>NC_134267.1:126235489-126550610 GCF_031893055.1 Leptodactylus fuscus | reverse complement strand
TTTTAAACAAATATTAGTAAAAGTTATGTTTTAGTATTTACTCCTACAGTGATCTCATATTGACATGATGGCATCACACAGTTGCCGCAGATTTGTCGGCTGCACATCCATGATGCGAATCTCCCGTTCCACCACATCCCAAAGATGCTCTATTGGATTGAGATCTGGTGACTGTGGAGGCCATTGGAGTACAGTGAACTCATTGTCATATTCAAGAAACCAGTCTGAGATGATTCCAGCTTTAGATAACTAATTCCCCCTGACGAAGCCACTTGCGTGGTGAAACGCGCGTCGGGGCGCGTTCTGATGCATGATACACATACAGGTAATGTTCATTGCAGCCTATATGCTTTTTTTATGTCTACAATATCAAGTGTAAATGTACTGTTTCTCTAGTAAAAGTCACTAATGTTCTATAACCTTCAAACATTTATATATAGGGAATGATACCCATTTTCATGGGACTAAAAAACTTTTTCATTGAATATTGTATTAACTGAAATGTGAAAGCATATTGCCTCACAGAAGCCTATTACTATGTGTGTCATTGCATCCAATGTTGGTTGCATTCATTACCTCAAAATTTATTTATGATTTATTTATGTATCTTTCTAATAAATTTATATATTTTTTATAATTATGTTGTCTTTTATGTGGTAGTTGGCCTGTCGGCCAAAAGTGGTTGATTTTGATAGTACTACCCAGTATTGCCCTATATTTTTTGTGTGACGTTAATTACAAAATATGGGGTAATAATCACTTTAGTAAGCAAAAGGAATTGCAAGAATAACATAAAAACCATCCTGATAAGGCAAGTTTTTTTTTCTGAATAGAAGCATTAATTATTATTCTTGAGATGTCAAAATATTTGTGTCATTCTGAAAGTTTGCCATCCAATATGAAGTTTTTCAACAGATTTTTCAATGCACAAATATTGCAATGCATCAAATTTTGAAAGTTCATAGAAACAGATAACAAAATAAATAAACTGAATCATATCCACATATAGAATTTAGAATCCTTACATCTGATATGTTGAACAGACATACTATACTGACAGAATCAGGCTAATGACATGCAAACATTACCAAGCGTTCTCTTCTTTTACAGAGTCATATTTAATGTGCTTATTTTAAAAAGATTTTAAAGTATAAACAACAAATACAAAAATGTGAAAGACAAAAACTACACAAACAAGGCTGCTATTATCTCATTGCATTTAGCAAATAACTCATCGTAATAAAACAAAATATTAACATTTGTTAATGATAATTTGTTAATGATAATCTTCCCATGAAAAAATACATATTTAAATTTGTATACAATAGATAATAGAAACATTTTTGCAAATATAAATGGATTAAACTAATTTTGCAGAGTTTTTAAGATTTTCTAACTATTTTAGTGGTGTCAGTATGTTGATCAGTTGCCAATTGGTACGAGTATGAATGCAAGAACCTTTGTGATCTAGGATTTGCCAGAAACCCAGCCCCAATATCCTTATTGAGGTTGAATTATCTTTTCCTGTATGCTTTCTTACTACCTGACAATCCAGCCATCATGACTGGGTGTCTGACAAGTATCAGACCCTATAAAGTTTCTGCATTTATGGTTGGGTTCATTGTCAACTAATCCATACAACAGACACACCAGTAACGCTGGGTTCACACCAGCGTTCGGCACTCCATTCTCAGGTTTCCATCTTCTGCATGCAGAAGACGGAAATCTGTCGTGCCGAGTCTGGCTGTGAGCGCCGGTGAGCGTTTTATGCTGTTATTACATAACAGTTTTGTTAACTGAGGCCTGGTTCACATCTGAGTTCGGGCCATTCCGTTCCGTGAAAAATGCAGAGAGAAAAGTCCTGCAAGCATCACTTTTCTCTCCGCATTTATTGTGCGGAAGCCACACACACCCCATTATAGTCTAAGGGGTCCATGGGTTCCTTAGGTAACCACTTTTTTATGCGGATTAGGTTTCCGTTTGGGGGTCCCCAAACGGACTCCCCAAACGGAAACCCATGCTCAAATGTGAAGTGGGCCTTAGTTGTAGCTGATTGTTTTTCTTTGTTTTAGCGTTTACTGAAATATTTCTAGGTTAATAGCTGAGTGAATGCTACTGATTTTAGTGGAAACCAAAATATGGTGCCAAATCAATTGAATGCCAAGGAGACGACTCTGACTTGAAGATCTTTTAGCTCTTGGTTGAATTTTCCATCGTTTTGATGGTCCTCTATACAGGAATCCTAGATAGAAGCCCTGTCAGAAAAGCTTCACACCGATGTATGTAAGCCACGATATATACAATCTGTCTGGTTTGCTTTTGTGTCCAAGGAAAATAAGCCAACCATGTTGGTTCCATAAGCATGATCTTAAAAAAAAACCAAAACTGTACATAAGACAACCATACTAAACATAATGTTTCCAAAATCTCTCCACCAGTCACCACTTTACGGACAATAATAGTAAAATTTAACTGAAATGTGTCAGTTTTATTGTTAACAATATGAAATCATATAAATGTAAAATCTGTTTCAATTATATCGTACCATAAAACTGTCAATATTAGAACTATAAATCGTTCCTTCATTTCATGTTGTAAAGCAGGCTGTACTTAATGAGGGAATAGATATAGTTAGAATGCTCACAGTGTATGATAATCAATGAGGTGAATATTCATATTATATGCCGAATATTTCAGAAGGTTAATTATCTTTATAATACACAGTATGGTAGAGTTTGATGAAAGAGTCCCATAATGTTATAATGCCTTAGGCCTGGTTCACACCTGTGTTCGGTATTCCATTCAGGGAGTCTGCTTGGGGACCCCTGACCGGAATACCGAACGCATTGACAAGCGGTGAGCAATGAGCCCATGGACCCCATAGAATATAATGGGATCTGTGTGTTTTCCGCGCAGTGTCCACATGGAACATGCAGAGGGATAAGTAGTTCATGAAGTTCTTTCCTCTCCACATGTTCTGTGCGGACACCGTGCAGAAAAGACACGGAGTTCATTAAAGTCTATGGGGTCCGTGTGCTTTCATTGTTCACTGCTTGTCTATGCATTCGGTATTCCGTTCAGGGTGTCCCCATGAGGAATCCCCAAATGGAATAGCAAACACAGATGTGAACCAGACCTTAATATGATGAATGACTCATTGTAATGTCATAGAAGTATAGAAAAATGCACAAAAACAAACTGGAACATTATATAAACAGATAGACATACAAAAAACCTATAATAGTATATGACAGGGACCATCACTGGCTGCTGAGATGCCAGGGCAGTATCAGTGTAAGCAGAGTGCTTGCTTTCCTCCATCATTCCTCAGGGTGGTTAATAATAGGTTGTCCTTTATGTATTTATACACAGTACCCTGTCAATCATCTTCCTGAGAGAAGAGGAGGAAACAGACTTAGTGCTCTGCTAAATACAGCAGGACAAACATTATGAGACTGGTGGATTCTCTTAGCACTGCAAGTATCAGAAAGCACACATTATGTTATGCCATTTTGGCCAAGAGAGTAGTAGCTACAGGGAGTGCTGGGTGGCCATTGCTAAGACTCCAGGGCCCATCTATAACATAAGACAACAGTATTATAGATAGCATATAATAAGTGGGAATCCCATTACAGATTTTGTATTGGGGCTCAGGGGATTCAAGTTAAGACCCTGCATCAGCCTGTGCAAACATTTTGTAGGCATTAGCACTTCTACAGAAATATCTTTAGGTGTAATACCACCATTAGGCTAAGACCCCATGTTTTGCAAATGCAGTGTTTTACAGAAAAAAAAATGTTTTTCCAGAAAAGTGAATAAGATTTTGGTTAATCTAATCCACACATTGAAGAAAAAAATTGATGCCAAAAAGCTGTGATTTCCAAAATGCATGTGACTTGGAAAAACACAGCATGTCAATTTCAGTTGTGGAAATCTATATAAATAGATTTAAAAAGGGAAGAAACACAGCAAAAATGCAATAAAAAACACTGTGGAAAATAAACCCAATGCATTTTTACAGCTTTTTTAATGCAGCATGTTCTTGCTGCAGTTTTGTACATGGAGCCTTACCCTTACTCTAGTAATTTTGGCTATTAGCAGTATAGCCTTGTAACTACTGGGAGATCATATGAAAACATTGGCAATTAATATTTTTATTTGATTGTGGTGCTCTGATAATTATCAAATGTTATGTTTCCTCTTCCTGGGTGGACTTGCTTAAGAACATGTAATTGGTTAAAGCATTTAGGCCTTGTTCACATCTGCGTTGGTAATCCGTTTGGGGGAGTCCGAATGGGGTCCCCCCCGAACAGACTACCGAACGCATTGGCAAGCGGTGTACAGTGAAAGCGCACAGACCCCATAGACTATAATGAGAAGTAGTTCACAATGTACTTTCCTATCCGCAAGATGGTGGGTTCACAGCAGCGCCCGATCTCTGTTTTCAGGTTCCCGTCTTCTGCTGACAGAAGACGGAAACCTGTCAGACAGTGTCCGGCCGTGAGCGCCGGTGAACGTTTTGTGCTCTCCGCGGCAAAACAGTTTCAGCGCGGAGAGCACATAATGCTCTCAAATGCTCTCAAATGAATGGGTTTGAAAAATGACTGCAGGTTTCTGTCTCCTTTCCAGTTTTGGGCAGGAAACGGAAACCTGCAAAACGGAGATCAGGGTGCAGATGTGAACGAGCCCTTACCCGTGCGGAGACCATGTGGACAGCACAAGGACCCCATTATAGTCTTTGAGGTCCGTGTGATTTCACTGTACACCACTTGCCAATATGTTCAGTAGTCCGTTCGGGGGCCACCATGAAAACTCCCCCAAATTACCGACACAGATGTGAACGAGACCTAAGGAGGTAGAATTGGATGCATATTTGGTGGTATAATAAATATATACCAGTGATAAACAGGCTTTTACTGCTACAAAGTAGAAGTTACAGTATATTGCTACAGTATGGTAAATATGAAGACTTTACAATAATGTTAATAAACTCTATAGACAATATCACATTTAGTATTAAACCATGTATTAGTATTAGGCAGTCTGAAAATGAGCCAGATTTATTAGAGTGGCTGATGCTGGATGGGTCTAGTGCATTCTGAGGGTGCATTCACACTACGTTTACGGCAGCTTATTCTGAACGTAAAACACGTTCAGAATAAGCGGCGTATAAAGCAGCTCCATTCATTTCTATGGGAGCCAGCATGCGAGCGCTCCCCATAGAAATGAATGGGCTGCTTCTTTCACTGCGAGCAGTCCCATTGAAGTGAATGGGAGGTGCCGGCGTGTACGGCTCGGCATGAGCAGAGCTTGCCGTATACGCCGGCACTTCCCATTCACTTCAATGGGACTTCTCGCAGTGAAAGAAGCAGCCCATTCATTTCTATGGGGAGCGCTCGTATGCCGGCTCCCATAGAAATGAATGGAGCTGCTTTATACGCCGCTAATTCTGAACGTGTTTTACGTTCAGAATGAGCTGCCGTAAACGTAGTGTGAATGCACCCTTAGACTGTCTAGTCCAAATTCAGGCTGAGGCCCCACATTACACATATGCGGTGTAAAAAACACCACGTATTACAGTACCTGCAAAGTGGATTCTGGCTTATCTCATCCACACATTTCATAAAAAAATCTGCTGCAGAAATGCTTCAATTTCAAAAACCATTGCATTTTTGTAGCATGTCAGTTATACCTATAGAAACGCTGGACATAATAGGAACAGAAAGTCCGCAGAGGAAAAGCGCTGCCGAAAAAATTGCAATGCATTTCTTCCGCTTTGTGGCTGCTGCTCCCCACATTGTGCCTTAACATCACACGAACTATTCACTTACTTACTGTGGGCCAAAGGTTTTTTCATAAATTTTGGTGCATTTCAGTTAAGCCAAAATATGCCAAAAATACACCAATTCATTTCAGGTTATACAACTACAAATATATTTGCTTCTGTATGATGATTTAAAAAATTTTATTCTGAAAAAAAAAGATTTATTTCACTTGCTAAATAATATAAATACATATAGCTTAATTATTGTCATAAGGGATGGCAGCAACATTATCTCCTACAGTCATTTAGTACATCTAAGCATATGGAAACTTCCACTAGTTTTCTTTAATATTAAACACAGATGTAATAGTTCAAACATCAGATTTGACAGGTCTTTGCTATAAAACTCTTACTTTGTAATTATTGTGATAACATTGTGTGATGTTGATGGCTGTAATTACTATCATTACACATTTTTACAAATGGAATAACTTCAATTTGAATGAATTTGTTCCAGGTATTGGAAATGGGAAATGTTCTAATAACCAGACTGATCATCTACAGCCTAACTGATATTTTATATTTATCATTGGTCATCTGAGGTTACACGATGATCCCTATTTACCATACACAGTTGTGCTAAAAAGTTTACGTACCCAGTAGATTTTTTTGTTATTTTTGGCCTTTTTTTTTTTTTTTAGAGAATATGAATAATAATTAGGGTTGAACAATTGGGGTCAGAAAAGATTGGATCCCGATCGGCGATCAAGAAAATTTCACGATCGCAATCGGGTTCCGATCCTGCCTAAAAAAGATTGGGAATGGAATTCCAATCCCGATCGCTCAACCTTACCTGCACAAAATCACTGCCGCTTCCCGGAGCTTCCAGCCGTTGTTCTCTGTCAGCCTTCAATTTTTGGACTTCACGCTATGTAGTGAATAGGATCGTTTTTAAAATCCGATTTTCTAAAAAAATCCCATTGACTTGCATTGCAGATAGACAAAAAACAGCACCGAGCTGCACATAGTGAAGTACCGTAAAATACGGAGGTTAATATGACAAGAATACTCCTCACCTTGAAAGGTTGTGGTCACAACCTTTTTAGCAGTATATAGACCACTTGGGAAGGGAAGGTCTTGTACCCCTGGAGGAGAGCCAGCAGAATCCACGTCACCCTAGGGGTAGGTAATGGCGAAAATGGACCGGACAAACCGAGGAACACTGCGCTCAATCCGTTGTTCTCTTGAAAACTCACTTTATTTAGGAAAAGTACACACAATGTGTACTTTTCCTAAATAAAGTGAGTTTTCAAGAGAACAACGGATTGAGCGCAGTGTTCCTCGGTTTGTCCGGTCCATTTTCGCCATTGACTTGCATTGGGATCGGGTTCTCATGGAAAATGAGCGGAAATCAGATTTTAAAAACGATCCTGAAATCTCATGATCGGTTGAACCCTATTAATAATACAAAAACTTTTTCTCCACTCATGGTTAGTGGTTGGTTGAAGCCATTTATTGTCAAACTTCTGTGTTTTCTCTTTTTAAATCATAATGACAACCAAAAACATGAAAGATGAATTTTGTCTCATCACTCCAAATGACCTTGTTCCAGAAGTTTTGAGGCTTGTGTATGCGCTATTTGGCATATTGAAGGTGAGATTTTTTGTGGCAATTGCGCAGTAATGGCTTTCTTCTGTCAACTTGGCCATGCAGCCAATTTAGCTTCAAGTGCCTCCATATTGTGCACAGTTTTCAGAGAGTCCTGGATTTCAGCTGATGTTATGTATGGGGTTTTTCTTTGCATCCCAAACCAATTTTCCGGGCAGTTGTGGCCAAAATTCTATTTGGTCTACGTGACTTGGTTTGGTTTTTACAGAGCCCCTGAGTTTCCATTTGTTAATCACAGTTTGAACACTGCTGACTGGCATTATCAATTTCTTGGATATCTTTTTGTATCCCTTTCCTGTTTTTACAGTTCAACTACCTTTTCCCATAGATCCGTGGACAATTCTTTTGCTTTCTCCATAACTTACAATCAGAAATGTCAGTGGCTGGAGGAAAGATTCACCAGTCTGTCTCGATCCCAGAAACTCACTCAGCTTTTATGCACACACAGGTCACAGGTGAGGGTGTTACCTTTAGTAGCCATTCAAACCCCTTTGTGTCAACTTTTGGGCATGTTATTAGGCCAAAATCACCAGGGTATGTGAGCTTTTGAACAGGGTCATTTTGATGTTTTTGGTTGTAATTACGATTTATAAAAAAAACAAAACACAGAAGTTTGGCAATAAATGGCTTCAACCAACCACTATCCATGAGTGGAGAAAAAGTTTTTGTGTTATCTGTCATATTCTCTGCAAAAAATGTAAGAAAAAAACCCAAAAATTAAATATTTATATTGTCAGTTTTTACAGGAATTGTGCCATTGTAACATCAATGCAGGTACTGTATTTGCAAAAATCCAGTTATCACAAAGTCTTACATTGATAATCATCCTATAGCAATGCTTACATTTGTGAGCAGACATTTGGAAATCTTTACATTTTTGTAATTTAACAAAACAGTATAATATAATTTTTTGAAATTCTAAATTACAAAGTTACTAGAGATGAACGAGTACTATTCGAAATGGCAGTTTCGAATAGCACGCACCCATAGGAATGAATGGATGCAGCCGGCACGCAGGGGGTTAAGCGGCATTACCCTGGCCCTGGCTGCGTGCTGGCTGCGTCCATTCATTCCTATGGGTGCGTGCTATTCGAAACTTCCGTTCCGTTCCACTCATCTCTAATAGTTACCTTTGCAACTTTTTTTATTTAATGGATCTAAAATTTAAAAATTAAACAAATTTATAAATTGGTAGTCTTGTTTAAAAATCCTCTTTTCCTTGTGTCTACACCACCTGTATAAACCTATGTGTTTCCATGGTTATAGACTACAATAAACCCTGTATAGACTGATGTTATAGTCATGTGTTACTTTTATTGTTTCCTTATAGTACTCATATACTGATTACTGTAATCTAATTTAGCAGGAGGGAAAAGATGGAACCAAGTTTCAATGCTGGACTAAAATATACAAGGTATTTTTGGAACCATGAATATATAATTTTAGGACATTCTGAAACCTGGATGCATAATGTGTCTTTTTTTGCAGGGCCAGATGTACTTTTTATGTATATCATTTTGGGGAATGTCACCATATGTTCACGATATGGTAAAAATATTTACCACAGGATACCTAATGTGTATGTGTGTAACTTTATATATGTGTTTTAATATGTGCTCTAGAGAAAGGGGGGATTTTATTTATTTATTTTTTTTTTTATTTCTTATTATATATTTTTTAAAACGTTTATTTATAGACCTCTTAGGGAGCTTGAATCCCAGCAGATCCGATGGAATGGAAGCCTTGTAAAGACAAATCTGGGACCCTTCAATAAGTTCCCAGCTATGAGAGTAATGGATTGCGACTCTCAGATCTCTCTTCTAGTCACAAAAAGATGGAGTACTGTATAATTTGAGACTAGTCACAATTCGACTCAGTTTTCATTGCAGTGTCATGCAGCAATTTTTGATTGCACATTGGGAGTAGTGGCTAAAGTCACTGTATAGTCCTAGCCTTTTTAGGAATTCTATTGAAAAAGTGAAACCCATATATTATATTGAGTCATTACAAACAGAGTGAATTTATTGAAGTGTTTCTTTCTGTTAATGTCGATGATTATGGCTTACAGCCAAGGAAAACCCAAAAAGTCATTCTCTCAGAAAATTAGAATAATTAACCCAAAACAGCTGCAAAGGCTCCTAAGAGTTTAAAAAGGTCTTTTAGTCTGGTTCAGTAGGAAGCACAATCATGAGGAAGACTGCTGACTCGAGAGATGTCCAGAAGACAGTCATTGACACACTCCATAAGGGGAGTAAAGCACAAAAGGTCGTAATCACTGTCGTAATCACTCTGTTTGTAATGATTCAATATAATATATGGGTTTCACTTTCTTAATTACTTAAAAAAATAACTTTTTGATGATATTCTAATTTATTGAGATGCACTTGAACAAGCCAAATGCTATACTGCAGGGGGAGCTGAGTAGATAGAGATGTAGTTTGATGGGAATAAATTCAGTATAACTTGTCTGGTCTTGGGCTGAAATGACAAAAGGAGGTCCTACTTAGTGATATGAATACAAGACTGAGCAAACAAAAGTAGCTGTCAGATATTGAGTCGAACCATCCCCATGATCTCAACCTAGTAAGAGAAGACATTTAATTGATTTATTGATAATATATACTGAATCTATTCCCACACCACTATGTATTCATCTGCCCTATAAAATACTGACTGTATATTCCCCATGTGACAGGTTCCCTTTAATGATATATGATTAACACAGGCACATCAGGGGGATTTATAAAGTAAGAACCACCTGAACTGCCTCCTTGTATGTGAATGGCTTTATCTTAGTGACACTACTCCCGTCAGTCCCTATAAAAGGTAGCTCTTGTGCAGTGCTAGAAAACAAGTTCTCTACAACCCACTTCAGTTTGCAAAAAAAAAATCACAATGCTGCAAAAAATGTGAATAGCTCTGGGTGAACAGCTTCAGAAAGTGTCTAATATACACCTTCTAGAGGTCTTAACAGATTTCTTATCCGGAGCTCGTGAACTATAATATTTCTCTTTGTATCATTATTGGAAATGAGGACAAGTATTTCCCTAGGCTAATACAAGTATGTGTAAAATAAAATCTGTTTTTGATCTATTCCTCTTGTATTTCATACAAGGTCTGAAGACATATGTGCTCATTACATATATCTAAGTTTATTAATTATGTATGATTATTAATTGCAGTTGTGTCTATTGATTATTGCGTGAATAGGATTGCCCACTGTTTAGGCCGAGTTCACCGCACTTTTTAAATTAAACTGCATGTTGGTTTTTTATTTCAGTAACGTCTAGCACATTTTATTAGGTCATGCAGCTTTAAGCTAATCGCCATTAAATTAAAAATGTCTGATTTACTGATATAGTTAAAATGTCCGACCGATATATCACATTATCATTCTGTCGTAAATCAGGAATGTGATCATTACTCTAATAAAAATGCAAGTCTCAGATTATAATGACTTGTAAAAAGAAAAGGAAACTAGGCAGTCCAATACGTGTAAGGCTAAGGGTCCAATCACACGGAGAAAAATGGTGAGGAATTTGGTGTGGAATTTCAGCGCTGAAAAAAAAAAGCCTCCCATTGACTTCAAGGGGTTCCTTTTTCTGCCCCAGGAAGTGGTGATGGCGGATTCATTAAACAAGTTCAAAGAGGGCCTGGATGCCTTTCTTGAAGAGAAAAATATAACAGGTTATGGACTCTAGATTTTAAGGACACGTTGATCCAGGGTTTTTATACTGACTGCCAGATTTGGAGTCGGGAAGGAATTTTTTCCCCTGAAATGGGGCAATTGGCATGAGCCTCATGGGGTTTTTTGCCTTCCCCTGGATCAACACTGTAGGGATTGTAGGGTTATAGGTTGGACTTGATGGACTAATGTCTTTATCCAACCTCATCAACTATGTAACTATGGGAGGCTTTTTTTTCAGCGCTGAAATTCCACACCAAATTCCTCACCATTTTCCTCCATGTGGAGGGACCCTTAGGCCCCACACAGTGAATTGCTGCAAAAAAACACTGCGGAAAAGACATCGACTGAAACACATCTCTTTTTTTTTTCTGCAATGTTTTACAGAAAGTCTCCAGAGTTTTCCTTTCTGCCCCTATCCTAGCTAAATGGAAAACAACAGCGTTTCCATAGGCATAAGTGGCAAGCATTTTTGAAATCGCAACTTTTCTACTGTAGATTTTTTCTGCACTGTATGGATGGGATTAGACAGAATCCTATTCACTTTGCAGGTAATGTAAAATGCAGCGTTTTATTGCTGCAGCGTTTCCACTGTGGCCAAAACACTGCGTGTTTGCAACATGGCGCCCCTGACCTAAATGTATTTGTTAGTTATTTCCTAACCTTATTAGTATTGTAGAACCTTAACCCTTTCCAGCTTTGCATCATACTATGAATGTCATGCTGTCATATATAATAAAAAGTATAAAAAACCTTTCTCATTTCAAAACAAAATAATGTATTTTGTATTATTATAATATGTAATAATGTAACATATTAGGTATTGCTGCATGCACAGTGGTGCCTTAGGGCTCTGCTTTTCTTTTAGCAGGTTGTTACCTGTTGGAGTAATAGCAGCAGGTAACGGGCCCTATTTACTTACCGATCCCTGTTCCTGCACATGCCTGCCTCCACTTCCTTTTCTGCCCTCATCCACGCTTGCATGGGCCACCTGGAGAGCAGAAGGGGAAGCAGAGGTGGCCTTGAGCAGGAACGGTGATCGTAAGTAAGGCCACTGGCCTACAGCAAGAGTATTTGTTGGGCAAGCCCTCAAAAAAACTACTATTATTATACTTTGGGGTCTCTGCAGATCCCCAAGTATGATGATTGGAGGCCCAGGGGAAGAGACAAAAATAAAAAACAGTGTTATTCACCTCTCCTGCTTTCTTCAGATCTCTGTACTGATGTCACAGACCTCATGGTGGTCAGGCTGTGGTTGCGACATATAATGATGCAGGCATAGTCCATATCTGTGTTGTCATTGAAGAGGGCTGAAAACAGCAAGGAGTTGTGCTGGAACCCGGGAGAGGTAAGTACCATTGTTTTTTTATGTTTGTCCCCTTCCTTTGGCCTCTGGAGCTCCAATCATTATACTCTGGGGTCTGAAAAGACCCCACAGTATAATAATAGTTCATGGGTGGTGCCACACTCAAAATGTTTGCAATTTTTGCAACGAACACCGAGGAGCCACTATGGTATATTATGCTGTGTAGAGGATGGTATGGGACATTATAGTGTGTGTAAATGGGGAAAGAAAGGGGGCACTATGACGTGGGGGGCCCAAAGTCAAAAGTTTGCTATGGGGCCAAGTCTTGACTAGTTACAGTGTTGGCCAAAAGTATTGGCCACCCTGCAATTCTGTCAGTTAATACTTATTTTCTTCCAGAAAATGATTGCAATCACAAATTCTTTGGTATTATTATCTTCATTTAATTTGTCTTCAATGGAAAACCACAAAAAGAATTGTCAAAAAGCCAAATTGGATATAATTCCACAGCAAACATAAAAAAGGGGTGGACAAAAGTATTGGCACTGTTTGAGAAATCATGTGATGCTTCTTTAATTTGTGTAATTAACAGCACCTGTTACATACCTGAGGCACCTAACAGGTGGTGGCAATAACTAAATCACACTTGCAGCCAGTTGAAATGGATTAAAGTTGACTCAACCTCTGTCCTGTGTCCTTGTGTGTACCACATTGAGCATGGAGAAAAGAAAGAAGAACAAAGAACTGTCTGAGGACTTGAGAAGCAAAATTGTGAAGAAGCATGAGCAATCTCAAGGCTACAAGTCCATCTCCAAAGACCTGAATGTTCCTGTGTCTACCGTGTGCAGTGTCATCAAGAAGTTTAAAGCCCATGGCACTGTGGCTAACCTCCCTAGATGTGGACGGAAAAGAAAAATGGACGAGAGATTTCAACGCAAGGTTGTGTGGATGGTGGATAAAGAACCTCAACTAACATCCAAACAAGTTCAAGCTGCCCTGCAGTCTGAGAGTACAATAGTGTCAACTCGTACTATCCATCGGCATCTGAATGAAAAAGGACTGTATGGTAGGATACCCAGGAAGACCCCACTTCTTACCCAGAGACATAAAAAAGCCAGGCTGGAGTTTGCCAACATTTTGGAAGAATGTTCTCTGGTCAGATGAGACAAAAGTAGAGCTTTTTGGAAAAAGGCATCAACATACAGTTTACAGGAAAAAAAAAGAGGCCTTCAAAGAAAAGAATATGGTCCCTACAGTCAAACATGCCAGAGGTTCCCTGATGTTTTAGGGTTGCTTTGCTGCCTCTGGCACTGGACTGCTTGACCGTGTGCATGGCATTATGAAGTCTGAAGACTACCAACAAATTTTGCAGCATAATGTAGGGCCCAGTGTGAGAAAGCTGGGTCTCCCTCAGAGGTCATGGGTCTTCCAGCAGGACAATGACCCAAAACACACTTCAAAAAGCACTAGAAAATGGTTTGAGAGAAAGCACTGGAGACTTCTAAAGTGGCCAGCAATGAGTCCAGACCTGAATCCCATAGAACACCTGTGGAGAGATCTTAAAATGGCAGTTTGGAGAAGGCACCCTTCAAATCTCAGGGACCTGGAGCAGTTTGCCAATGAAGAATGGTCTAAAATTCCAGCAGAGCATTGTAAGAAACTCATTGATGGTTACCGGAAGCGGTTGTTCGCAGTTATTCTGTCTAAAGGTTGTGCTACCAAGTATTAGGCTGAGGGTGCCAATACTTTTGTCCAGCCCATTTTTGGAGTTTTGTGTAAAATGATCAATGATTTGACTTTTTTTTCATTCTCTTTTGTGTTTTTTCATTGCAAACAAAATAAATGAAGATATTAATACCAAAGAGTTTGTGCTTGCAATCATTTTCTGGAAGAAACTGAGTATTATCTGACAGAATTGCAGGGGTGCCAATACTTTTGGACAACACTGTACATCCCTGTAATTGCATATAAGTCTAAGGCTAAATTCACATGACTGTAGTGTGCATAGGCACCCAATTTTCTTGGATCTCCCATACATTACAGTGCATGGGGGGATCTATGAAAATGGATAAGAATAGAATAAGAACTGACTGTGAATAAAATGTGACCTCAGTAGATTTTCTTCCCTAATTAAACCTATTTGGTAAATGGCAGCATTTCCATTGACATGCATGTAGAAATTTTTGAAAATGCAGCTTTTCTGTAGCAGATTTTTTATGCAATGTGTGGATGGGATTAATCAACATTTCATTCACTTTGCAGGTACTGTAAAACAGGTTTTTTTTTTCTACTACATTTGTGGAACCGCAAAAATGCAGGTTGGGCTGTAACCTAAATGAGCTTTCCAACTCTACTTTATTGGTGTCCTAACCTGATCAACTGTTTGAACAACTTGTACAAGTGCTGTGACCATTCACTACATCACATGGCATCTGTTTCATAGCCTTTTAATGTAGTTACAGCTTGATCCCATTGTGTTCCATGTGCTGTGTAACATATGGCATGCGATGTAAACATTGGAAAGGTTGTACAAGCACTGCTGCCCTTCAAACAGCTGATCAATAGGTGTCTTCCATGTTGGACCCTCAATGTCCTATACTAAGAATAGGTCATCAATTAAGGGCTAAGGCCCTAAACAGCGAAACGTAGCAAGAAAACACAGTCAAAGTTTTTTTCCACAGCAATTTTTACAGCAATTTTGCTTTGTTTATGTCTGCAGTTTTTCTTCCCTTAGTAAATACGTATGGAAAATGCTTGCGTGTCCACAGCTAAAATTGACATGCTGCATTTCTTAAAATACAGCTTTTCTGCAACAGTTTTTCTCTCTTCAAAGTGTGAATGGACAACGCGCAGAAATAAAATGCTGTGTTTCCATAATGTAGGACCTCAGCCTCAAAGTATTTTTTCACTGAAGGACAAGCTAGGTACAAAAATAAAGTAAATTCAAGGGAACATTGCTGCCGTACTCCAGTATGGTTATTACATGGTTAATATGGTTGCATATGGCTTTGTAAACTGTATAGTTTTATGCCAGAATCATACGAAAGCCAATGATTGACCTACACAGATCTGTATTTTAAGTATACATTCATTTGAGAGGACACACATCACTCCACTGGTATGGGGGCACAAATATGGTTCCCACTCATCGAATGCAGTAGAGAAAAGTCAGCACTCTGTTAGTTTCGGATATAAAACATTTACGGATTTATTGAGGTAGACAATCCAAACATATAATACAGTGACACTTTGTATGTCACAATGCAACCTTCATCAGACATGGATTGTGTAAGAGTAAAAGGATTATGAGCAGTGGCCAGCTCTTAGCGGCGGGGGCTGGCTTTATTATACAAATGACATTCACTGTATATGGACAGCACTCCTGAATCCCTCTCCATAAACCCCTTCTAAAAGGTGTTAGAAATCTTCAGGATGACAATAAAAAAAACATCCAATATGATAGGAAAAAGGGGGGAAAAAGGAATCACGGCCACCCAACAAAATTTATAAAGCAATGTAATGCAATATTGGCAATGCAAAAGTCAAAGAATTCAATGAATTATAGTTGAATCACTGACCCAACTCTTTGTCTCCCAAGATGAAGGACTGAACGCACAGACTTGTCGTTCCACCGGTTGAGAACGTGTTGGTTTAGTAGCAATGCCATAAAAAATGATAGTCCAGCGTATCCTCATTTAAAAATTGTGTCTTTCTTTATTGATTACAAAGAACCGTGATAAAAATGAATGATCACAGACACGGGATGGTCTAGTATGATGTGGTAGATCCAGCGTTAGCTAACATCATACTAGACCATCCTGTGTCTGTGACCATTATTTTTTATCATGGTTCTATGTAATCAATAAAGGAAGAAACTATTTTTAAATGAGGATACGCTGGACTATCATTTTTGATTGCATTGATAAAAAAAACATGGTTGCAGTAATAAATACCGTCAATTTGTTAGGTATACGCTATATAAATAATAATAAATTAAGAAAAACTTGGACTCCATCCTGTGTGGTTTGCTTGAGGGTGTAAATTCTCAGGGTTACCTACATTCTATTATTTTGGTTGTCTCAACATTGATGCAGTAAACGCTTTTGTCCTTTGTGTGCTGAGCAGGATCTCCTTGTGTTTTCATTTTGCTTTAGTCACAAATTATATTTAGCACCTTGGCAACAGTCATTGACTTACAGACATTTACTACCTTTGCTTTCAGATTTTAGTTATGTAGTGTTTACCTATTGCAGTATTATAGGAAAAGAGAAGCTGTCATAAAATGCAGTACAATCTGATAAAGCATATTATGGGGCAGGAACAGATACATTTCTGCTCATTCTGTTCTTAGGAGTCCATTGGACAGTGATAGGCAGCCTTCCCAATGCATACAGAGAAGCCATCAATCACTCATTAAGACTACTAAACTCAGAATGAACAAAGACAAGTTATCCTGTTAACTAATACGGTGTATTTAGTTGAGCACCTGTAGATTGGTCGACATTCTCAAGTTAATAGGTTTTAAAAAGGACCTTTCATGTTCATATACCACTAGAAAACCTACAGTGCGCTGAATTTAGTGCACTGTCAGCTTTCCCTTTATGTGACCTGGGGGAATAGATATCGGTGCAATTACTGATAGCTCTTCAGTGTCAGAAGGGCATTCCTGACAGTCTAGCTTGGAACGCCCTCACCGCCCAGCCATGATGCTGAGTAGTGAGGAATGCCCCCTCCTGCTCCGGACAGTACTGGCCCATAGACTAGTACTGGGGGGTGTTTTTCACCACCCAGCATCATGGCTGAACAGTAAGGAACGCCCCCTCTGACAGTATGGTGCTTCAGACACTACTGTCCAGAGGGGCGTTCCCAGCTAAATTGTCAGGAACTCCCTTCTGAAGGTGAAGAGTTATCGTTAATTGCACCAATAGCTCTTCACATAGGGCACTTAACGGAAGAGCCGATAGTGCACTGAATTCAGCGCACTGTTGGTTTTCTAGTGGTATATAAAGCCACGTGGCCAAGGACCTCAAAGGTCCTTTTTAAGTTAATGTTTTAATTTAGGAGACATCATATTTTAATATTTTTTTTACCATAATATAAACTTTTCCTTTGCTATACCAGCATTTTTGCAATAATCTAGATTCTAAACTATGGTATTGAGCAGTATCTCCAATCAGAAAAGAGGTAGAGAAAATTCTTTATGGTATGATCACACGTGGAACATGACCTGCAGAAATTTCTGCAACTGCAAATGAATTCAGCACATCAAAATGGGAATCGTCTTGTACCATGTCCATGCATTTCTGCATATCCCACTCAGATGAACCAGTACAATTCCATAAACCTTTGGCCACTTTCACCTGATCGGTATTTGGTCAGTATTTCACAGTTTTTGAGCCAAATCCTGGAGTAGAACCTATACAGAGACAAAATATAATTGAAAGATTTATATCTTTTCTGTGTTTTGGTGCCACACCTGGATTTATCTTAGAACTACTGATGCGAAATACTGATCAAACACTGACCATGCAAAAGTCGTCTTATATGCGTCAAGGCTACATTCACATCTCGTTTCTCATATAGGTTTTACAAGGGGCTATCAAACAACATTTACCTAGCAACCAGTCTTATTTAACCTTGTCTTTATACAGCCAGTCTTTCTCACAAATAGAGACAGATCTACTATTCATGGCTAAAATAGCAAAGTACAGAACACCCAGACGAAGCAGAACTTTGCCCTTTCATGTTTTTGTAGTTGGTAATTATTGTCATCGTGTCTATAGAGGTTATATTTGCTGATAAACACATCACTTTTTCACCATAGCAATCTTCATTTTTCCTCTGTGGACTTTCTGCTCCTATTATACCCATATGGAAAACACCAGCATTTCTGCAGGTATAATTGACATGCTATGATTTTCAGAAATGCAAGTGTTTTTGTTAACGATTTGGTCTGTTCTATGTATTAATAAAGGTTTTTTTTATTAATTATTAATTTTTGTTGTATTTCATTGGGTTACATTGTTAGGATTGCTATATCAGAAAATTCATTTTTAACTAAGCAAACACTTGCATAACCTTTAGAAAGGCTCTTCCACACATACCTTTTGTATGTTAATCACCTCAGTCATTTTTGAATGAGCCCGGTTTTACTCATATGCTAATTAACCTCCAACGAGCTCCCGGAAGTCTCAGTGAGTACTGTCTGCTATGTGTGTGTGTGAGAGAGAGCAGGGAGGCTGCAGCTGATGACTCTTCAGCCTTTCCTGCTCTCAAACACAGCACACAGTGCTCACTGAGACTTCCGGGTGCTCGCTGAAGGCTAATTAGCATATAAATAAAAGTGGGCTCATTAAAAAATGACTGAGGCGATTAACATACAAAAGGTGGGTGTGGAATAGCCTTTCTAAAGGCTATGTAAGTATGTGCTTAGTTAAAAATGAGTCTTCCCAATGATAGAGCCCCTTTAATAGAATAGCAAAGTGGCAAGAGTGAGAAATAGGAACACAGCCTAGAAGCATTAAAAAGGACCTTTCATGTTCTCAGGCACATACGGTTTTATATACCGCTAGGAAGCCATTCAGCGTACTGTTGGCTTTCCCATTATGTGTCGTTACTGATAGCTCTTCACTGTCAGAAGGGCATTCCTGACAGTCTAGCTGGGTTGTGAGGAACGCCCCCCTGACTGCATTTGTCCATAGAGTACTGTCAAGGAGGGGGACATTCCTTATAGCTCAGCGTTATGGCTGGGCGCTAAGGAACGCCCCCTCAAACAGTACAGAGCTACGGACAGTACTGTCAGGAGGGTGTTCCTCACAACCCAGCTAGACTGTCAGGAAAGCCCTTCTGACAGTAAACAGCTATCAGTAACGGTACCGATAGTTCTTGCCCCTGTGCACATAACGAGAAAGCCAACAGTGCACGGAATTCAGTGCACTGTCGGCTTTCTATCAGTATATAAAACTGCATGTGCCCAAGGATATCAAAGATCCTCTTCAATCTTGCATGATGCTTATGAGGTATTTAAGCACAATTTACAAAAATAAACTTTTATGGATGATTTTAAGTTTAAAAATGGACACGTCATCTATATAATACTGGCAGAACTATGTCAAGAAATGATTTAACACTGAAGAATTGTATTACCAAAAAATGTAACTGCAACTGAATACTGAAGTATGCAAAAACAAAACTAGCTGGGGGCCACACGGTGGCTCAGTGGTTAGCACTGGAGTCTTACAGCACTGGAATCTTGGTGTTCAAATCCCGCCAAGGGCAAAAAAAACATCTGCAAGGAGTCTGTATGTTCTTGCATGGATTTCCATCCCATATGCCAAAGACATACTGATAGGGAAAAAAAATGTACCTATGTGGGGCTCACAATCTACATTAAAAAAAAAATAAAAAAAAATAAACTGGCTAAAATGTATGAATATATGTTTTTTTTAAGTTTGTATTGATGATTTTTTTTTTAGAAGAATTGTAGTGAAGGCAAATAGTTGGATGAGGATAAGTTTAGTATTTTTTGATTTATGTTAAAGGAACTGTAATTAGGTGAACTAAAAAGAAATGTGAATCAAATCAAAATTTGGTGCGATCACCCTTTGGAGGAGGAGTCCTGGAAGAAGATATGGTCTCCACTGAACCCTGATCTCAACATCATCCAGTTTAGTTTGGGATTACATTTCAAGAAAGAAGGAATTAAGAAAGCCTACATCCATAGAAGATCTGTGCTTATTTCTCCAAGATGTAATAACTTCTTTGCCAAGTTCCTTCAAAAATCGTGTGCAAGTATACATAGACGAATTGATGCTGTTTTGAAGGCAAAGGGTGGTCATACTCAATGGCATAACTAAAGTCTTGTGGGCCCCAGTGCAAACTTTTGTCCAGGGTCCCCTCCCTACAATGTAATCTTAATAGTGATATTTCCTTGAAATGGATACAGCTTTCATACCCACAACTGCAGTTATCAAGAATATAGTGAGTGAGCAGCACAAAGGTCCCAGCATGTAAACAGTAAAGGTAGCTGTGTTCTGTGGGAAACAGCTGTTCTACAGGGTCCTAACAGTATAAGAGATGTAGGGCATCAGTGGGGGTCCTACACCTTGGGCCCCTGCTAATCAACTATTTGAAGTTACTGTGGTGTTTTTGCGAGTGCAGTGACTCCTCAATGATTTACATTGCACAGTATCTGTTTTATAATCACCATACAATGTCATTATAGCCTATAATAATAGTGCTATAAAACGATGGTGTGTGATGTGAATAGTGAATGGGGTCCCACAAAGTATAATATGCTCTACAGTGGTCCCGACACAGTATAATATACACAACAGTGACCACTAACATACTATAATATGCTCCACTGTAGCCACCAACATAGTATAATATGATCCACAGTGGCCCACATACAGTATTATATGCACAACAGTGGCCCAACACAGTATAATATGCTCCTCACAGTGGCCCCACACAGTATAAAATTCACCCAAGAGCCCCCTAGAGCCGCTTCAGGTGAATCCCACGAAACAGGACAAATATTTGTGAGTTTTGACCCTCTACTTTTGTGTTGTTATTATTATTATTATTATTATTAATGTCACTGCTGGGGCCTGTGATTGGGCCTTAGTGGTCATATGGGACAAGGGGACATCATTATACCGAAACACCCCATGTGACCGCTGAGGCCCAATCACAGACCCCAGCAATGATGTCTGGGGCACGCCACCTCAGTCAAAAGCTGAAAGATCCCCAGAGAGGATGCTGAGGACTGTCAGAAGTCTAAGAGAGGTGAGTATAAGTATTTCTTATTTTTATTCACCTCCACTGATAAGGCATCTATTGGAAAGGGGCCCATCAACTTGATGGGCCCCTTTCCATTAACAATATGTATAGTGGTCAAGGAACTAGGCTTTCCTTAACTGCTATCATGGTGGTTAGGGGCCCCATCCATCTCTAGTTGGTTACGGGTCCGTACCACTCCCGGCCCATTCACACTCCATGCGACCGTGATCTGGTCACACTAAATATTGGCTTGATTTATATTATATTGCATTTTGTTAATTGGCAAAAACAAACTATTAATACTTCTATTTTTGAAAGCATTCTTACTTTGTAGTATTATACCCACACCTGCCTGAGACCATTGCACAGTACTGTACTCAATAAAAATTTACTAAGATTTACCATTACATTATAACAAGACTGACATCATTAGAGGTTGGTAATGCAAAGAAAATGTGGAAGGTGAAAGTTGCAATCTCAATTCTGATGTCAGTACTTATGGGCCCCCTAAAGCTCCTGGGCCTGGGTATGACTGCATCCTCTGCACCCCCTCAAGTTACCCCTCTGCTGAGGGTACATCTAGAAAGTGCCTGATTTCATTTATGGATAAGTCTAATATTTGCTTGTTCATAGATAAATCCTGCGCATATGAGCTTTTTGTATTAATGAATGTACAGATAGATCCCAAGACAGAGGATCTGAGGAGGAAATATGGTATTAAAGCAGAATATGACTAGAGAAGCAGAAACACATAATAACTGAATAATATAAGATGAGTGATGGGATAATAGGAGAAATGGAAGTCTGGCAGCAGAATAATGTTGCCCTAACCATGGATAGACTTGCTGATAACAATGAACTCTGCTTTCCTTTATCATGCTGCAATTGTTCAGAGAAAAACATAGGCCCAGATTTACTAAGAGTGCAAATTTAGACAGGCAGTCTGAAAATATGGACTGTCCATTTATCATGATGGAATAATTCTGATCAAAGGTTTCTTTAAGGCTAAGACTTTAAGACTCTGCAAAGGAACGCAGCGGAAACACAGCACTTTTTTTTTTTTTGCATAGCTTTTTTCATTGCAATTTTATTGAGTTTTTCATTGCAGATTTTTTTATTTTATTAAACCTATAAGGAAAACGTGCGCATTTCCACAAGCACAATTGACATGCTGCAATTTTCAAAAGATAGCTTTTCCGCAGCAGTTTTTTCTGCTACATGTGGATGGGATTAGACAGAATCTCATTCATTCACTTTGCAATTAGTATAAAGACATAAAGACAGGATACAGTGAAAGTGTGGCTTTTATTCACCAACAAATAGTAAATTAGTAGAATGAGTAATGTTTCGAACAGTAGCTGACCTTCGTGAGACTCTACAAAAAAATGTGATAACAATAGTGATAAGTGTATAACATGTGCCAATACATATCATAGAAAACTCATAAGGCATAGCATATGTATATATGTACATGAGGAATATTTCCTTTAGAATCATCGTTCTGGATGGAATGGTATGCAGGTCAGTTATTATAGTCCAACTTGACGCAGGAATGTCCTTTTTATAGAGCAAGGTCAGTAGTTCAGGTAACTAATGTAGTTACAAGGATTAATGGGCATATTGTATAGGAATCTCAACATTGCCAAATGACAATTTGATCCAGGTGGGATTCAATAATGCAGAGATAAGGAATGGGACATTATAGTACATATATAACTTAAAGAGGACCTTTCACCATATCCGGGCACAGGCAGTTCTATATACTGCCAGAAAGCTGACAGTGCGCTGAATTCAGCGCACTGTCTGCTTTCCCGATCTGTGCCCGGTATGAAGAGCTTACAGCCCGGTACCGTAGCTCTTCTATGGTCAGAAGGGCGTTTCTGACCATTAGCCAGAGACGTCCTTCTGCCTCGCGGCGCCAATCGCGCTGTGCTGTGGAGCCGGTAGGAACGCCCCCTCCCTCTGATCACACAACTTGTCCGTAGACTAGCATTATCAGGAGAGTAAGGGGGCGTTCCTCCCCGCTCCACAGCACAGCGCGATTGGCGCCGCGAGGCAGAAGGACGTCTCTGGCTAATGGTCAGAAACGCCCTTCTGACTGTAAAGCGCTACGGTACCGGGACCGATAGCGCTTTACACCGGGCACAGATCGGGAAAGCCGACAGTGCGCTGAATTCAGCGCACTGTCAGCTTTCTGGCAGTATATAACACTGCCTGTGCCCAGATATGGTGAAAGGTCCTCTTTAAGAGCAAAAATAACCCCTTAGTAAAATCGTGTTATATCCCTTACTTCAATGTAAAGGTAATATGCATATAGATGTCTGCCATGGACAATAAAGGATAACCTTACGCTACAGAGATGTGTTGTATTATCCAAAATTAATGGGTTGCACTATATATCAGTATAACTATAGATATCGTTGCTGGAAATCGCTAATGTCATATACTGTAGATGATATACATGTAACATATGACATAAAGCAACTTACATACCGAGAAATTTATGCGACTCTTATACATGAATAAAATGGCAATGCAGCGATAAAACAAATCTAGCCATATAAACCTAGACCAATGTTATATGCACTATTATGCATGAGTAAGGTAACAATGCAGAGATCACACAGATGTAGTCAGATACAGCGAGCACATAGTTATACCCCACTTTTATACTTACTTGTTGGCCAGGGGATGTCACAATTATTTGTAAGTGGAAAGTAATAGTACGGCTGGATAAGCCAGGAAGTCGAGGAAGCTATAGGGAAAGCATTCGGCCTGTGCAGTGATGTCAATGTATAGTGTCTAGGTATAATGAAAATTCTGCTTAGAAGGGACCACTCTCAAGCTTACAGGCACCCTGGTTTAAGTAGAACATGTGTAAGGAACGCCAAAGATGGCTGCGTTCCCCATGCATGAGTACTTCATTCGGCCCATTGGAAGAGAGGAACAAAGTACCAGAAGTAAGGAAAGGGCTGAAGTTGCAGAGCAGCATAGCTGGAGAGCCAGTATGTATATGGATATATATTATGCCTCATGAATTTTCTATGATATGCATTGGTACATGTTGTACACTCACTCATTGTTGTTGTATCACATCGTATTTTTTTGTAGAGTCTGATGAAGGCCAGCTATTAATTGAAACGTTACTCACTCTACTAAGCTACTATTTGTTGGTGAATAAGAACCATGCTTTCACAGCATCCTATTATATCTACGAAGTTTTTATACTAATTAATTTTATGGGTTGGGACCCTACTTTGTAAAGAATTTGTGAGTACCTTCTTCACTTCTGCATCATTTACTTTGCTGGTATTGTACAGTGCTGTGAGGGTTTTTTACCGCCAAGTCCTCATACAACTATGTATGGCTACATACCTTTGCAGCCACATCTTTACTGACTTCTAGGTGTTTTTCCTGTAGTTTCTCCTATTTTCTTTTCACTTTGTATCTATCTTATTACAGAAAAAAATACCTCCTTCTCCACTTATCAGCCACTTCATCCTTCTTGCTGCCTCATGTGCTGTTAATTCACCCTCTATTCACTGGTAAGATCATGGAAGCATAGATGAGATGGATTTTCAGCTCACTGAGCAATAAAGATACAGCTACTGCCCAAAGAAGTTCATGGAGGAGATGGCTGGAGAGCGAGAGCTGTGGCTTCTATTGAGTGCTTAATTCTGGATTCAGAGAAACACTGCTCATTACTGCTGCATAATATTCCCATGCTGCTGCTCTTGTTCTCTATGTCCTGTCCAGGGTAGACTTCATCATAGCTGTTATTCTCTGCCCATTGGAGCTGAGCTCATGGAAAATTGATAACTAAAGATGGAACCAGCAGAGTGGAGCACTGGTGAAAATGCCTATCTGCCAGCTGTGCTGAATTTACCAGGATTGTCCCAAATTTTCAAAAGCAATCCTGTCAAATTTCACTTATCATGGACATTAAAAAGTTAACACGATATGATAAAAATTTTCAAATATAGTGTTAACTTTTGTGAATACACAATGACTTATTCAGAAAATTCGCCTAAAATGACAGGTACATGTTAATACTGGCTACAGTATTTCCCTAAAATGATGCAAAATCAAGTTACCTCCTCTCCTACTTTCAATGATCAGACAATTATATGGTCCAAATGTCATGTGCACTATAATTTGTGTCTTTTTGCTACTTTACATTTCTCCTGACATTTTAAAAAATTGGATGGGGTTCGGTCAGGAAAAGGTGAGGCCTCCCATGGACTGACACATTTACCATCATCTCAAAGATAAATAGGCAGAAATAACAGGCCTAGATGACTTACAGCAGGCAGAAATTTGCTTTTTTGATGCACAGCCAAAGATGTGACATGCATTTTTAATTTCTCTACATACCTATTTAACCAGGCAATATAATTCATCAATTAGCACCTTATTTATTTCATTCTTATTTTGTTAAATGTAGATTGTGAGCCCCATATAGGGCTCACAATGTACATTTTTTTCTCATATCAGTATGTCTATGTAGTATGGGAGGAAATCCATACAAACATGCAGAGAACATACAAACTCCTTGGATATTTTATCCTTTGCAGGATTCGAACCCACGACTCCAGCATTGCAAGGCAGCAGTGCTAACCACTGAGTCACCATGTTGCCCCTATATCTGAAATATTAATCACACAGAACTTATATACTTGGACTGTTCCTCACAGGCTCAACAGGGGGGCAAAATGGGGGCACAAAGCTGATGATGATTAGACGTCACGTCTCCCCTCCCAGTACCCGCCCACACTCTCCTAACCCGCCCACACTCTCCTAACCTGGCAGGGAGGGGGCAGCGAGGCAAAGAAGACTGCAGCTGGACCGGCAGCGAGGCGAAGAGCAGTGGAGCAGCCATCTCTGGAGGTAAGTAGCTACTAGAGATGCTACTTTAGTCTCCCATTAGAATGAATGGAGGCAGCCGGCGCACAGGGGGTTAAGGCTGTGTGCCAACTGCTTCCATTCATTCCTATGGAAACGTAGCGGAGCCTTCATACTGAGTATACGCTATATACTCAGTGTGAAGGCATTGTGGGAAATACTACCGATCTCGATCCCACCTTAAAAGATCGTGTTCAGAATTCCGATCGCGATCGTGAAATTTTCTCGATCGCTGATCGGAATCCAATTTTTTCCGAACACGATCGCTCAACCCTAGTGAGGGATCTTCAGAAGAAAATATGTTTTGGAGGTTTTTGGGTTTTTTTTTGCTTGATTGTTTCTTTAAAACTGCTATATTAAGTACCAGTTTTAATAAATTCACCCCATTTTGTCCATGTTTTTTACTCTCCATCCAAGAAGTTATAAGTTTAGTAGTAGCTTGCTTCTGTTCTCAGTGGAAAGAGCTTTCCTCATCTGACCGTATCATTGGTTGCCCGTTTTGCCACCCATTATCGTCTGTATTTTATATTACAGGAGTGAGACAGTTGATAATCTGTATTACATTTAGGTATGGCTCCTAATTTTTTATACTTATTGTGCTGCGACATTGATCATTTATTTTAACTGTTTATTGTATGTATTCTTACAATTTTTTTGATTATGGGGATATTGTCACTCCTTAGGGAGAGACCTCCTTGTAGGTGTGTGGAGTCTTACAATGCCGTTTTCACTCCACTGTGGGGGATCATGGGAAGAACATGCAAATGTGTTTCCCATGATGTAAATAGGGAAACCGTTCCTCTGTATGCTGCCCTCTATGGGAAGCTCCCTTGAACATCATGCCTGACTTTCCAACAAGCCTTTGCTGCAATGATGTGGGATTTTGCCAAGTCAGTATCCCAGCTGTGGACAGCGCCATTTCAATATGATTGGAACTCATCAGCACAGCCTAGGGAGAACTGACTTGGCAGAGGTGAGAGACTTCTAGACCAGATTATGGGGATATTGTCACTCTTTAGGGAGAGACCATCTTGTAGGTGTGTGGAACATACAGAGGCACGGTTTCCCTATTTACATCTTGGGAAACACATTTGCATATTTTTCCTACAATTTTTTTGGAGAGTGATCACCCCTCTTCCATTTTTACATTCACTATGTTTAAAAAACATCATTTGATGGGAGCCATGTCCTGTATATCTGAGGAAGGGCTTAACCCTAAAATGCATCATTTTCTGGATTATCTATTATATGAAGATGCTCAGCCAGCACTTGTGCCTGGTTTCTTCCTGCAGCATTGCTGCAATCACACTGCTATGACATTGTTTACCTGAGGAGGCCGCAATGATAAAGCATTCATAGTCTGGCACTTACTGAATTATGTTCTCTCCAAAATATGGTTGCATTGTTCAATGGCTGTCTTGGGACATTACTATGAATGAAATATCACTGTGGCAAGAATCACCACAGCCTGTAGTGTCACTGAATGAGACTGAGGATGTCCCATCACTGAGATCTAGTTATCAAACCATAGCACGTGGGGTCAACAAGGAATTGGCCGGTATTATAGACTTTGTTTTTCTTATACAAAGCTCAAAATCCTCTCTTTTTGCACAACTATAGGGTTAAACGCATGCAGCTTCCTCTCTGGAGAGTTGACTTTGCACGTATTCTGTTTGCATATGATTTCAATTTAACTTTAACCACTTCATGGCTAGGTCATTGTCCCTGGTTTATGACCGGTTTATTTGGTATATGCGGATTTGAGGCCTATAACATTTTTCATTCAAATTATTCAAATAATTTTTGTGTTTTTTTTTTTTTTTCAGTGATAAAGGGTTTTAATTTTAGGTAATTTTTATTTTTGCATGTATTTTTTCTAAGGCTTTTTTTTTTTTATAGTAGTACAAAGGGCCGGTGTTACTGAGGCCAGGGCTATAAACTTGGTAGAAGCATTCTTTTTTTTTTTTTTTTTTCTTCTTTTAATTATTTA
Source organism: Leptodactylus fuscus (assembly GCF_031893055.1). Classification (NCBI taxonomy): domain Eukaryota; kingdom Metazoa; phylum Chordata; class Amphibia; order Anura; family Leptodactylidae; genus Leptodactylus; species Leptodactylus fuscus. Next base: position 126,522,511 of record NC_134267.1, on the reverse strand, counting down.
TTGCATACATTGTATTCCCTTTGTGTAACATAAGACTTTTGATTGTCATTTTAACAATCCTTTTTTCGGATTTTCTCTGTAACTGGGACAGAGACATTAACCCCAATTACAGAAAGAATACCGCATCCTAACATGATTTGCAGAGATTATCTGGGTAACCTCGAACCCAGAAGCTCATCCATTTCCCTACGCCTGGTGACGCACATGACCAGTGAGCTGAGAGGAAAGAAACATGATGGCAGCTCTTTTAGCTATTTACACAGTGCTCATAGAGTGATTTGTATACAGCAATCAGGAAAGCAAGAATAGTAAAGCATCCTGGTCTTCTCTTTGAGATGAATGGTTGTTAATCTTGTGAAACTGCTTAACACTACAAGGACATACAAGTACATTTTTGCAGAGTCAAGTAGCCTCTGCTTTGATGTGTATAGTCAACTGGCGGCCGGCACCTGGTTAAGCTATGATTCAGGTGATTCAGAGCTCCATTTAAGAAATCAAGACTCAGCTTTTCCAAAAAGACATATGGGGTTCATATGGCCCTGGATACTATATTATATGGGAGACTTGAGGGGGCATTACATTATGTGGGAGCCACTACAGGGACATTATGAGGTGGCCACTATAAACATCAGCATTACACTCTGGTTGACTGATTGGGAATCATTAAAAAGAGGGGGACTTAGACCAGTATTTACCAAACTGAATTTCCCAGGAAGCTGAATCTTTGCAAAAATCTTCAAAAAGGTTTCCTGAGGAATATGAAATCATATAAACCTAAACCTTATTCTTTTCTGTTTTACTGCGTTATATTCCTTGTAAATTCGCTGAAGCATGTATTTAAATGATTCAGATGTTTAAACAGCTTATAGGTATGGATTGGTGATAAGACTTTATTAAAGGGAACCCCTTTAGGCTGCAGATACACATTGGGGGATATTTATGAAGACTAGTCTGTTCAACACCAGTCTTCATATTCCTTGGGCTGGTGCAACAGCCATCCCATTTATGATGAGGTACACTCCTTATAAAGGCGGCAGTGCTTCCGCTGTGCCCTGCACCTGGGATGAAATTTATGCCAGGTTGTGCAGGTTGTGGCTAACATAGAGTTCAGTGATCATTTGCGCCAGTAAATGATATTAAATGTAGTGCAACATCACTTTTGCTTTCATAAAAGTGGCATGATAGGTGCAAAAACACCAGCAACAACAATAAAGGTTTACAACTTTTTTACACCAGAAATCTGTTGCAGAGTACAGGCTAAGGTCCCACGTTGTAGAAACGTAGCTTTTTTTGTTGCCGATTTTACGGCAGTTTTTTGAGCCAAAGCCATGAGTGGCTACAAAAGGAATGGAGAATATATAGGAAGCTTTTATACTTCTACATTCTGCTCAATCTACTCCTGGATTTGGCTCAAAAAAACCACGGGGCCTCAGCCTAAGGCTAAGGCCCCACGGGACGTGGCGGGAACGCATCGCAATTCTTCCCACAGCTCTTTGAACAGAAAGTTCATAGAGTTTTCCTCCATGGACTTTCTGTTACCATTATATCTATGGGAAAGCTGCCAGCATATCCGTAGATATAATTGACATTCTGCGATTTCCAAAACCACGCCGATGTTGGAAATCGCAGCGTGTCTGCGCTGCGGTTTGAAGCACAAAGTGGGCATCGGATTCGCATGAATCCCATCCACTTTGCAGATACTGTAAAATGCCGCGATTTCCACTACGAGCAAATCGTGACGTTTCCAGCACCTGAGGCCCTGGCCTAAAGCTGTCCCATTGAGTTGTTGCTGCAAATTTTTCAGTTTTTTTTTTTTTGAATCAAAAAGAATGGGAAATATAAAGAAGGACCAAAACCTAGATTCCTGACTTTGACTCACAAACTACTTGACTAATAGTTAAGACAGATTTAACTCTGTGGCCAATGCTGAATGATAAATCTAGCGTATATCTCTACAGTATGTAATCTACGCTTTATGCCACCTTTAATTACAGGTATGTGTCATGTTTACGCCAGTGTCTGCAATAGTAAATCAGGGCCAATTTATGTCTCCAGCCTTAAAGTGTATCTTCAATTATTAAAAACCCTTTCATAAATGGTGAATATAAGAAACTTTGTAATATCTTATTTAAGAAATTTGTCTCTATCCATTTATGAAACCAAGTTACTTTTTACATATTAGTCTATAGACGGGGAGAAGAGAGGGGAAGTTGCTGTAAAAGGCACACTAATAGCTGCAGCTTTTACACTCTGCTACTCTGTGCCTAAGGGAACCCTTCTGACACAACTATATCTTTAAGATAAGACTCTTCTCCTGCACAAAATGAGGCAATACATTCTTTAACAGCCTACTCCTGCCATCTCCTCAACTCAACAACAATTTCACGATGCTTCTAAATGTTGATGTTTAAGTTTTGGGTGTAATAGGATTCACAATGGTCAGATGTCATTATCATCTTTGGACACTATTATGACCATGGTAATGAGACAATGTTCATCAGTATTTGCTATGTCACTTAACTTTGTGTTTAGGATTTAATGACTTAATGTTGATGTGGTTTAGGCTATTTTCACTGTAAAATAATGTAGTTGCTCAATATATATATATATATATATATATATATATATATATATTTAGCTAAATATTAATTTTATACTGCTTGGAAAGCATATCCTTTACTAGGTATCACAGGTCAAGTGAGCTAATTATCATTACATATTCTGTAATACCCAGCCAATTCTAAATATATGAGTCCTATGAATTATAGATGCATTTCATAATTGGAAATCATTTATACAACATTCATAAATGAATTAGCAATGATTTGAATATTTATCCTGCTAAACATCTGTGTTTAGTTATTTTTTTATAATATAAGGATAATTCGACATATGATCTCATATTTTATTTCACGCTATCTTTCATAAAGTTGAATACATTTTTACATTTTTATGCTTTGCATATTTTTGTTTTAAATTTTTTATATTTGTCATCTGTACACAATGGAAAAATGTTCTGACTATATTTTATTCATCAAAATACTTCTTTATCTCCTCCCCACCACAGGATGATTAGTAATTTGTTGGGAAAAATCCCTTCTCGCAAGGAGGGGGCCCTAAGTAGCTCTGTTTTTAATGGAGTGGCTCCTGCACATTGCCACTGCCACTTCATCTCTATAGGACTGCTTCTCTTCAGCAGTCAGATGAATAACCTGGCAGTGTGGTTGATTGACTCTCGCTTCATTTAAATTAGGATTCATAGGAAACTCATTATTCTGATCCATGGCAATCCCAATTGTGGGGCCACCACAAATTAGATACTTATCCCCTATGCTATGGAAAAATGAACAAGTGCTGTTTATAGGAAAAGCTTACAACACCAAAGGCACATATGATGCTGTATGTTTGGCTTCATAAAGCCTTGGAGGGTCCTTGTCTCACACACAGTATGAGTACCGTAATTAAACAATGAAGTGGTCTGAGCAAGGTCTATGGAACTTCTTTAAGCAGCTGCCTCAGTCATCAGTTGGTAATGAAATTCTTAAAACTGTCACAAAATGTAACGTAAAACCAGAGGGAATATTACAATTCAAATAAAGGACAGGTAATAGGTAATAAATGTATGACTGTTGGAAATCAGACCACTAGGATTGACACTGATCATGAGGACAGTGGTCTGAGATTCCCCTTTATGAATGGAATGATAGCGCACATGTGTGACTTTTGCTATGGGAATAATATATCACTGAAGTCCATCCACTATCTCCATCAGCTCCACAGGAGTGAATGGTGCATACACAGTCCTACTCTATTCAAATTGTGACCCTCCCCCCATCAGTTGGCCTAAAAGTAAACATACAATTGTCCCCCATTCTGTGAATAGTTCTTATTTTTTTAGAAGAATACTCCATTATATCTATGTATTTCAGCATGCCTATTACGAAATTCATGAAGTGAACTCTACTGGAAGGTCAAAAGAGAAAAAAGTTGTACTAAAAAAAGGAAAATATTTTGGCTTTATTATATTTAATAATTGAACCTATGTTTGCTCATTCAACATACTGGTACTTTGACATATAAAATAAGGAACTAGACATATAAGACAGATATAAGACAATAATTCTAATCAGTGTCATATTATGGCTTCTTTGTTGCTTTAGACCTTTTCACAGTGTCCATGGTAATAAAAACACAATATGAAAATAAAATAAACTGATCTGCTTTAGAATTCTAGCCATTTATTTTGCACGTGTGTGACTTTTTTTTTTTTTTGGAAATATAAAGCCATTTGAACTTTTAGACAGTGTACAATAAATACATTATAGGTAGGCTTATTTCTTAAGCAAAAAACATACATTCTCTGTGCTTGATGTAGTAGGGGTGTGCATCAACCGTAGCTTCATCATAAATACTGAGCATTTTCTTCTTTCATTAGAATACTTTGTCACATCAAACCATGTGTAAAGAGATCTTTTAAAGGACACATGTTTCAATGACATATCTATCAAATAGATGAAACATTTATACATATAGTAATTACCGACAATAGATTGTAAAATGTATGATCACTTTGTGATTCAGATTGATAAATGGATACACATCAAGTAGCCTTTGCACACTCCTGCACACCACATTTACCAAGAAAGCTGAGATGAATGGGCCACCTGCACACTGTGACACATCTTTAAAGCATTTCTTTTAAAATCATATGAACTTTTTTCTCTACAGAAATAAATTACAAGCATACACATTGACATATTAATACTACTGACATTAAACGGAACAACTATTCACTCCCCTACAGTGTGCATGGAAGGAATTCCACAGACTAGTCAAGTCAAAAGAGGCAATGATATGAATTAAAGAAAATGTGAGAAATTAATAAAACAAAAACAAGAAATTAGTCTACATTAATTTTCCAATCCAGCTGTTAATCATAAGCATTGATTTGAAGGTGAATTCTTTGCTTTTGACATGAGTGAATATTTAAGCAGCATCATTGCTAGAGTCATAGCAGTGATATGCAGAGCTGAACAGTAGGATGGCAGTATGTATTGACGTTTGTGCTCAGCAGCATTCATGAGTCTGACAACTCAGGATAGAGAGTTTCAGGCAGTGATTCTTTACAATATCGACTGGGTTCTGCAGACAAAAGGAAAACATTCATAGAATTATTGATAAAGCGTCAAAATGGGATATGTAATAATAAGAACTACGACCTATTCAGCCATTTATAATCTAGATTTGCTATGGGAATTCATTGTGAAGCATGCATGCATAATTTTTAAGCATAAGGGTTGCAAATCTATATATAAAAAAAAAAACATGAGCGTAGATGTCTAATCACAATGTGGCATAAGCAAGATGATAATGTTTGGACTAATCATAATCATATTATGGTCATAGGTCATTTAGGACATTATCCTTTTCTTTTGGGGCAAATAAAACCCACTGTGACCCTATGCAAACTTAGGGCTGCAAAAATAGTAGGACAGTATATGGTAGAGTCAAAGGGATATTTATTTTTACATATGAAACTACAGGATGCAGATGTATAATGAGAAGTGGTGTGAAGTGTTAATGAAAGATAATGCAGGTCAATGGTTGAGTATCCCTATTAATCATTGACTTTCTGCACGAGAACTGTACAAATCTCTTATTTTTATCAAATCACACCGCAGCTTCCTTAATATCCCAACCGATGAGATCAGATATATCAATGTCAGTTTGTGTATTGACTCTCAATTAGATGCCTCATCAGCAAATCAGTTAACTCAGGATGAACTTCATTAACTGAAGGAAAATCTGCTGATTGATCCAATAAACAGATAGTACAGACACAAGTACATCTAATAAAGAGTTATTCAAGGCTGTTATGAGGAGATACAAAATCAATGGTTGGGCATGAAAGCTTCCTCTTAAACTGGGTTATGGCATACAGCAAGTCTATGGCACCACTTGTACCCTATCCAACCTTCATTAGTATTCTCTAGCATCTGCAGCCATTAAAGGGAGCTTACCTGTACTGACAGATCCAGACAAGTGCATTCATGTGGCATGGAGAAGATCAGTGGGGCTAAAGTCATGATGGGCAACTAAAACGATGTATCAGTTTGTGAAAAGCTTGCTTGAAGTCCTCATTTGACATTGTATAGATTATTGGATTAATTAAAGAATTGAGATATCCAAGCCAGTTGAAAAAGTCAAAAATAGCAGGATGGAACCAGCAAGCATCTTTGCAAATGGGCATAACCAAAGAAATAATGAAAAATGGTAACCAACAAACGATGTAAGCTCCAAGTATGATTCCCAAAGTCTTGGTAGCCTTCCTCTCCCTGGCAGCCATGATCTTCTTCTTCTCTAGTAAAGCATCTGATACTTTAACTTTGACCTGATTCAAGTATACTGGAGAACTAGTATCACTGGACACATCTGCAGCCCTTGAGTTAGTTGAGGACACAGATGAAGATCCTGGGGAGTCAGTAATCAGATGAGCCCTTGTCAATCGTTTGCCTGTGCTCTTCGGAGATTGTTTTAGAATTCTAGACCTGGCTTCTATATAGATTCTCCCGTAAAGGGCAATTAGTAGTAATGTTGGTAAATAAAATGCCCCAACAGTGGAGTAAACAGTATACAAAACATGATCTGTATTGACACCACACTTGGTGAGCTCGTCTTCTACCTTTGATTGACGCCAAAAAAGTGGGGGCATTGAAATCGATATTGAAAAGACCCACACAAGTGCTATCATTATAACCGCCCTTTTTGGAGTCCTTTTCTTTGTGTATTCAACTGCATCAGTAATTGCCCAGTATCTATCCAAAGCTATGACACATAAATGTAGAATAGATGCGGTGCAACAAGTGATATCCGACGACAACCACATATCACATATAATCTGCCCTAAAGTCCATTTACCAGTTACAGTATACAAGGTGCCGATTGGCAGGACAAGAATAGATACTAAAAGGTCTGTGAATGCCAATGAAGCTATGAGATAGTTGGCAGGCGTGTGCAATTTTCTGGTCTGATACACTGTTGCAATTACAAATGCATTGGACAATAAAGTGGCAAGTGTAATGATAGCCAGGATAATGGTGAGGATTATGCTCCAGAAGGACAAGCCAGAGTCTTGATCATAGTGGTCCAGACCTGCAATGCAACTTGTACCATCATAGGAGTAATTGGTTTGAGAGACATTCAAATTGTCAGCAGCTGGTTGGCACTGGCTTTGTGGCTCCATCACGGAGTATGAACAATCTGCTAGCTTAAACCATACAGGGAACCTCCAGGGGGTTTGCAACAACTACATCAAAGCTACAGGGAGCTGGATACATGTATATCTCCTCATCATGAAATGGCTGAATAGTGGAAATCCCTGATGATAGTACAAGTCTTCATCAACTGGATTATATAGCCAAAATACAAATATGATTTGTGCTTATTATCCTGTATGTTATAATGGCTCAAAAATCCCAAAGTTTCATAAAGAAATGCAAAAATACATTTTAAAAAATCCCCAGAAAGCTGTATGAACCTTGCAAGAAATATTAAAAGGCATGGCTCATAATTCACCCTAATTTCCTAAAACTGACTCCTTCTGCTTTCATGTCAGGTTGCACTGAGTATAGGTCGAATAGGTCCATATACCAAATATGAATTCTATTCTATTTAGTTTAGAACTTACAATCCTGAATTCCATCTACATAATCCTGATAGTATTGCTTGTTTAGATGTAAAACTAATAGAGATATTAATAATCACCTTTTTGTGTTGGTACAAGTCATTCTCAGGCAAAGGAGACGTCCATTGCTACATTCACAAACTGGGTAGCAGCTCTTAACATCCTGTGTGTATCCAAAAATCACTTGTTAGTCTGATGCCCTCCAGTGATTGCTCATTCAGGTTGTCCTGGAGAGACTACTGAGAGGCTCCTGTAGCCTCCATAGCCATGGAAGTTGCTATTGCTGAAGCACTCCAATGAGGCAAAACTTATGAGGAAGCATGTGTGAAGGGGCTGATTTCTTGCAGACTTTTCCAGTTGTACAAGGTTCATTGCCTTAGGAGAAAGCAATTGATGTGATCACTAGGGTAGCCCCAACTTCCAGGTAGCTTCAAAGCTCCTTCCCTCAAGTTGTCAGTGCAGCCAGGTATCCAGAGCTGCCCAGTGCTGCTGTAGTATGGAAAGCTGCCGTTCATGTCTCCCTTGTCTTGACTGTGCTCTTATTCCAGGCAGCAGCAGTACTACTCCTCTTAGTGCTGCAGCTGACATAGAGGCTGATGTGGGAGTGGAGGAGGGGGTGTGGGGGAAATGAACACAAGCTTTTAACACTGCAACTAAGGACTGAGCGGAGGGGGGAAGCAGCTGACTGGATTCCAGGCAGTATATTCACTCTGCATCCTTCCTGGGTGTGAATATGTCCCGATCTCTGTATTACATGAGTATCATCTGGTGGGAGAGACCAGTAGCTCCCATGCCTGTGAGCCTTGCATGTGCAGGTTTGTAAACTCTTCTTCTCTTTCTTTATCATATCTTTATTCTTTATTTATTATTGCAAATCCATTATTATTAAAATTAAAAGATGGGTTTCACTCTCCAAAAAATTGTAGGTATCAGCTGTGGTATATAGCATGATGTTCCTGCTGTTAGGATTCACTACACACAGTATATGTTGTAGGATAAGACTACGTTTTGTGAGACAGGCTTTTGATCTGCCTGTCTTTTTATACACAGTTAACCCCTTGGAGAGACACTCATATGTCAGGTAGAGAGACAGTCCTTAGAATTACTATGGCTCAATCAAAAGGGTTTTCTTCTTTCACTTCATACTTTATATTGAAAGATTAGCTTTTATTGTAACTAGAGATGAGAGAATCGAAGCTGACGAAGTGGAATTCGATCCAAATTTCAGGAAATATTCGTTCGAGTCAAATCCGGATAATGAATCACATTTTTTCCTAAAATGGCTGCTACAAATGTTATGACACGGGCCAAGGAACTCTGGGAACACAGGATCACCTTAAATTGCCATGCATGCAGCCAACCCGCCATGAGATGTGGCATCTCACCAGGGAATGACAGCTATCACCCTACTCCATAACCCCGTTCGCAGAACAGCTCCCATCAGGGTTTTTAGTCCTTTGGATGCCGCAGTCAGCACCCATCGCGGTGAGGTCACGGGGTGCCGATATGCATCTTCTGCAGCCTGGGGTCTAGCTAGTGATCTGGGCTGCTAGTTGTCCCCAGTACCTGGTTGATCCTGCCCAGAAGTGAGGAAGTCAGCCTATGTGCCTGTATAGCCTGACATGTGTATTGAAGTCTATAATGCTGAAACGGCGATCAGTGCATCGCTGGTTCCGGTTCCTTAAAAACCACAGCAGAATCCCTATGCATGTTACTGAAAGGCACAGTGTTCTACACAACTATACAGGCTCTCTGCAGCCAGGAAATAGCTGTTTTTTACGTGATTCACTGCAAATTAATTCGGATCGAATTGGACAGTTCGGTAAAATTGCTGAATCGAATTTTTGAAAAATTTGCTCATCTCTAATTGTAACTTACATGGGGAAAACCATGTAGTACAGGGATATATCGCAACCTACTTGACACTCCTGATCATTCAGGTATAGCAACATCTTACTAGCAGGCTGAGGCCTCACATTGCAAAAACACAGCTTTTTTTTTGTTTGTTTGTTTTTTTATAGATTTTCCTACATTTTTTTTTTTTTTAGCTAAAGCCAAGAATAGCTGCAGAAGGAATGGGAAATATATAGGGAGTGCTTACAATTCTACCATACTTGGCTTTGGTTAAAAAAAAAAATGCAAAAAAGTGTCCACAACGTGGGACCTCAGCTTTAGGGTAAAGATTTTGACTTTATTTAGTTGTATCTATCTAGACACTTATCCTTTATGAAAAAACAATGGTTGTAACCCTTGTGGTTACTTGTGGTTAAATCAATCAGAGATGCTGGTCAGGAAATATTTTGTTTCTTAACAGCCCAAATATCACAAATAAAGTAATACACAGCAGTGATGGGTGAACCTCTAAAGATTTGTTTGGTTTTGGGTTCAGGTGGCATGGGTCCAAGATTCATTTTGGTTCAAACAAGTTCAGTGCAGACCACAACTTAAAGAGGACCTTTCATCAGATCGGGCACATGCAGTTCTATATACTGCTGGAAAGCTGACAGTGCGCTGAATTCAGCGCACTGTCGGCTTTCCTGATCTGTGCCCGGTGTAAAGCGCTATCGGTCCCGGTAACATAGCGCTTTAGTGTCAGAAGGGCGTTTCTGACACTTACCCAGGGACGCCCTTCTGCCCAGCAGCGCCTATCGCGCTGTGCTCTAAGACTGGGGAGGAACGCCCCCTCCCCTCCTGATAATACTTGTCTATGGACGAGCTGTGTGAGCAGAGGGAGGGAGCGTTCCTCCCCGCTCCACAGTACAGCGCGATAGGCGCCGCGAGGCAGAAGGGCATGAATTCAGCGCACTGTCAGCTTTCCAGCAGTATATAGAACTGCATGTGCCCGATCTGATGAAAGGTCCTCTTTAAATTAGCTTAAAACATAGTGTAAAACTTTGTCACGGCTCTGACAAACCCATCTATCTAAATTTTAGCTATCTAATGCAAATATAGCTAAAATTATGTCAAAGTGAACATGACATGTCCATCTATGAAAATAAACGAATGGTAAACAGTGGATACAAAATTCAAATTTAACCATACACTGCCACTTAGTTTCATGCATTTTAACATTTAAAATGATCCAAAAAATAAAATGGGAAATGTTCCTGCCCCTGGTTTCTTAGACAAACATGAAAGTCATATTGTTAAGAGCAATGGTTTTGTAGAAAAAAATACCCCATTTTGATGATTTGTAATTGCTACAGGCTTAGGAGACACATTTGTGGCCGTGAGCCACCAAAAAAAAAGCATTCCCCCATTGTGGCTTTATAGCTAGGGTCTCAATCCAATACTCATTCCTATTCTTGATGCTAATAATTCGCTTGTCACTGTGTAAGCACCAGAGAATACATCCTGCCATGCTTGCCAGCATGTATGTTGGGATCCAGGGGCTTGCCATGGTCGTGTTCTTACCCAGCCTGGTTGTTGTCATCTTGGAAGAAATAAGGGTCAGCCTCCTTCCCCAGCTGTGCCTGTGCAATATCAAAGGCTCCTCCTGCATCCAAGGGAGAGGTTTTCTCCTCTTCTTCCATTCTAAAAGGAGTAGAGAAAGCAGTTATTGGTGGTGATGATAGTTACAACCATGTGCTCAGTGTAGAAATGGCGTACCAATGAGGAAGATCACAGGGAGAAGTAGTGGAACAGTCTTCCTCATTTTCCCTTCTAGTGCCACTGCGAAGTCTATTTTGCCAAATAATATGGTGACAATATGACCTTTTCATGTGAGTACGTAGAGATGTCATTCCTTTATTTATTCCTGCATGGCCATGGCCAAATTTCTGTTTGCAGATCTTGTATATTGCCAAGGAGTTATCAATTAACAATATAGAAAAAAATTCCCACACGGGATATGACTGCATGTAGTTGCTGCTGATAACACCACCAGTGCCACCACCCCCACTCCACTAGCTTCCTCTAAGTTTGCCCTGGGCAGTCTTTTTGGATGTTAGGTCTGCGCAATGGCTGGAATTATTACTATCACCACCAGGGGCATAACGATCGTGGTCACAGGGACTGCAATCAGGCCCAGGGAGATACAGGGCCCGCAGCCAGCTGGAGATGGCCAGGGCCCGGTACAACTATGACAGCGGTCAGGGAAAGCCTGGTTCCTCGACCACTATACATATTGTAAATGAACTGGGTCCTGGCATGTTGCCGGGCCCCTTTTCAATAGATACTAGCCCAGGGGAGGTGACTAAAAATAATAAATATTTAATACTCACCTCTGCTGGGTTCAGTGTCTTCTCCAGTGCTCTTCTGTCATGTGACTGAGGCCTGTGATTAGGCCCCAGTGGTCACATGGAACGCAGTGGCATAATGACATCAGTGCGCGTCCTTGTGACCACTGAGGGCTAACCACAGGCCTCAGCAGAGACATGGGGAAGATGGCCAAAGATGTTGCAGACAGCCGAAGCCAGGATGCACAGGAAAGGTCAGGCAAGGTGAGTATTAGTATTTTGGGGTATTTTGGGGTCTGAGGAGATCCCAGAGTATAATAATAGCCCCGGAGCAGAGGAGCACTGTTGTGAGCATATAATACTGTAGGGAGAGGGGAGACACTGCTGGGCATATAATACTCTAGGGGGGGCCACCGGTAGGCATGTAATACGGTGGTAGGGACACTGCTGGGCATATAATTCGGTGGGGGGGAAGGACACTTCTGGGCATATAATACTGTAGGGGGGGACACTTCTGGTCATGTAATACTGTATGGGGGCCACTGCTGGGCATATAATACTGTGGGGGGGCAGTACTGGGCATATAATACTGTAGGGGGGCCACTGCTGGGCATTTAATACAGTGTGGGGGGCACTGCTGGGCATATAATATGGTGGGGGGAAGGACACTGCTGGGCATATAATACTGTGGGGGGGGCTGCTGGGCATAAAATATTGTGTGGGGGGGCCACTTCTGGGCATATAATACATTGTGGGGGCCACCGCTGGGGGGAGGAGGCACCCGGGCCAACAAAACACTTGTTACACCACTGATCACCACCCTCTTCATATGATGTCTCACTGACCTGGTTGCCAGGACCCATTTGCAAAAGAACCATCATCAGTGGAAATGTTCTCCCTGCTTTTTTCTGACACATCATGGCCATAGGATTTCTGCACACTGTCAGAATTTCTGCCTCAAGATTTCCTCCTAGCTCTTCTACCAGAGTGACTACAAATAGTAGTACCCACACTCCCACCACTACTATCTCCAACACCAACAGTCATGTCTTCCTCCTCTTTCACACAATGCTGACAGTTCTCATCCAGCTTATCAAAAAAAAGAGGAAGACTGCTCTGACTAGGAGATATACATTGCTCAGCAGGTGCCATATCACCATCAGGGGTTCGTGTCAGTGAAGAATATGAAGAAGTTATGGCTGACAGTTAAGAATCGCCCTGCGGTAAATTACATGTTAAGCAGAAGGAGGAGAACATAGAAGCCTGACTCAAGATCCATTCAATCTTGGATGCAATTCCTTCCTGTGACTGAGATAAATGTCTAAATAATCAAACACTTCATCTCTATTATCAGTAAGTGCAACAATCCTGTGGCCACTCACATTCTTATTAAATAAAAGTTGGTACATTTTACAGCACAGTGCTTAATTACAGTGATACTATATATATGTCTTTTTGTTTGTTTTTACAGCTTTTTATAACAGAGTTATTTTAGTTTAGGGCAGGCTTTGAGACTGTATATAAGCAGTAACAAAAAAAAAACCCTTAAAAAGTGAATATTTTTTCATATTAACACTCTGTCACACTACGTATCGGGTGAGCAGAGCAGAAAACCCCCATAATATATCAAGAGTTTTTGTTCCAGATTAGCTTAGACTGTCGGACTGTTTATTGGGTGAACAACAAAAACTATTAAATTATTGATTTTTTTAGACTTGCAATACTCTATATGAGCAGCAGCAATAAAAAAAATGCTTGAGAAGTGAGCATTAAAAAAAATCATGAAACAACAAGAGTTTTTTTTTTTCCTTCAGATTAATGCACGCTATTAGACAGTATATTGGTTGAACACAACAACAAAAAACAAAACGATTTTGCAGCACTTGCCCAAAAAAACAAGAACAAAAGATTTTTCACTAGCAGGACTGGCTGTCATTGAAAAGTATGTTTATAAAATCTGTATACAGCAGCACAGATATGCTCCCTCACTCCTGTGTATGCTTTATGTAATTAATTTGCCTGTAATTGCCTAAATCTGATTAAATTCTCTTATAAATAAATATTCAAAACTGAGTGCTCTGTATGGTGCGGTGAGATGAAACACAGACCCTACATTATCTCCACCATTACTGTAATACCTCATGTTCAAGCCCACAGCACCTTATATAGTGACATCAACACTGTAAGGTGTCCATCCACCACTGTCTATTGGCTGAGAAGCTGTCAGGTGGTGCTAGAACGTTACACAATGATTTCATGCTAAATACATGTGGCAGTGGCCATTTTACTTTGTTGAACATAAATCTGCATTTGTTTGGTTTTGTTAAAAACTGAACAATTTAGAATATTCGGTTGAAACCAGTTTCTGACTAATTGGTTTACTCATCTCTAGTAAAGAAGAATAGAGATATAGGTAATAGTGCCCTTGTAACTCCTGAAGGGTAAATGCATATATCTGTTAAATAACAAACAAACAGCACACTGATTAAAAATATTATCGTATGCATGTAGCCTAACACGTCGGCATAATTCATTTGTTCAGGACTGACCATGGCAGTGTGAATGGAGCTTTGTATAGACACTGCACAGTGCCAATCCCATTTACATTGTCATGAATAGACACTGCAAACTATATGAAAAAATTCGGTCCACACTCCTGGAGTTCCTTTTAAAACTTCATCTTTAATATATAGCTTTAAAATCCATCTTCTATACAGGTAGTATACAAACGTGCAAGTGAAAAACACACAGCAAAGTGATTAAAATGTCATAGCTGACGCGTTTCTGGGTTCGCTGACCCCTTAATCATAGCCTGATAATATGTTCGTGCAGTCAGTCTTATATACTATTGTCCAGCTTACTGGTTACTTCTTTCAACCTGAATTTAATTAACTAGTTGGTCCTCACTTGTTTTCTATGTGTTCCGTTTACGTTTTCCTTCCTTTCCACAATAAAATATGTCCTCCATTAGTTGCATTTTATTATATGTTTACCATTCATTAGAGTAGTTCTACATATTCCTGCAAAGTACTGCACTTCTCTTGTCCTGTAAACCGGGTGTAATCTGTTTTTATTCCTTACCTATAGATGGTGCACAGTACCACTTCTCTACTCTCTGTTTCATATATAGTTTCAGTACTCGTCCATAGACTTGTACTGGGAAAGGGGGGGCTTCCTCACAGCTCAGCGTCATCTCCCCTTTCATAACAATGCTTGACATGGCCATTGGGCCTCATCGGTGACTGAGGGCACATGACATCATAGAAGAGGAAGGAAGACACACAGTGCGGAACGCCTAGAAGCAGTAATGGAAGGTGAATTAAATGTTTTCTTATTTTTGTTACCTCCTCTGGGCCGCCAGCCATTATATTCTGGGGTCTGAAGAGATAGAGTATAATAATTTTGCTTTATCCAAACACAGGATGAGACAAATCTTCTGGGGTCCACCCATTTTTAATCATGCTGTTAGGAGGAGTGTAGTAGTCTGGTGCAAAATATGGAGAGGTATAGTATAGGGCCGTATTGATTAACCTATGGCACATGTGTCAGAGGGGCATTCAGAGTCCTCTCTGTTGGCACGTGTGCCATCACCTCATTCATTCTTCCCTATTGCTCACTAGCCGGACAGGATTCCATGTTAGCGAGCAAGTGCTTCTTTCAGCAATATGTTTGGCTTACACTGAAAGAAGAGTGTGACCTCTGCTTTGACGCAGACAGGATGGTGTCATTCATCTACGCATGCACCGTAGTGGAATAAGGAGGTCACCCGGCTGCTTTTTTTTAGGAGGTAAGGTAAGTAGCACATTATGCTGTATAGGGGCTCACTGTGGAGCATATAATACTATTTTGAGGCCACTGTGAAGCATGTAATACTGTGTAGGGTCCACTGGGGAGTATATAATACTGTGTGGGAGCCCACTGTGGAGTATATATAACTGTATGTGGGCCCATTATGGAGTATATAATACTGTGTGGGTACCACTGTGTGTTTTACTTTTAAGACAAAAAATGTTAATGTATGAACTGTATTTTTCCTAAATAAAACCTCAGTATTAAGAAAAAATTGCCGTGTTGGCACTTTGCAATAAATGAGCAGGTTTTGGGTTGCAGTTTGGTCACTCGGTCTCCTAAAGGTTCACTATCACTGGTATAGGGGGTCTAACATATTTACTGGACAAAACACCATTCTGCACTATTTTAGACAGAAATTTTGACAGAGGCTTTTTAGGCTACTTGCACACTACAGTATTTCTATCAGTTTACTATATACGATGTGTTGTGCCCACCTTGTGTCAGCAGAAACACACACTACAAAAACTGTTAAGCGGGTATTCTGGGCACAACAGCTTTTGGAGGGTTCATCTCTGATACAAGCCTGGCACAACATATCATGCACTGAAATGACGTATTCCTTAATAATTGTCATTTTCACCAACAGCTGTGTATTCCTTTGTGGAAAATTAATTAATGCAACACTTGGGGGTTAAAAATGTTCACTATACCCCTGAATAAATTCCTTCAGGGGTGTAGTTTGCAAAATGGGGTCATGTGTCATGGGATTCCGCTTTACTGGCATTTAAAGGTTTTACAAAAGTGCAATGGTGACCAAAAACAAAACCGTCTAAATCTGTGCTCCAAAAAACAAAACAGCAGTTTATACCACATATGACATTAAATATGTTAGCCTGGGTACACCGGTGTTATGCATGTGGGCATAAACTGTAGTTTGGGCACACTAGGGCACAGAAGGTAAGGAGCTCTATTTATATATATTTATATGTTTGGTATCTGGATGGCATGTCGTTTTTGACTCGCCCCCCCCCCCTTCCAAACCCCATAACTTATTTATTTTTCCGCTCTCAGAGCCATATGAAATGTTAATGTTTGCAGGTCAAATTTTTCTTCATGGAGTAGCCTGCAATAGAAACTGATGAAAGACAGGCCTGGGAGCCGTCACCCCACATGCCACTGGTAAAATGGGCAAGAGGGATTTATGTCTGTGATCAGTGCGGTTTACAATCGTGGGCATTAGTATCGGACCTCTGCTGTATAAAACAGCAGACAAATGGCTGCTATGGTGGCCGCCCGTCTTCCGAGTGTTGGGAAAGGGTTAAACGAGAAGTAAACTTTCTGACCACTTTTGTTTATTTGACAGTATTTGTGTCATTAATAAAGTAATGTACTTTAACTAATTTTGGATCCTTTTTGTGAAATCCTGTAGTATTTCCTTTGTTTCTGTATTGAGAATTGTTTATACCTCTCACTGAATGTTACTGTGTATGGGAATAAGAGGCTGTGTAAGATGTAGAGAAAAGATGGGGAGGGTCCCTTCAAACATTATAAAACATCCAAACTTGCTTTTGGTGTCATATAAAAGAGGAGATTCTCTTTTTTCATATGATACTGAGGTTTAAAACACAGTCAAAATTAGAATATTTACATACAGCTTTATAATATATGATATAAAAATCCCAATCCTGACTGTTTAGTGTTATATCTGGAAACAGCAGAAACAAGTTTTGGTAAACTGTTTACCAAAACATATTCAACATACAGTTATATAATCAACTAGCAGGAGAATCCGGCGTTGCGCGGGTATATTTCATTTTTTGTTTGTGTAGTGACCCATAAGAATTTCCCAGTTTTGCACTGGTGTATTGAATGTCATTTGTGTGTGTGTGTCCATAACTATCATGTGATCATGTGTATCTCAGTTTGGATATCAGTGAAAAACCTGCGATTGGTTGTTATGGATACCTGGAGTAAAGCTGTGAGAATACGATCTTGTGTAACAGTGTCATGTACAGGTCCCTGCCCCTTTAAAACTGACTTACTGCAGTGAAGAAAAATGGCTGGATTGTTATGGAAACCTGGAGTAAAGCACTGACGTGTGATGGTGTGTATTGAGCTTTGTATCTGATCCTCTGATGTGTGATACTGTGTGCTGAGCTGTATATCTAATCCTCTGATGTGTGATACTGTATGTTAATCTGTGTATCTAATCTCCTGATGTGTAATGGTATGTTCTGAGCTGAGCATATAATCCTCTGATGTGTGATAGTGTGTGCTGAGCCGTGTATCTATTCCCCTTATGTGTGCTGGTATATACTGAGCTGTGTTTCTGATTCCCTGATGTTAAGAACTTTCGTAAACTTATGGCTTGAAAATTCCAGTCCAGTTTCTGGCAAAAATGTGTGATTAAAACTTCCAAACTTTATTAGAAAAATTTAAAAAGACACAGACATATAGTGATGAAATAGTGGTCTGCTATTCACCCTATTATTTTTTTTGCCCCTATCTTCGTATATATATAGAGACCTATGGGTAAATACGCCTTAACATGTCCTCCAGCGCAATGCATGCGATGAAGAGACTAATAGAAGATACTTCAGTTAAATTTCAAAAAGGCCCAGTTCACAAACAGTACAATCATGTAATCTAAATGCTAGTACACCCATGCCCTTACAATCCCCCACTTCTGTATGTTCAGGGTGTGTAACTTAGGGTAATCTGTTGTAGGGGCTCCTTGTGAATAGTCCTATTTGTGATGTAAACTAGACATTGAACTATTTACTGATCTCCCAACAGCTTAAAGTTGCGGTTTATACAGCTCTATTGCACTACTGATGCCTGATCCGTCTTTATCATAAACACAAGACAGTCTAAAAAGCTGCTAGCACTTCCTTCAATTCATTAAAGGTAATAGTGAACCGGGTCGTTATAGCTCATGATAACACTAAAAGAGGTACAGCAGAGTTTAGCATAAACAATCCCTGCTGATAAGCACTCCTGCTGACAGTGGGGTGTGATAACTGGCCATTGTCTATATACGCTTAGCAACAATGTAACCCATCCCCACTATTTACAACGTCTATCTCTCAACGCGTTTCCCCTGGCCTTTCTATTTTGACCAAGTTCATCAGGAGAGTAGTTTATGGAGCCGTGTAAATAACCCCCAATAAAATAATAAAGATGAGATTTTTTTTTTTTTTTTTTACTGCAATCTCATCTTTATTATTTTATTGGGGGTTATTTATACGGCTCCATAGACTACTCTCCTGATGAACTTGGTCAAAAGAGAAAGGCCAGGGGAAACGCGTTGAGAGATAGACGTTGTAAATAGTGGGGATGGGTTACATTGTTGCTAAGCGTATATAGACAATGGCCAGTTATCACACCCCACTGTCAGCAGGAGTGCTTATCAGCAGGTATTGTTTATGCTAAACTCTGCTGTACCTCTTTTAGTGTTATCATGAGCTATAACGACCCAGTTCACTATTACCTTTAATGAATTGAAGGAAGTGCTAGCAGCTTTTTAGACTGTCTTGTGTTTATGATAAAGACGGATCAGGCATCAGTAGTGCAATAGAGCTGTATAAACCGCAACTTTAAGCTGTTGGGAGATCAGTAAATAGTTCAATGTCTAGTTTACATCACAAATAGAACTATTCACAAGGAGCCCCTACAACAGATTACCCTAAATTACACACCCTGAACATACAGAAGTGGGGGATTGTAAGGGCGTGGGTGTACTAGCATTTAGATTACATGATTGTACTGTTTGTGAACTGGGCCTTTTTGAAATTTAACTGAAGTGTCTTCTATTAGTCTCTTCATCGCATGCATTGCGCTGGAGGACATGTTAAGGCGTATTTACCCATAGGTCTCTATATATATACGAAGATAGGGGCAAAAAAATTAATAGGGTGAATAGCAGACCACTATTTCATCACTATATGTCTGTGTCTTTTTAAATTTTTCTAATAAAGTTTGGAAGTTTTAATCACACATTTTCCCAGAAACTGGATTTAAGTTAAATTACCCATTGAGTTGAATATTTGAAAATTCCAGGAATGATGTGCTCCTCTTAGATAAAACCAATCAACGCCTTGGAATGTATTAAACCAGGCTTTATTTCAAACAGATAACGCGTTTCGGGGTTTAGCGAAACAAACACGCACCCCTTCGTCAGATCTCAAATATAGCGTGCACCCGGTTCCTGAACCTAGCTACTAGAAGCACGTGTACTGGACCACTCAATGAGTGCTATATACACTGCTATGGGTGCTTGGCAGTCACAGATCATCTCTATATTAAGGGCAGAAGGCTGCATATTCCTCCTGTAACTGGGGTTAAGGTATCAGCCTAAGGTGAAATCAGCTTCCCCCACAAAAAAAAAAAAATCAGATGTCACCAAAAAGTTTTTTAGCAGCACTATTAAATAAAAAAAGAATGAAATTGAAAAATAGATACGTTTTCCCTCCTTTTTGTATAATACAAAAAACAACATAAAAATAAAGCCCTGTGTCACTGAAAAAAAGATGTAGAAACTAGTTGAATAACACAAAATATAAAAATATAGCCCTCAAAACCACACATACAAAAACCCCGAAAAATGCGTCTAGTCCTAGGCCAGAAATTGGCCTGGTACTGAGGTGGTTAAAGAACAGACGCTCAGGTTTAATTAAGGGTTTAGGGATTACAGCTCTGTAATATGTAGCTGCCTTTTTTTCAAGGGACCAAAGGTAATTGGACAGTTATCTCAAAATCTATTTAATGGGCAGCGTGGGCTGGGCTATTCCCTTGTTGGAAGTGAAACACTCCATAATTAGGCTGAAAAAAGAGGAAATCCATCAGAGATAGTGGAAATGTTAGGGGTGGTCAAATCAACAGTTTGGTACATTCTGGGGGAAAAGAGCGCACTAGTGAGCTTGGCAACTCAAACTGGCTTGAACATCCACAGACAACAACAGTAGTAGATGACTGTAGAATCACAGAATTTCATGATGTAAGAAAGATCCCTTCACAACATTGACCGAAGTGAACAACTCTCTCAAAAAATTAGGTGTATCAGTATGTAAGTCTAGAATAAAGCGAAAACTTCATGAGAGCAAGTAGAGAGTTCAACTCAAGGTGCAAACCATTAACCAGCCTTAAAAATGGAAAAGCCTAAACTGCTAAAAAAGCCAACCCAGTTCTGGAACAGCATTCTGATGAAACTAAGATCAGCCTGTTTCAGAATGATGGGAAGAGGAAAGTATGGAGAAAGCTTGGAATAGCTCCTATATAAAGCATGCTGAAGGAAATTGATGGCATACGCATGCATGGCTTCCAATGGCAAAGGGTCACTATAAAAAAAAAAAAACTTTTCTGGGCTCACCCCTCTATTGCTCCTTATTGATCCCACTCATCTGGATGCACTGAAAGAACCTCAGAACTTCAAGATTTGAGATTCATAGAAACAGAAATAAAATTCCAGCATCAAATAGACAAAAATATATTCTGTCTAAAAATAAAGTTTTAATTGTCATGTTAAAAAAAAAATCGACAAGCAAAGGGTTTGCAGTTAGTTTCTGCTAACGTGTTTTCAGGCAAACACCTGAAGATAAGTGAAATAAAGGCCTGGCAAAGCATCACAATAGAGGAAACCTAGCATTTGGTGATGTCCAAGGGTTCTAGACATCAGACAGTCATTGCCTATAAAGGATTCGCTACATAGTATTCAAAATGAACATTTTTTATGGTAATGTTAATTTGTCCAAATACTTTTGACCTCCTAAAATGAACAGACACTGTAGAAAAATGTTTTCAATTACTAAGCAATTCACAAGTTATTTAATTGATCACTCCTTGCATTAAACCTGTTGGTATGTACTGTATATACATTGTAAGAAGGTGATAGGCAGAGTGCTGGAGTCACGGCATATCTTCCTCTGATTCCTGACTTATGTGTGGTTCAGGGCGGACTTTGGATAGGCTGCAGCCCAGGTGTGGGTCATAGGCTTGTTCCTGCATCATGAAAGGCTGAAGAGTTTGCACTTTAGAGCAGATCCTGGGAGGAGAAAAAGTGCCTGGGTCTGTCCTGACACTGAGAACCTTGTGTTATGGTACAGTGTTGCTTTGGTTGATTTGTGTGGCTGCTAGTAAGCCGTACAGTTAGTATTTTCCCTTTAGTTAGCTCTCAGACAAGCAAGTTTTGTTTTGCCTTTTTACCTGAGGTTAAGACTTTTATTTTGCTTTTCCTGTGCCTGGAGGTATATTTATTTAACTGTCTTTTAAATAAAAAAAAAATTTTACTGCAAGATTTGTGTCCCTATCTCTGAACGGTTGGGTACACATCACTGCTTCTACAGAGCTAACTTCCCCACAATATTTATGTATGTAGACTGTAAGATATGAATAAACATACACAAACACACACACACATATATATATATATATATATATATATATATATATATATATATATATATATCAAAATATGTTTCCTACCACACTAGATAAGGAATGTAGATTGTGAGCCATATATGAAAAAGAGATTGACAACGTCTGTAAAGCGCTGCAAAAATAAAATAATTATAAAAAATGACTAAAAATACATATATAGATAGATTGATAGATAGATAGATAGATAGATAGACATATAGATAAATAGATAGATAGATAGATAGATATAAAAATTGTGAGCAGATGGAGAATGTAGCTAATAAAAACCCAGGAATGATGTGCTCCTCCTCAAGAACATGATAGAGAAGCCTCAGAGTACAAATAAACCAGGCTTTTATTACAATCAGATAACGTTTCGGTTAGGGTTGAGCGATTGGGATTGGAAAAGATCGGATTCCTATTGGCGATCGAGTAAATTTCACAATCACGATCGGAATTCCGATCCTGATCTTTTTAGGTGGGATCGAGGTTGGAGGTTATTTCGCACAATGCTTTGCTACTGGCCAAGCATTATGGGAAAAGCTAACAATGTAAGCTACCTAACATCTCTAGTAGCTAACACTTACCTGCATAGATCACTGCCGCTGCTGCACCCCGCTGTTCTCGCTCCTCTTCTCGCTTCACTGCCCCCGCCTCCCAGGTTAGTGTTACAGACCTAGGAAGAAGACGGGGCTTGTGGCTTAGGAGAGTGTGGGCGGGTACTGTGAGGGGAGATGTGAGTGATGCCTTCTTCCTAGGTCTGTAACACTAACCTGGGAGGCGGGTGCAGCAAGGCAAGAAGAGGAGCAAGAATAGCGTGGAGCGGCAGCAGCAGCGATCTGTGCAGGTAAGTGGACACCAGGGGGGACTAAGTAGCCAGAGGAATTTTTTTTAATCACTACACAGCGTGGAGTCTAAAAATTAAAGCGTTCAATTTTTGGACTCCATGCTGTGTAATGAATAGGATTGTTTTTAAAATCCGATATTCGATTATAAAAAAAATCCCATTGACTTGCATTAGGATCAGAATTGGGAATGGGATCGGGTTCAAATGGAAAATGATCGGAAATCGGATTTTTAAAACAATTCTGAAATCTCAAGATCAGCTCAAATCTAGTTTCGGGGTATGATAGCGTACAAAAAGAACGCACCCCTTCATCAGATCTATATAAAATGACAGTAAAAAACACAAAAAGAAAACAATAACATCAACACAAATTAAAATAATAACAATGATTTGAGTGATACACAGAATATAAAAGACGGTCATAGTATTACAATAGTAACAGCACTTGCAAGACAATTTTATATGCTCTGTCTCCACAGCAATGAACTGCTAGGCTAGACTGAGTCTCCAATGGTTCCCCTGGAGACAAAAGTCTCCTCAGACCCCGCCCAATGACCTCTGATAGGCCAGGAATGTACCAAGTGTGGAGGATAAACAGCGGGAAAACTCACAGGGAAAATGACAAGGGGAGAGCTGCAACTACAATTACATGTAACAGAAAATATTGACAAGACGTGCAAACATACCCAAGGGCACAAAGACAAACACTATTAAGGCAGGAGCACTCTAGGATTCTGCCCAGCAATGAACTAGAGCTTTGGACCTGCAGCGATGAAGTAGATCTGGGCACCTTCAGCAATGAAGCAGAGCTGTGTACGCGGAGCAATGAAGCAGAGCTGGGGAAGTGTAGCAATGAAGCAGATCTGGGCACCTGCAGCCATGAAGAAAATGTACCTGTAAATGGACCTGCAACAATGAAGCAGAGCTGTGGGCGTGCAGCGATGAAGCTGAGCTGACACCTGCAGCCATGAAGCAGAGCTGTGCATGTTCATCAATGAATTTGATCTGTGCTTGTCAAAGTTCTTTCCCCTTGAGTTTTTTTTTCTTGTTAGTATTGCATAAACCCAACCTTATTTCCCCTGCCCACTTCTGCTAAATACATCTTCAGTGTGAATACTGATTCAGAACTTATAGTCCTTTTCTTTTTAGGATTTGGATTCCAAAAGTGAAGAACAAATTTTGATTTTGCTCAGAAGAACAATCTAGTAAGTTATTCTTTTGGCATGATTTTTGATATTCTTTTGTCCTTTTAGGGTACATTGTTATTGGACTAATGAAATTATTATACATTTTATTAACATCAGTCTATTAACCCCTTCCCGTTTTTTTTAATTTTCGTTTTTGATTCCAAACCCAATAACTTTTTTATTTATCCGGTCTCAGAGCCATTTTAGGGCTTAATGTTTGCGGGATAAATTTATCTGGTACCATTTCTTATTCTGTACAATGTACTGGGAAGCTGTAAAAAAATTCAGAATGGGGTGGATTTGAAGAAGTGTATTTGTGCGACTTTCTTATGAGCTTCATTTTTATGGCATGTCACCTGTATTCTATGTTTTGGTACATTTCCATGGATACCAAATTTATATGATTTTATTTACATTTTAATTCCCTAACATAAATCTAAAACTTTGTGGAAAAAGTTGCCATATTCTGACACCCATAACTTCTTATATTTCCATGTACAGGGATAAACATCTTATTTTTGGGAGGGCAGGTGTACATTTTAGTTATATAGTTTTGGGGAATGTCTATTGCTTTGATCACTTTGTATTCAAATTTTTATCAGAGGAAAAAAGTTTGGCACTTTAGAATTTTTTTCCTGCTATGGCGCTTAGAGTACAGGAAAAATATTTTTAAAGATTTGTAGACCAGGCATTTCTGGACACAGGGATACCTAATGTGTATGTGTTTCACGGTAATATTTTACTTTTATATGTAGTCTAGGGGGTTGATTTGAGCTTTTCATTTATTTTTTATATTGTTTTTAAACTTTTTTACTATTTATTTATACTTTTAGTTTTTTGAAATATTTTATGAAAAACTTTTTTTACTTTTTTAAAAAAAAATATAAAAAAATAAAAAAAAATATTTAAAAAAACTTCAGAAGGCTCCTGGCTGTCGGAGGAACAGGTCGGCTCTAGAGATCGCATCGCACTGAAGCCAGCCTGCAACAATAAAGGTGATGGCCCTGGCGGTGTTTTCTTTCAACTTGGGGGGGGGGGGGTCCTGCCCTGCACTGCCCAGGATCAGAGAGAACTCTCCGCTTAGCACCAGGTCTCCGTTGTAGAATACAGATGTCAGGAAAGGATTAATCGTATTACCTCATACCATGAAAGACAATACTGAATTTTGTAAAGGCTTGTAATAAGGCAGCCTGTAAAATTAAGTAAATAAGGACATATTTTTATTTAAAAAAAAAATAGGAATTACATGAGTTATTTTGAAGACTTTGTGGTTAAGCAAATGAATCTGGCGTAACTAATTTCAAAATGATCCAGTATGGGAGTCTACTCAATATTTACCTATAAACTCTAATTTGATCAATGAACAAATAGGAGACACAAACTGGTGTACTTCTTCGAATTGTGTTTCTATGCCAACTAGAGATGAATTAAAGTGCTGTCATGAGGAGGATACCAGAAATGAAATACCAGCATTTTCCACACTGGTCTTGGAGAATATTGTGCTGGCAGTGAAGATGCCTAGTTTCTAATTCACCATAAATTGGGCACTTCCTCAGAACACTGGCATCAATTATGAAGAATATGAGGGGGCGATGGCACATGCCCCCTTTTCGGAAAGTAATGAGGGCTATGTCAAAACACCACTTGCAATACTTTCTGTGGATAGTAGGGTCTAAAAAAGTTACAAATTCAAGGTTTTTTTTACTTTTTTACCCCAGAAAACTAACATAGGGCTTTATAAATGTGCCTTAATGTCTTTCTGACCTATAACAGTATCTCTAGGTACTGAAAATATATTAATTGTATAACTGATATATACCTAGATAAGATGTTTTTTCTCCTTCGGTATCCAGCAAGGAATCAATTACAGCCTTATAATCATCTCCATTTATAAAGTATAAAGTAATAAACTAAATATTAACTAACCAATGTCTTATTAACAGAATGACCTTTACTTGTTAGGGGTCTTCTTACAAAGAAGACATGACAGTGTAATGAGAGGACATCCTTCCATAGTTCCTCAGTCTTTTATGAGAGCATTGAGATGTTAAAGGAGAGATTTTCAGCTGCATATGTAACTAGGCAGTGATGAGATACAGAGTGATGCCTCCATTTACATTTATGAGTAAGAAAGTACAGTGCATGCTTAATGTGCTCAAGGCAAATGAAGTAGCAGTTCTGCTGGATCTCTGAACAAAAAGTATAGTATAACCTGATGTGACATAAAGCAATATAGAATACTTATGTGGGAGATAACAATTGGAACGCACAACTGAGAATCCAGAACATTACTATGACCCTGTGGTGTGCCTGCCTGACGCCATACAAATAATGTGATGAAACTGCAATCACTTACTATTCTGTAGCTCTATACAAATAGAAAGGAGTACAAACAACAATTGAGCAGTTATCACTGAAGAATGCAACCCTAAGTAGAACGTTTTCTATGGCTGAGAAAATGAGACTAAATACTGGAAATACTTGTTATATGAATTATTAAAACCTATAATAACTAAGGACTTTTATGTGTTCTCAGACCATTTTTATCATTCCTCATGGTTTCAGGATCATGCAATACTTCCTGGTTTCTACTTTCTGGTTGTGGGAGTGTCAGTACTACTCCAGGCAACCCCTCCAAGCATCTGCCCGCTGTACCTCACACCCAGCATACTTACTTCTTAAAGTACGTGTGTGTATATTTACATATATATATATATATATATATATATATATATATATATATATATATATATATATATATTATGATATAGTTACATATATATGCATAATCTATACACAGCATATTATATATATAAAAAAAACTCAAATTCTGTAATAGTCTGCTCTATACAAATCCACAGTTCTTGCCCAATTTTGGTGAAATTTGGCACGCCCCTTCTTCACCCACAGGAGCAGAATACTGCGCAGGTTACATCTCGCTAGCGTCCCCGTCATGAGATTTGGGCCCCCGATGTTAGGCCCTATACATATAATGGGGAAATGTGAAAGTGCTGAGGGGAAAACAACAGTTGTGATTGACAGGGACGGATTATAGCGATGGCGCAAAGAGTCGCTCCTAAAGGGGCATCACCACCACACACAACACACAAACATGAGGGGGGGGTTGTATCAGAAGCATAGTCAATCCAATATAGTTACATCATGGGTAGCGTAGGGTAAGATCAGTTGGGTGCATCAATCCAGGAAGACCAGATCTTCAGGAATTTGGTATGGGTCCTCCTAGACCAGCTCAAAAGCTCTTCGAAGCGCATTATTTGTTGTGTTTTGTTTTCCCATTCCAGGGGATCAGGTGGCGACGTCTGGAGCCAGTGTTGGGGTATCATTAGTTTCGCCGAGGCAAGTAGATGATTAAGCAAAGTGTCTCTCTGCGGCTTATAGTAGTCCGTGGGTTTAGCAAGAAAAAGAATTTCTGGAGTAAGAACAAAGTCAGCATTGCAAATTTGTTGAATCCGTCTTTCAACATGAGACCAAAAGAATCGTATCTGTGGGCATGACCACCAGATATGGGCATAAGTACCAGCCTCTTGTTTGCACCTCCAGCACAGGTTATTTGTCGTTAAATGTCTGTCAAAGAGCCAGTCTGGCGTGTGGTACCACCTGGAGATGAGTTTGTAGTGGTTTTCTTGTATCCTAATACAGGTGGAAAGTCCATGACAGCATCGAAGAATGTGGGAAACTTCCATTTCAGTTAAATTAATTTGGAGTTCCTTTTCCCAGGCGACAAGTGATTTGGTTTTTTCTACTTCGAAGGGTGTAAGGAAGCTTCTAAGTATGACAGACGTGCTATACAGTTTCTTGGAGTCAGTAACGGATCTATGCCGTTCAAACTCTGTAAGTTGTTGTCTAACCACAGTCGATTTCCAGAACTTAGCTAGACAAAATTGGAAGTGATGGAGATGTAGTGGATTAGAGTCAAAGGTGGGAACTATGGCTAGGATATCGGCCATTGGCTTGGAGGTAGCTGCAATGGAAATATCTCTCAGGGTCAGACCATCAAATGGGGACCAAATGTAACGTAATGGAGGGCCTTTGAGGTTAATTAAGTAAGGGATAAGACTAACTGGCATCAATGGGGATGGGAAGGGGGCCAACTCCTCCGCCATATCTTTCCATGTTATCACACTACCTTTTAAGATCGGGTCCTGGAGCAAGGTTTTGAAAATTGGCAGAGTAGGCACCCAAAGTGCTAGTTTTGTAACAGATGGTATGAGTCTACCAGGTCTGGATGAGATTGAGGTAAGTTTAATCCACCAAGCCAGTTGAATTGCCTTATAATAACTCCTAATATCAGGGAGACCGATACCTCCTAGTTGTTTGGGTCGGGTCAGTTGGGTCCAAGCTATCCTCGGCCTGCTATTTTTCCAAATAAAATTGGAGAATAAAACACGTATAGACTGGAAGAATTTGGATGGAAGATGGACTGGTACCATTGTCATTCTGTAGAGTAGTTTCGGAAGAATGTAAGTTACAATTAAGTTCTTCCTGCCCAACCTTGATATTGGCAGAGAGGAGTACGATGCCAGGAGTGATTTAATGTCTCTCAGGAGAGGGGGAAAATTAATGTCATAGAGACTACTTGTGTCTTGTGATAGAAAAACACCGAGATATTTAATACGCGTGCTAGACCACGCGAAAGGGGTCAATTGTTTTAGGAGAGTAGTTTCCTTAGCAGTCAGGTTAAATGGGAGGATTTCAGATTTATCATAATTGACCTTATAGCTGGAGAGACAGCCGTATTCATCTATAAGGGATATTAATGCCGGTAGACTACGGAGGGGAGCAGAGAGAGTGAAAAGAATGTCATCTGCAAAGGCAGTTGCATGCGTTGTCAGGTCGTTAATAGTTATCCCTCGAATGTGGGGGTGGGATCGTACCGCTTGTAGGAAGGGCTCTAAAGCTAACACAAATAGGGAGGGTGAGAGGGGGCAGCCTTGGCGGGTACCGTTTGCTATATTGAAGGTAGAGGAGAAGGTACCGTTAACCTTGACAGTCGCATGTGGGGCGGAGTAAAGGGTAAAAATGGCATGGATGAGGGCAGGAGGAAAATTAAATTTTTCTAGGGTGGTCTTCAAAAAGGTCCAACTTAGGCGGTCAAACGCCTTTTCTGCGTCAATGCTCAGAAAAACTAATTTCTCTTTCGTGCGTTTGACATGAGCTAGGATAGGGAGAAGCCTTGCAGTATTATCTCTCTTCGGGACAAACCCGGACTGTTCATGGTGGATGAAGTCGGGGAGTACTTGACCGATGCGTCTAGCAAGAATTTTAGCCCAAATCTTTATATCAACATTTAGCAACGATATAGGCCTATAGCTTGAGCATAACAACGGATTTTTTCCCGCTTTAGGGATGATGGAGATATGGGCTTTTAATGCCTGCTTGGGTAATTGCGCACCACCCATGAGAGCATTGCAGAGAGTCAAAAGTTGTGGAGCTAGGATGTCAATAAATTTTTTATAACAGAGCAAAGAGTAGCCATCGGGGCCAGGACTTTTTCCAGGATGAAAACTATTGACAATTTCTTTTATCTCATTAAGAGTGACTGGGGCAGTTAGGATGGATCCCATTGTCTCGGACATAACTGGTAGCGAAAGTTTGTCCAAAAAGGCTCTGGACCTCTCAGCAGTGCCATCTGCCGTTGGAGGGATGTTATAAAGCTCAGAATAAAAGTCAACAAAAGCCGATGCTATTTCTTTTGTGTTAGTCATCAGGACTTTGGTGGTGGACAGAATTTTTTCAATATAAGACTTGGCTTTTTCCTTCTTGATCAGACTTGTCATAAGACGACTGCCTTTATTCCCATGGGCGTATAAGAGGTGTTGATATCTCAAATACTTTTTTGCTGCTTTGGCTTCTAATAATGCCACTAGTTGTTGCCTGAGTGAAGTAAGATCAGAAAGCGTGGCAGCTAAATGAGACCGTTTTTGTTGCCTCTCTAAGGATGCTATTTTTTGAAGAAGATCGTCAATTTGTCGCTGTCTTTCTCTCTTAACTTTAGTGCCTAGAGCAATTAAATGACCTCTTATATAAGACTTATGCGCTGCCCAAATAAATGTAGGGCATACATCCGGGGTATTGTTAATAGCGAAGTATTCAGTGAGATGGGTTTGTAAAAATTCTATGTTCGCTTCTGAATCTAGTAGGGACTCATTAAGTCTCCAATTCCAAACCGTAGCAGGCATTTGGTGGAGCATAAAAGTAGTTGAAACTGGGGCATGGTCCGAAATTGAAATCACATCTATATTTGCTGCAGTCAAGGTGTCAAGAAGGGATGAGGAACATAAGATGTAATCAAGTCTATGGTAAGTCTTACCAGTCGAAGAATAGAAGGAGTAGTCTTTGGCATTTGGGTGTAGAGTACGCCAGGAGCG
Organism: Leptodactylus fuscus; assembly: GCF_031893055.1. Lineage (NCBI taxonomy): Eukaryota > Metazoa > Chordata > Amphibia > Anura > Leptodactylidae > Leptodactylus > Leptodactylus fuscus. The sequence continues at coordinate 126,492,020 of NC_134267.1, read as the reverse complement.
CCAAGTCCCTCAGTTCTGCTGCCAATCTGCCAAGTAATTTCTGTGAATGTGGAACACTAGTAGAGGTGGAGTCCAAAAGAGGATTGAAAACAACATTAAAGTCACCACCAACAATAATATTACCTTCAGCAAACGATCTAAGAAGGTGAAGCATATCAATAATCCACAAGACTTGGTTCCTGTTTGGTGCGTATAGATTCGCCAAAGTATATTTAACAGATGCAATAGTACCAGTAACAAAAACAGCACGTCCAGAGGAATCTTGATATTGCTTTTGAAGAACAAAAGGTACAGCTCTATGTATTAAGATAGACACTCCCCCTTTAGGCGAAGTGGGGTAGGTGGAGTGGTACCACTGGTTAAACAGTTTAGTTGGGAGCGCCGGGACCTTAGACGTCTTAAAGTGGGTTTCTTGCAGAAACGCTATGCCAGAACGTAGTTTATGCAAAAGGTGTAATATATGGTGGCGTTTGATGGGGTTGTTCATCCCTTTCACATTGAAGGATGTGCACTTCAGATCAGACAAAACTACTGTGTGCCACTAAGCGTAGTAAATAGCAGGATGAAATGACGACCAATAAAGGTAAATTAGGTTGACGACCTGGGAAGGGTATAGGAGAAGTACAGAAGGGTTCTGGAGGGGAGAGAGGGGAGAGAGGGGGAGGGGAAAAGGCGAAGGCGAAGTAGTAAATAGAGTAAGAGACGAAAAAGAGGAGATCTCAAAAGAGAATTAACAACAAACACGACAAAGTCCGATGGCTTGGCCTGCTCAGCTACCGGAAAAGACTCAAAATCGCGGAGATCAGGGGTAACGGGGTAGTTCCTGATCGGGTCAAGACCTAGGCGAACACCTCAAAAATATAGCAATAAAGCATAACATGTCAAACGAGAAAAACTGATGTGTCAGCTATAGAATGCTGTAAAGGGAACATGTAAATAGGCGGAGTAGCCGCACATACATAGTCAAAATACCAAGGTAGTTTAGGGCGAGAGGGATAGACAAGGGGGAGGGGGGGGGAGAGCCAGGGGGCAAGTATAACCTCTTACCGTCAACTACGTGGATGGCGGGGGGCACAAAGTTAACCACCCAAACACACAGTCAAGGGCAGTGTGGTTCAATAAATCACAAGGAATAGAAGTAAATATATGAAAAAATTACAACCCTGGTGAGAGGTAACGAGGTCAGCAATAGTCAATAGACTAGCAGGCTAGTATACAAGCAACTTAGATGACATCAGATTGAATCGATATAATCACTCACCGTCAGAGGCATGGAGAAGCGCAAGAACCCTACATCACCTGCACCTCCACCATAGCAGTGTAGCTTGAAGATACCGAAAAATGGGATCGTTAGTGGACAGTGAGTCCGCAAAGATCAGTAGTCACAGTGTGACTTGGGGGTATATTCCAGTCGTCGCCCTGGTCTCCTATGCCGCGGAGATTTAAATCTTGCGAGACGTCTCGGGGAGATATTTCTCTGAGTTGGGGAAGTAGGATCCGTAAAGGTTGGTACAGGGAGCCACGAGGGGATGGGAACAGGAGGTATATCTAGAAGGGCCCAAGCGGCGTCCAGATCTTGAGGCGTATGGATTTGAATGCGGCGGCCATTTTTCTGAATTGATATCCCAAACGGAAACAACCAAGCGTAGGGGAGATGATTAGCTCTTAAAATGTCGAGCGGCGGTCTCAGTGTTCTGCACTTCTGTAAAGTAGAAGGGGCGAGATCTTGGTACAGTTGAATGTCAGAGCCATCATAGTTCAGTCCAATTCTATCTCTGGCAGCGCATAGTATTTTAGTGGTATCTACTGAGGAGAGTAGGCCGCATATAACATCCCTTGGAGGTTCTGAGTCAGGTGGCTTAGGTCTCAGGGTTCTATGTACCCGCTCCATCTGTATATCTCCCCCAGCCTCTCCTCCCAGCAAGTCCGTAAATATAGAATGAACAACTTGGCACAAGGTGTCCTGGCCACAAGTTTCAGGGAGACCTTTAATGCGTACGTTACGTCTGCGGTTCCTATTTTCAAGGTCTTCTAACATCAAATAGGTACGGTTAAGATGATCAGCATGTTGTGCTAAGTCCTTAGAGAGACCATCTTGTTTTGCTCTATAGTCCTTATGAGACTCCTCCAAAGCGTCTACTCTGTCCCCTATTTTAAGCATGTTAGCATTTAAAGTGGCTAGTTCAGTCATAACTGGGGCAATCGCATCAGATAGAGCGCTCCTAAAAAAGGTTTTAGATACCTCTGAGAGTTGATCCATGCAGGCGGAACTCACGTCTGTGGCACACGCAGCTTCACTAGCAGGCGCCGCCATCTTGGGAGTTAGAGCTGGGAGGCCGGGGGGAAGCTTTTTCGGCTGCCGATGCGTCTGCTCGCCGGGTGGAGAGGGTTTTTAGCGCTGGGGAAGAGCACCGTCGTTTCCCCTGCCTATTTTGACCATGTCCAGCTGGAAAGGATCCGTCAAAGAGTTGCTACGCCGTGTCTGTGAGCGGGAGCTGCAGGCTAAGCTTCCATCTCTATCGGCGGTCAGGCTCCGCCCCTTACACTAAAGTATTTTTCACGGGCCTCCAGGCCATGGATTTGGTGGTTGCATAGACTTCTTAGTGCACAAAGCAGCTCTATAGAAGTCTATGGAGATATAGAATCCACGGCCCAGAGACTGTAGTGTTACTATAGTGTGCAAGCAGTCTTACTGAGCAGTAATATTGGTCAGGTGAAAACTGCCTGATAGTAAGATTGTCATTATTGCTTACTATACAGGAGCTTTTATCACTGATGCTGCTGAGGTAAAGTGAAAGCTGAGCTCTGATTGGTTGCTATGGGCAACTATACAAGTCTGCCTATGAGGCGCTTTTCATTACTGAGATGTCAGCTCCTTCAGGTCATAGTAAGGGTCCATTCACACGGAGGAAAATGGTGAGGAATTTGGTGTGGAATTTCAGCACTGAAAAAAAGCCTCCCTTTGACTTCAATGTTTTTTTTTCTGCTAGAACAGAGTTTTTTGGCAAGGATTTTGGCTTGGAAAAAATCTACTTCAAGAATTAAGAAATGGTTTTTTGAAGTGGTTTTTGGAGAATTTTTTGAGTCTTATTTTGTTTTGTTTTTTCTTTCAGCACAATGCATGGACCCTGAAAAAAATCGCTATTGTTTTTTTCTGTGCGTTTTTTCCATTTCTGCGCCCAAATCTGCAATGTGGACTTTACACCACTCATTGACAGCGTTGGTTTTTGCAGGCGGAATCCACCTGAAGGAAGCTTTTTTTTCCTAAAGTGGAAAAATAAAGCGAGTGGAACCCATAGAACTCTATGGTGAGGCATTTTTTCCATGTGGATTCTGACGCAGATTCAGCGTCAAAATCAGTGCCAAAAAAGGAAAATGGTGCTGAATTTTTAGCTAGCAGAAAATTACGCGAGTGGTAAAAAAGTTAGCCAAACCCATTGAAATCAATGGGAGGCTTTTTTCAGCTCTGAAAATTCAGCACCAAATACAGCGTCATTTTCCTACATGTGAATGGACCCTAATACTGTGTGAGGGCTGCTCTGTATTTACTATTCCTCCTATCATATCTCTTATCAGTGTCAGGTGTTGCTTACAAGCAACATGCCCTTCAATTTTAAGCGCCTGCAGTTTCCAATCTGTCTTGCATTTGCTATGACTTTAAAGCATGGGCTGGAAATGCAGCACTAAAGTGCTGCGGGAACAACTGTGGCGTGAATGCATCTCAGTTCTTCCCGCAGTTCTTAGAACAGAAAGTTCACAGAGTTTTCTTCCACGGAGTTTCTGTTACAATTATATCTACGGGGAAGCCGCTGGTGTTTCCGTTGATATAATTGACATTCTGCGATTTTTAAAACTGCAATGGTTTTGGAAATTGCAGCATGTCCGAGCTGCATTTTTTTCCGCAAAGTAGGGAAGGGATTCGCATGAATCCCATCCACTTTGCAAGCACTGTAAAACGCCGCGATTTTTCCCGTGGCGTTTCCGCCACAGGCAAAGTTCACACAGGGTTTTTTGGTCAGGATTTTGAGGCCGTATCCGCCTCAAAATCCTGACCAAAAAAAAGCTCCCACTGAAATCAATGGGAGCCGGTCAGTTCTTTTTTCCGGGAGCCATTTTGTTCCGGCTCCTGGAAAAAGAAGTGAGATGTTCATTCTTCAGGCTGTTTGGCCTCACGGCATCCGCCTGAAGACACTCCCTCCCAACTAGGCTCATTCACATTAATTATTTACGGGCCCATGTGGCCCAATCACAAGCCCAGTAACAGCTACCCGTATTTTGGACCGCTTCAGGTTCCGGTCCAAAAAACCCAGTGTGAACTTATCCTAAACAAAGCACAAGGTCAATCACTTAAAGTAGCCGGCATTAATTTGGAGAGCCCGTGTTTTTCACATGGACAGTTGTATGTTGCTTGCTTTTGAGTGGGTAACCCCAAAAATCTTTTCATATACAGCACATACATGCACCTGAAGGTAAAGCCGGAAACTTTGTTTACCAAAAAGCAACTACAATAGATAGTTGTGTAACTGGAAACCAATTTTACTCTTTTGTCTGTGAACTACTTATACATTAGAATGTCTATAAAGCACAATAACAGAATCTTGTTCCATGATAACACTTTCCAGTAAGGCTGTGTTAACATGGTGTGGTTTTGCACAAACAACACATGTATATTTGGTTTCAAAAATTATTTATTGAAATACGTCAATAACAGAAAATGTAAAAAAAGAATAAAATCAATCAAATTCTGGGAGACTACATAAAAGTAGTCTACTAGATAACATACCATATATACTCAAGAATAAGCCGACCCGAATATAAGCCGAGGCCCCTAATTTTACCATAAAAAGCTGGGAAAACTTATTGACTTGAGTATAAGCCTAGGGGGGAAATGCAGCAGCTACTGGAAAATTTCAAAAATTAAAATGGTCGGAGTTTTTGGGTGCAGTAGTTGCTGGGTGCTGGGAAAGGGAAGGGGGTGTTTTGGTTGTCTGTCTGCCCCTTCCCTGAGCTTGAGGACTGGGTTTTTTCCCCCCACTTGGAATTCAGCCTGGCTGAATATAGGGTATCTGCAGTGCTGCCATTAACCCCTTCCTCGGAACAGGAGCACTGCAGATACCCTATATTCAGTAGACTGGGCACTTTCAGACATAGGGATACCTAATGTGTATGTGTCTCACAGTCATTTTCTACTTTTGTATGAATTCTAGGGAAAGGAGTGATTTTTTTTAAAGCTTCTTTTTTTTCCACTATTTTATGGGAGATTCTATACTTTGACATTACAGCTAGTCATAGATCCCCCCCTCCTAATATATATATATATATATATATATATATATATATATATATATATATTTTTTTTTTATTTTTTTTTTATTTTTTTTTTTTTTTGCTGACTCGAGTATAAGCTGAGGGGGGCTTTTTCAGCACAAAACACTGTGCTGAAAAATTCAGCTTATACTCGAGTATATACGGTAAGTTTATAGATAAGTAAGATAGGTATAATAAATTTACTTACTATATTATCTGGTAAAATATAGCATATCATAGCAAAAATCAAAAAGCCCCCATTTTATTCAGTGGGATTTTCTGATTCTGTTGTTGTCTATGACGGATGTGGCAATGCCTTTATTTTTGCTGCTTTTCTCCTATAACAGAGCAGAAGAACAACCTGGCAAATTCTGTTTTGGGGACTGGTATGTTTCTTTTTAAGAAACTATTTTAACATCTGTCAATAAACATATCACTAGTTACCAACGCTGATATTTAGACTATGATAAGAAGTTCTTTATCTCAAACTTTTCCAAGCAGTACTTTTGACACTTCAATGAAAAGAAAGAAAATAGATATTACAGCACATATATAGTCTGAAAGGATGATTTATTTACTTTAAGGTATATGATAAAGCTAGGTGCTGAAGCAAAATTTCAAGGTATGTGCTAAAGTGTTATTTTCTTACAATAGCAATTGTTGAAGAAAAAAAAAAGTAATTCCAGCAGCAATAAAAACTCTCAATGTGCCTGGCTGGAAATTAGTAATGTAAACTAAGTGTGATCTGGTCACTGCAGCTATTTAAAAGCATAAACTGCTGAAATGGATTTATAGTAAAGTGCTCAGGAAGAATAAGCACAATGAGAAATAATATATACTGTAGAAACTGGCTAGACATCCATTATTCCAACCACACCTAATAGCAGACAATATGTTTAATGCATTTTATATGGTATTGTTTAACATTGATTTACTGTTGTATACCACTGTGCTTTTTTTTTTTTTTTTTTTGTTAAAGATGGGTGAACCTCTCAAGATTCATTTTAGGTTTGGGTGGCTGTGGTACAAGATTCGTTTTAGGTTTGGGTGGCTGTGGTACAAGATTCGTTTTAGGTTTGCGTGACTCTGGTACAAGAATCGTTTTAGGTTTGGGTGACTCTGGTACAAGAATTGTTTTAGGTTTGGGTGGCTCTGGTACAAAATTTGTTTTGGGTCAAACAAGTTTGGTATGAGTCACACCTTACCATGGCTTAAAACATAGTGTAGAAGACTCTCAGGGTTCCTAGGAACATATCTATCTAATTTCTAGGGCTTCCTTTACATTACCATAGTTTAAAAAAAAAAAAAAAAAATACTGTCCACAATTGCATATAAACTCATTGGCAGAATAATTCCACACTTCCACAGTGTGTCATCCTCTTTTATGGTGAACTGTCCACAAATATTGTCCTTTGTAGTCTTCCATCTTTGCAGATCTGCAAAAAACACTTGCGTGTCAGCTATTCAGACAGCAGCATACTATGCTGGAAGAGGAACCAAGGAGGTGGTCTTGGATTCACCCCATTATATCTCAACAGCTCAGGAAGAGTAATTTCCATAGCTTCTACAATAATTTGCAGGACAAGTTCCACAGTTACTTTCTCGTGACTATTCCAACTTTTGACCATTTGCTGTCAGACCTTCATTGTAGGCTCACTTTCCAGAAAACCAACATGCAACCGTGCGTCTTTCCAGAGGAAAAACGTATTGTCCCCCTTAGGTTAATACACTACTGTTTTTTCTTTTGCAGCCTTGTTGATGTTTATTTGTGTTTGGATTTCCAATCATAGATTCCTGTCTACTAGAAATTGGGTAAAAAAATATGCAAATCTATTCTCCAGGATGTAATTAGGAAAACAGTGCCTCTGTATGCTGCCCTCTAGGGGCAGCCCACTTAACATCATGCATGACTCAGTTAATAAGCCTACGGACATGATGTGGGGTTTATTGCCAAATTAGTATTTCTATTCCAAAAGGAACAGATTCCCAGCTATGGACAGCGCTGTTACGGTCTTTTGGACCTCGTCAGCATAGCGCAGGGATACTAGTTTGGCGGAGCAGGAATGGCTTGTAAGTCTCCGTACGGCTATGTAGGCACACACTCTCCCTAATGTGTATGATAATCTACTAGAAATTGGTATAGTCCGCTGCTGGGGTGCTCCAGCAATTCACGTATCATCTGCCACACCTGTGAAGTGATTTAGCAGTATCTGAGAGTGTTGGTGATGCCAGAACCAAAGGCAGAAGACTGGGTATAGATTGTTGATGGTATCTATAATTTGGCACTGTTACCCAACTGTGCGGATGTGCTGAACGGGAAACACATATGTGTACAGAAGCCACTTTACCCGCCATATGTAAGTCATAAGCAATTTTACTCAGTGGTGTTTTTGGCTTTGGCTGTTAGTGTTGTGAAAACTTTTACACAAAACCAAGAGATAAACCATTTATCAGGAGGATAAAGCAGATGAAAGTTTATTTAGAAGTGAGGTTAGGGCAGAAAGAGTATTATAATTAAAGATAATAAACATGATGATAAACAGAACAAAGAAATGTAGCTACATAGTTGTCCGATAGGGCAGAAAAGTTTGGCAAGTGTCCCAAAATAGGGGTTCTTAAGCCAAATTTCTGGAAACCAGCCATCAGAATATCCCCTTACAGTGAATATCTCATAGGATAATTAGCATAATTATACATGTGACTTTTGCTTACTTGAGGTTCACATCAAGGTGCTAAGACCTAACGTAGCAAAATGCAGCAAAAAAAATGCAACAGAAACGCATCACTTTTTTTCTCACAGCATTTTTCATTGCGTTTTTTGTTGTATGTTTCTCTGTAGATTTTCTACCCCAATTACAACTATAGAGTAAATGCCAATTTTTCTGAAGGCATAAGTGACACTTTGCAATTTTCAAAAATGCGAGCTTTTCCAGCAGCAGTGTCAGTTCCCTCTTTTGTTCATTACATAAACACTTTTATTATCCAAAAACCATACTGCTGCTTTTATGAGCTTGAGGTACACTGTTTTATAAGATATAAGATCAAAATACAAGCAATTAATTCAACAGTTGGTTTCAGGAAAGAACCAAGGAGCTCTCTTAATCAGACCCCTATCGAGCCCATTCATGAGGCTAGATCGCATTCACTAAGCTTTGATTGTAACCATTGAAGCTCCTCTTTATCTTTTGCAGATGCACAGCAACTGTATGAGAACCATCAGAAATAAAAGTGCAACATCTTTTGCAACATCTCGGTTAAAGCATCAGATGTTTCATTTATGGTCTGGTCCATTAGGTTAGCAAATATATTTAACTTTTCATTATGAAAATATCCCAGACTAGCCAACCTGGCGATGCCAGCCATTAAATCAGCTGGCTGGACAGTTGTAGCTCTCACTTGTGATACAGCACTTTGTCAACGGTGGTGCGTTCCTACATTGGCAGATTGGTGGCACTTTATTATGGCCCAAAAACTCTCTGCTTTAGCTTGAAAACAAATCATAAGATCCATTTACAGCAGGCTCAAAGTCAGAAGGGGTGGAACATTTTTGCAGTGGAAGACATGCATCCAGATTGGCTTGCCCTCTAGCTGAACTGCTGTAGATGTCATCAGCAATACCTGGAAAGGCTTTTCCCACTTGGGTTGTAAGGACTTGGCAAGAAGTTGTCTGACCACCGTTCAATCACCAGCATATAGACAATGATACACAGTGTCCAGGTGTAAAGGAAGAGGAGCAATTCCTCAGTAGTTTCTGGTGAATCCTGGGGGGAGGGCACAATACAGTAGACATTGAGCCCTAAGCTGAATTTCCCCCACAAAACAAACAACAACAACGGGAGGTCAGCTAGCCAAGGGTCTGGTAACAGTCGAGCAACAAAGTACAGAATCAAATCCAAGAGAGTAGTCAAGGGCTAAGCAAGAGGTCAGAGGTCAGCAATACAATAGTAGCAGAAGAGGAGCTTAGCAGGGACAAAGTCACAAAAGCCAGCAGTTCTATGAGAGCTGATCTCCAGTATATAAGAAGCCCAAGACCTGCCCTAGGCTTGATTGGAAGACAGGTTGTCAATCACACAGGCAAGGCTAGAATTAACTTCGATGGACATAGGGAACAAGGTGCAGGGTAAGGGTGTGGTGGAAATTCAATTACAGAGATAGTGCAGTGTTCACACAGTGCAAAGCAAAACACTAAGCATGGAATCAAACTGAACTCGCCTCCTACACCGCAGCGTGCGAGCAGAGGGTGGCACAGAGACCTGAAAAGAAAGAGACGTTACACCAGGTCTGGAAGTGAACATCTGCTTATGTAAGTCAGTTAGTATCTAATGTAATTGTACAACACAATCAAAGTTCCATGTGCTAAAGACAACTGAAAATCATGAACAAAATTTAGTCCAGTCACAAAATGGCATCTAACCATAACTTTACAAAAAAAACTGTTAGTGATTTCTTTCCCCAAGGAGGTCAGAAACCCTTTCTGTTGCCACACATAGCCAAAGTCATGTGCCATCCTGAACCCATAACAGGAATCTGTTTAAATGTTTGTACTCTTCCCTTCAACCAATTTACAGACTTCAGTGAGAGCTACAGAATCAGTAACTTGATGTTTGGGTAACTGACCCACCTTCACTATAAACTGTCATCAACAACTGCATAGACTGTGTGAGAAGTGTCCTGCTCATCATAGAGTCTGGAAACATCCACAAAGAAGGTTAGTTCGGCATCAGCTATAACAAACATTTTATTTATATAGCGCCAACATATTCCACAGCACTGTACAATTTGTAGGGTTCGAGTGCAGGCAAAAAAGCTACATTGCAAAGAAATAGTCAATTCACACAATGGGACTGAGGGCCTTGCTTGCAAGAGCTTGCAATCTATGAGGTAGAGGGGGTGACACGAGAGATAGCAGGGGCGGCATCAGAGGTAGTTATGAGTTCATCTGAGAGATGTGGGAAAGGAGTGAAAAACATTTCTGTAATCTGAGTACAATCATGGGGACCTTCTCCTTCTGAATCAATTGTGGGTTTTGGCATAAGGGTGGTTGGGTTCAAAGGGTGCACCTGAGAAAAAACTAAGTTTGGAGGTGTCAAGAGACCAAGTTCATAGTTTGTCAGTCTAAGTGCAGACAGATGCAGTATTGTCAAATGCCACAATAAAGTATGTGAGTGACGATTTCATCAACTTTTTTTTCAGTCATCATGTTTTTCTTTATCAATGGCAACTACTGAATTATAATTGTGGATATAGGGGCCCTTGGAAGCTCAGCTGATGCTGGTCTTTTCCAGGCTTCCAGGAAGGATTAACAACTATGGATCAATTTGCCCTTCCTGAACCTAGACAGGTGCCTGGTTCATTTGGTCCTCCTGTACCATTTGTCCTAGTTGTTGATGAAGGTTTCGGACTTTACCTCCATTTGTTGTGCCCATTCCCTTGCTGCAGTTTAGATGACTGGAGGCATGCCTTTAAGTGCCGATTTATTAGAGTACACCTTTGGGATTCTAAGCAGCAAGTGATGGGTGTTTCTAAGTCCTCTTCAATTGAGTCCTTATAATGTGACACTGGTTGTCCAAGATATTGTCATTCTATACAACTTTCTGAACATTAATAACACTATGCTTGGAAGTGAGCAGGAGAATTTCAAGCCTATGTCTGACAACCATCTTGACCACATTATGCATGGACATCTTAGAGAACTGTCTGCACAAGATCTCTACATGGACTACTTTGTTTGACCTTAAGAAACAGTTCAAAGGCAGATGGATGCTATTTGTGGTGTGCATTAATTTTGTATTTTTAAGTTTAGTTTAGATTTTCCTGCAGTAGTTTATATTAGGGACTTTTGATGAGTATTTCAGCCTCTTTTTTTGTAGTGTGATAGTCATACACTTTATAATTAAAAATAAAAGTTGCCAGAAAGTGCAGAAATGCAAACAAATGCCAGATTTTTTTTAAAAAAAATCTTATTTTAAATGATAATGTCAAATAGTAGAAACACAAAAAAACAGACAAAAAGTAAAATCACAAAAAACAAATTAAATATCAACCAAATCAAGGCTGAAAGAGCCGGGAACATAGGCTGGCCCTGTAAAACTCTCCTCACGGTCAGCCATATGCCCATGTCCAAAGTGCACGTATTCACTATATTGATGGCCAGAGTATGTTGGACCAGAGGAAGAAGAATAATGTGTTGGCTCTGGAGCATATGTGGGCTGCTGAGAATGATACCCAGTGATAAATTGATGGCCAAATGTATGTGGTGTCCCAGAAGGTGGATCTGAATTAGGTGGTGGCCCAGGAGGTGGAGCTAAAGGAGGTGGGGGCCCAGAAAGAGAGGCAGCAGGTGGTGGTGGACTTTTGAGCCTCAGTCATTGCTGCTTGATGAATTGGTATAGCTCCCTTGGTGTCCAGAGGTAAACACCTCCAGCATCTCCAAAATTGCACAAAGGCAATGTAGTTTTTTGAGCAGGGGCATCTGTTTTAAATGTCCATGTGCCAGAACCTGGGCATCGATCAAGGCCCATGTTTCTCGAGCGCTGATAGGTTCAATCCAAGCCCTACATCATCGAACATGTGATATTGACACCTCATACCAGTCAGGATTGGATCACCAGAAGCAGGTACAGAACACTCCTGCTTTTCAGAAGGAGATCCAGGAATCTCTTCATGTATGTCTTCAGATTCCTGACCTTACTTCTCCAAATAGTCCTGAGATCTATGATGATGAAATTAATGGCAAGTGATTACAATATGATAGAAACAGATTTAAAAATGCACATTAAAGTGCAAACCCATATAAAGCCTCTGTATCTGTCAAGACAAGAGGAATGAAGGTATGCAATGTTGCAGAGGTAAAGTATAGAGATGAACGAGTAGTGAAATAATCGATATTCGATATTCGTTTCGAGTAGCCCCTCAATATTCGACCAAATATCAAATCCCATTATAGTCTATGGGGAAAAAATGCTTGTTTCAGGGGAAACCACAATTCAACTAAGGAGAGTCACTAAGTCCACAATGACACCCCAAGAAATGTTGCCAACACCTCTGGAATGAAACTGGGACAGCAGGGGAAGCATGTCTGGGGGCATCTAACACGCCTAAGTCCCAGTATTACCCCACTATCACATCCTATCAACTAGACACTCCAAACTCAATAGAACCTCTATGGAAAGTGGAAAAATACTTGGAAACCTTCTTTCCTCTACATTAATTTGGACAGAAACACAAATTTAAACCTAAATAAACATTAGCATCCGTTCATTACAATTCCTGACTTGGCAGCTGCGTTAAGCAGGATGCAGGTTTCAACGCTAATGAGGCCCGAGCACCAGAAACAGGTGTTACAATGGCCACTACCTCCAGTCATGTTCATACCCAAGAGTCTGCCCCTTCTTCCTCCCAACATGCCCAATCTTCCCAGCAGAGTCATCCCACCCTTGCCCCCTCCCAGGAGCTGTTTTTGGGTCCTTTTCCACTCTTCGACTCTGTTAAACCACTTCACAATTCCAAGTAGCTAACAGACGGATTTTTCTGTCCTGATGCCCAAACACTGGAGCATCCACCTTCTCCTGCTGATTTTGTGGTTGTGGACTCGCAACAAGCGTTTCTTGGCCTCAGTGATGATGACGAGACAGAGTTTCCATCAGGGCAGGCTGTGGTTATGTGCGGTTTGCAGTAAGAAGAGAGTGAGCAATTGGAAGAGGAGGTGGTAGACGGCGAGGCTACTGACCCAACCTGGACAGGGGTGATGTGTAGCATGGAAAGCAGTGTAGATGTGGAGGCAAGCGCAGCACCAAAAAAGGTGGCTAGAGGCAGAGGCATGTCCAGAGGCACAGGACAGCTGCTTTACAGAAGCCAGGCCAGAGCCAGCAAGACCAACGATGTTCCCTGTACTAGCCACTCACCCAAAAGTCACCCATCGAGGCCACATCCCTCGGTGATGTGTAGATTTTTCAACATATGCGCAGAGGACAAACTGAGTGCAATTGCACTCTGTGCAACTCAAAACTGAATAGGGGCTCTGAGAAAAGCAACCTGACCACCTCAGTCATGCGCCGTCATTTGTAAGGAAAGCACTGGGCTCAGTGGAAGAGAGCAAACGCAGGACAATCGGCCGGCGTTGCCAACACTGACTCTTCCGCTGTTTCTAGTGCTAGGGCTGAAGTCCAGACCACCAGCCAGGACACCTCCACATCTGCCTCTGACACTTTGGGGAATTCACCCTCATCCTGCCCTTTTCCTGCCTCTGCTCCTTTTGCCTGCACCTTCATGCGCCTCTTTCCAGCAAATCTCCATCTCCCAGGTGTTTGATCACAGGCAGAAGTACAGCGTAACCCACCCACATGCCCAAGCCTTAAACGGCCACATCTCAAAACTGTTGGCCCTGGAGATGTTGGTGTTTCCACTAGTGGAGACTCAGGCCTGATGGCAGCTGCGGCACCTCGCTATGCTGCCCCTAGCCGTCACTACTTCTCTTGGTGTGCCGTCCCCACCTTGCACCAGCACATGTCCCATAACATCAGTCGGGCCCTGAGTTCCGCGCATTGCTCTAAGCTCCACTTGACCACCGATGCCTGGACAAGCGCATACGGTCAGGGGCGCAGCATCTCTGTAACAACAGGCTGGGTGAATGTAGTGGAGGCTGCGACCGGGTCGCAAACTGGGGTGACTTATCTACTCTCCCTGCCCAAGATTCCGGGCAGGAGTTCTCACAAAGACTCGTCCTCCGCCGTAACATTGACCTCTCCTGCGAGCTGCAAACGCTGCAGCACTGGTGTGTGGAGACGTCAGCAGGTCGTGCTGAAGCTCATCAGCTTGGCCAACAGAAAACACACTGCCCCCGAGGTGAGGGATTCCATCCTAGAGGAGACTGCCATGTGGTTTTCGCCAATGCACCTGGGCCCAGGCTTGTTTGTTTGTGATAATGGCCAGAACCTGGTAACAGCTCTGGAGCTTGCCAGACTCAAACACGGTCCATGCCTGGCCCACGTTTTCAACTTGGTGGTGCCGTTTTTAAAAACTTACACCAATGTTCACGAGCTACTGATGAAAGAGCGGCCACTTCTGTAAGTCTACAGTAGCCGCTACTAGCTGGTAAACCCTCCAGCTCTGCCTACATCTGGCTGAAGCACCGGCTGTTGTGTGAGGTCACCACACGCTGAAACCCTAGATAATATATGTTGAGCAGGGTGTGTGAGCAGCAGAGACCTTTGATGGAGTTACATCTCCAAAATCCAAGGGTTCATCAAAGTTAGCTCCCTCAGTTTCTCAACCATGAGTGCCCATGGGTGGCAGATTTATGTGAAATCTTATCCCATCCTTTCCACTGGACACTTTTCAAACTCAATAGAACCTCTAGGAAAGTCTAAATACTTTAAAACTTTGTTTCCTCAACATTAGTATGGATAGAAACAAAAATTTAAAGCAAAAGAAACATTAGCATGAACCCCTTTAAATTACGTTGCCCATGTCAACCATAGATGGCATAGGCAATAAGAAATCCAACAGCCCCCACCCTTAACTGTCAGTGTGTGTGTGTGTGTGTGTGTGTGTGTGTGTGTGTGTGTGTGTGTGTGAGATGTGGTAAGACCTTAAAAAATTCACTTTTGTGGCCCTTAACGTGAGCCTGTAAAAATTAATCTAGAGTCCCTTAAGCTGAGATACCATCAGAGATTGAGGCCCTTGAGGTGACTTGAGCCTTTTACCAGCATAGCTTTAAGCCCTTTAAGTTAGTTCAGCCTTGCACCAGTGGAGTGTAAGGCCTTTTAAATGGGTTGAGCCTTGCACCAGCACAAAATTGGTATACAATCCATCAGTTTGTGAAGTCACTCATTCCTGTATACTGTCATACGATATATAGGACCTAATATACGCTTAATATATCTAGCCTCTGTGTATACCAAAAATCCAAACATTTGTATACATCACAAAATGCGTAAGGCTAGCGCTAAGGGAAGTGGAAGAGGACGTGCCCGGGAGCATGGAAATGCAGCTGGGGAGCAAGGTAGCGGTCAAGTTACAGCTAGAGGCAGAGGCATGTCCAGAGGCACAGGACAGCTGCTTCACAGAAGCCAGGCCAGAGCCAGCAAGGCCCAAGATTTTCCCTGTACTAGCCACTCACTCAAAACTCGCCCATGTTGGCCACCTCCCTCGATGGTGTGTAGATTTTGTAGCGTATTCGTGGAGGACAAACTGAGTGCAATTTGCAGACTGTGCAACTCAAAACTAAATAAGGGCTCTGAGAAAAGCAACCTGACCACCTCAGCCATGCGCTGTCATTTGGAAGGCAAGCCCTGGGCTCAGTGGGAGACAGCAAACGCAGGACAATCATTGCCCGGTGTTGCTGACACTGCCTCTTCCACTTTTTCCAATGCTGGAGCTGCAGTCCAGACCACCAGCCTGGACACCTCCACATCTGCCTCTGACACTTTGGGGAATTCACCTTCGCCCCTTTTCCTGCCTCTGCTCCTTTTGCCTGCACTATCATGCGCCTCTTCCCAGTAACTCCCCATCTCCCAGGCGTTTCATTGCAGGCAGAAGTACAGCGCAACCCACCCACATGCCCAAGCCTTCAATGGCCTCATCTCAAAACTGCTGGCCCTGGAGATGTTGGTGTTTATGCTAGTGGCCTTCTGTGGCCTGATGGCAACTGCAGCACCTCGCTATGATGCCCCTAGCCATCACTACTTCTCTTGGTGTGCCGTCCCCACCTTGCACCAGCATGTGTCCCATAACATCAGTTGGGCCCTGAGTTCTGCGCTTTTCTCTAAGGTCCACTTGACCACCAATGCATGGACAAGCGCATGCAGTCAGGGACGCTGCTTCTCTATAATGACAGGCTGGGTGAATGTAGTGGAGGCTGGGCCCGGCTCGCAAACTGGAGCAGCTTATCTCCTCTCCCAGCCCAAAATTCATTCCAGGGGTTCTCAGGAAACCTACTAATCCGCTGCAACATCGACCCCACCTATGAGCTGTAAACACTAGAGATGAGCGAGTACTGTTCGGATCAGCCGATCCAAAAAGCACGCTTGCATAGAAATGAATGGACCTAGCCGACACGCGGGGGGTTAAGCGGCCGGCCGTCGTCAAAGCGGAAGTACCAGGTGCATCCATTCATTTCTATGGTGCGTGCTGTTCGGATCGGCTGATCCGAACAGTACTCGCTCATCTCTAGTAAACACTGCAGCACTGGCATGTGGAGACCAAGCTCAACTTGGCCAACATAAAACACACTGCCCTTGTGGTGAGGGATGCCATCCTAGATAAATCGGCAATATCTTTCTCACCGACACACCTGAGCCCAGGCATGGTTGTGTGTGATAATGGCCGGAACCTGGTAGCGGCTCTGGACCTTGCCAGACTCAAACACGGTCCATACATATCCCACGTTTTCAACTTGTTGGTGCAAAGGTTTTTAAAAACCTACCCGATTGTGCCTGATATACTGGTGAAAGTGCGGTCTTTTTCGTAAGTCTAAAGTAGCTGCTGCTAGCCAGAAAACATTCAGAGCACACTCCTGTCATGTTCTCACCATTGGATGATGGAGGAAGAGGAGGAGGATGAATTGGCATTTGATGTCCCACACGAGGCCAGCAGGGAATTTAAGTGCATCCCATTGTTTCAGCACAGATGGTGTGAAGGGGAGTTGAAAGTGGAGGAAATGGAGAGTGACCCTTCCAGTGGGGGCAGCAAAGTCATGCCAAGTAACATTCTGGCACACATGGCTGACTTCATGTTGGGCTACAAAGGTATTGTTCACATCATGGAGAGCAACCAATACTGGATTTTTGCAATCCTCGACCCCCGGTTTAAAAATAACATCTCGTCTTCTGTTCTGATAGGGGAGAGGAACAATCGCATAAATGATTGCCACAAGCACCTGGTCTAGAATATGATGGAAATGTTTCTGTCAACCTTTGCTGGCGGTAGAGAGGAGATTTCTTCCAGGAGGCTAACAACTACCATCCGGTCCACAACCATCAGGGGAACACTCTCCAAAGTGCAGAACACGTTAATGCCCCCCCCCCCCAGACAAACTACCGCCACTGAGGGGCCTAGTGTCACCAGGAGGGAAAAGTATGTTGCATGAGTACCTGGCCAACCACATCCCTGTCCTCTCCGGACTTGTAGTAGAGACAGAGCAAAATTGGGGAGCAAATAAGTAAGTAATTAGCTGTATGAGGGCCACTGTCTGGCCCAATCACTGGTTCCTCATACTGTATGTGTAAAAGTGATGGTGTCATTATATTGTGTTGTTTTTAAATAAAACAAATCATCTGTCCTTGGTGCTATGTTACCCAACGTCAGTTTCTGTTCAGTCCTGTTTCATTACTGGAATTTCAGAAGCCCATCTGACCACTGAGAGCAATCAGTGCATTCAGGGGATGACTGGAGAGGAACTTATGACATCTTTCACGTATGTCACCAGTTACTTACCAGCCACTAATTGTTTTGCCAAACCACACGAAGAACAGGAATCCAAGCAAAAAGTGTGTGCAAGACTGAATGGACACTGTTGGTGGACAATATAGTGCCACGGACAAGTGAGTATGGGTCCTCAAAGTCCTGCCCAACACTTTTAAAGTGTAACTCCCATTTTAGTTGTGTATTTATTTATTTTTTGCCATTGTGTCGGAAAGGGGTTGAATATTTTTGTAATAATTTAGTAATCTATCAAATTTCCTTTTCATAGAAAATAGGCTGTAAAGTTTCCATTAATATTGCTCTAAGCATTTCCAGGGAGACTCTGTATTTACGCCTGGTTCACATCTTCATTCAGTGTTCCATTCAGGGAGTCCGCTTGGGGACCCCCTGAATGGAAACCTATATGCATTAAAGAGTGGCTAGCTAAGAAACCATATGGACCTCTAGACTATAATGGGGTTCATGTGGTTTCTGCTTGGTTTCCACATAAATCATGTGGAGAAAAAAGTGCTGCTTGCTTTTAGCTTTCATATGCTGCCGAGATTGAAGATCTAACGGTAAAAGGCTTAGTTAAAAACAAAGTGGAGAATGGGATTTTCTATGCAGCATGAACCGCTACATATTAAGTTCAAATTCACAACTGTGTTTTTAACTAGTGATATCTCAGGTTCTGTTACACCTAACACCATAAAATTTTATGAACATGTGCTAAAACTTTAATAGCATATAAAAGCACCCATCACATCACTGTCTTCATAATGGTCCACACAATAAAAAGTGAACAAGTATATCATGACTGGTTACATAAAGACATGATGGAAAAAGCATTAGCCAGCTGTATAACAGCGGCAACAGCTCAACGTGTTTCGCCACTCAAGTCTTTGTCAGGAGGTGAGATACATAAAATTCAGGGGGTTATATATAGACAGAGGACAGATTCAATTGAACACGATAGTCAGTGAATGATGGTGTTGCATGGTGTGGAATGCGTCAGCACTCCCAGACATCGCAATATCAGAGCATGAGTGAGATGCATTGTGTCACCCAATACAAATTCCTACTTCATATAATGTATAACCAGCAGTGTAAAACTTAGTCCAAACATGGCATTTATTGGAGAGAAAATAACCAAAAATTAACAAATATTTAATGTGTTACCACCAGCTATAATAAAAGTGCAAAACGTCCAGTATATAAAGTGTAAGTGATATATCATCAAAAACGCAGAACGCAAAAGATCAAAAATTCATTAATATATTATAGTGTGAAAATCAAAATGTGAGTACATGATTGACGTAAATTAATAAAATGTAATACATAATAAATGTGACATAAAGTGACTATAAGTGTATTTCATTGCCTAAAATGTGAATGTCATGATATCTAGCCCGCTCCATATAAATTGCCGACTCTTCACCTTGGCAAACAGTGTAAGGGCCCACTCACACCTGCACTCAGGTTTTCACTCAGGGAATCTGCTCCTGAGTGAACCCCCCAAATGGAAATCCATACGCATTACCCCATTAAGGACACGGCCATTTTTCGTTTTTGCATTTCCATTTTTCCCTCCCCACATTTCAAGAGCCATAACTTTTTCATTTTTCAGTTCACAGAGTTTCATGTTGGCTTATTGTTTGCAAAACAAATCATACTTTGTAATGGCACCATTCAGTATCCTGTGCAATGTACTGGGAAGCTGGAAAAAAAAAACTCAGAATCAGATGTAATTGGAGAAAAAATGCATTTGCACCTGTTTCATTTGGGTTTAATTTTTAAATCTTTCATTGTGTGATAACAATAACGTTACCTGTTACCACGGCTTTACCAAATTTATATAGTATTTGTAATGTTTTGATAACTTTTTTAAAAAGATAAACTTTGCAAAATAGAAAAAAAAAATTGTGTCGCCATCTTGAGACACCTGTAACTTTTTCATATTTACTTTTATGGAGCTGGGTGTGGGTGGGTGTTTCTTTTTATGTGAAACTAGATGACGGTTTTATTGAAACCATTTAGGAAAGATCTGATGGTTTGATCACTTTTTGTTCAATTTTGTTTTATAGGAGGCAAGGTGTTGACAAAAACACTATTTGACTATTTTGATTTTTTTCGCCGCTACGCCATTCACAGTAACAGATAAATATTTTAATATTTTAAGAGTTCAGGCATTTTGGAGTGCGAGGATACCTAATGTGTTTATGTTTACTTACCTTTATTTACTTGTATACGTGTACTCTGGTCTAGGGAAAAGGGGGGTGATTTGAACTTTTGTATTTTTTTTAATACTTTAAAGACTTTTTTTCTTCTTTTACTTTTATAATCAGACCTCCTAGGGTCCTAGAAACCTAGGGGATCTGATCGCTCATACTATTCACTGCAATACTATTGTACTGCAGCGAATAGAAAAATGACAGCAGCTTTATCAGTTCTAATAGATCTAATGCAAGGACAAACCTGGGAGCCTTAAATGGGCTCCCGGCTGTCATAGCAACCAATAACTGCCCTCCAGTGATGCTCTGGATGACAGCGATCGCTGAAAAATGGCGGTGCCTGTGGCGCCCGCGCAATTTAGACTACACGGTCCCATTTGACCGCAGCCTCTAAAGGGTAAACAGCTGCTGTTAGTAGCCATTCCTGGCTGTATTATACAGCCAGCATCCGCCCTGTATGGAGAGAGTTCAGCGACCTAGGACTATTACGCCCTGGGTCTCATTAAAGTCTATGGGGTCTGTGTGGTTTCCTTAGGTCATCGCTTTTTAATGTGTGTAGGTTTCCGTCGGGGAGGGGGGGACACTCCACTCGAACTCCACGAACAGAAACCTGAACAAAGATGTGAATGGGGCCTAAAAGAAAAATCCACAACAACTTTCAACAAACAGCATTACCAGTCATGATGTACGTTTTCACTTTTTTACATGGAGTATTATGGAAATAGGACTTGTTTCAAGATTGCAATGGATATATTTATATGCTAATGAATTTTTAGTACATGTTCAGAATTTTTTTATGGCGCTAATGCATACTATATATTTTATACCCATTAGCCTTTTTTAAGAAACATGTTTTAAATGGTACAGGTATCGACAACCTCCTTTTGTTATGGATGAGGGATTGCCACACTTGTTTGGACTTCATTGACTCTCTCAGTTGTAATGTATATAACATCTTGCTTATGTCTAACATTTCGGATTCATTCATAGATTTTCTGGACATAAAACTGATGTTACGTGGTTGGAGAATTGTTATGAGTCTGTATCATAAGCAGACATCTACAAACAGCTTTCTTCATTATTCAAGTTTTCATCTGGAACATCTAAAGCGTGGTATCCCAAAAGGGCAATTTTCTAGAATTAGAAGAGTTTTTTCAGACAAATCCAATTCAGAACACAGGCACTGGAACTTGCCCAAAGATTTCAAGCAAGGGGATATTCAAAGTTATTACTTTATACAAATCAACAAACAAGAGCTACTTCAAGACAGTCTATTGTACATCCGAAAATATGTTCAAGAGACTCTCAGTTTAGATTATTTACAAATTATAATCCCTAATGGTGTGATGTTCGGAAAATATTGGAGACTCGTTATCATATTTTGAAAATGGAAATAAATAAGTGGACCTAACACCTAAAATATAACTTTTGATTTGATTATTTAAAATCTGTTGGGAGTCAACAAACTGGATCTGTTAGCTCCACCTCAGTATATTGCATGTTACATTATTAACCACTCAGAGAGCATATACATTAAATAAGTTGCTGTGGGATAATTAACTATACATTCTGTAGAGATTGCGACATATTCAGGAACAGGATTATTCATTCTATTCAGCCAGAAATAAAACTTATCCCAGAATCTTTATGTTTTTAACAAACAGAGGTTTGCTAGATAAAGTAATCCAAGCAGGCGTAGGGTCATTGGACAGATCATGCCCTGATCACTATGAGGGTGCATTCACACGGAGGAAAATGGCATTGAATTTGGTGTGGAATCTGCATCAGATTCAACACTGAAAAAAAGCCTCCCATTGACTTCAATGGGTTCCTTTTTCTGCTAGCATTTTTTCAATCTGACGCGGATTTCACACCAAATTCAACGCCATTTTCCTCTGTGTGAGTGCACCCTGACCGTCTCTGAACAACAATGGATTTGTGTAGCATGATAATCCTAATCTATTAACCCATACAGAATGCTCCAGCCTCTTAGAATCCTCACTAAGGGAACTCTTTCACTTTAACACAGCTCCAAACATGGATGTCTTCACCATATGGAACACTCACAAGGCGTACATAACAGGAGTTTATCAAACTGGGAAGCCGAAACAAAAGAGAGATAGACAAACTTATTAATGATTCTATGGCTTATCTTCACCATTTAGAAACTTTACAAAAATCCCAACCAACATTCGCTAATCATAACTCTTTGATGAAAGAACAATTCCAACTACATAACCAACTACTGCAAAAATTCTAACACATACAGTGGCTTGCAAAAGTATTCATACCCCTTGAACTTTTTCACATTTTGTTACCTTACAACCACCAACTTAAGTGTATTTTATTGAGATTTTAAGGGATAGACCAACACAACGTAGCAGATAATTGTGACGTGGAAGGAAAATGATACAAGGTTTTCAAAATTTTTAATGAAATAAAAATCTGAAAAGTATCTCTAGATGCGCAAAGTTTGTACAGTTGATAAATTTGGCACAAATTATGGTAACTTTGACTCCAGAAATTTACTTTGAAAATTCTCCTTATGATAAATGACCCACATTGATATGGAAAAAAATTTCTGAGGCATTATTCATTTTTATATTGCAGTTGTGAAATATTTCATACCCTTTGACTATTTTATATCTGTAAACAAACATAGATTATATACGGCAGAAAAAAATAAGCCATTAAATTTTTTATTTGTCATGGATGTACTGATGCCTTTTTATCTCTTTACAGGTTGATATTACATTAATGCTTTCTGCTATACTCACACATTATAGAAAACGCTTTGCATGCACGCTAAAACAAATGATTTCCCTGGCAGATGATTTATTAGCTTTAGTTTTTCTAGTATAATATAAAGGAAGTAATTTAAGATGAAAGGTGTAAAATGGTAATGACAGGATAGTTTATAGGATAGTTTATATGTATAGGAGATAATAATGTTAGACTTACATACTGTAGTATCCCTCATAAGGTGTCTTTCCCAATTCAACATTCATTTTCATTGTTGATGCCAACAACAAGAGTCTGCTAAGAAAAATCGCACAGTGTTTTATAATAATCGTATAATAAATTTTGTAAGCTTGTCAACATTGATCCTTAGTCACTTACACAGCAAAAGCAGCTATAAGCAATTCCCAATTTAACTATTACTTTTCCAGATGCAAGTAGTAGAATAAGGAGCCATGTGTTTGCCACCCGTGCACTGACCGTACTTCCCCGACCCCATTCATTGGCATTGGGACCAGCGAGCATGGTCATAAAACCAGGAAGGAATAGAACCTGTCCTGAGTTTTTCAGCACAAGCTGTTGGTCAAGCACATGGAACTGTGAAAATCATTGTTGTGTGCATGGGCCCATACAAATAAATGGGTCAATGAACTATCTGGTAAAAACTGAACTAGTACACTATACAGCCTACCAAGGTTGTATAGCTGAATATAATTCAGAAACCAGTCAATTTGAGGAATCAAAGCAAATTTTTTTGTTATCGCCCTAAGATTTGTTTTCGGACAGTAAAGGTGTTTAAATATAAAAATATTAATTTCCATATTTTTATAAATACCAAAGCAGAAGACTCAATGGTGACATGGGAAACTGAATGACAACATTAACCCCTTCCCGACATCCAACATACTATTATGGTGGATGCCAAGTGTTTAAATATGGCGGCCGCTTGGGAGCCAGGTGGTCACCATAGCCAGCGGGTGTCTACTATTTTATACAGTAGATACCCAGAGCTAATGCCTACAACTGGTGCCAACACAGATTGTGGGCATTAAACCTCTCTGGCGCCTTGGACAAAAATTTGGTATGAAATAATTTTTTTCACCAATCTCAGTTTGCTGATCCCTAGTATTATGGAGGGTGATGAGAGACTGCCCGTAGAAAAAAGAAAGAGTGTATTAGTGTGTTTTTTTTTACTGCACCGCATTGTAAAACTGATTACTTGCTGTGAAATTGTCTCAGTAGCTAGAGTCTGTCTATTTGCTTTCTCCTCAGGCAATGACAATAGATTAATCATTATTGAATTCATTGAAAAGTTCTTGTTAAAGCTTTAGTGAACAAAAAAGACAAATTAAAAACTGTGTTTGTGTACATTGTGTCAGGTAAGGTAGGATCATCGATTGTGTCTTTGAACTTAGCATAGCAAGTTCGGCAACATTACTAAATGATGTTTTCAAATCAGGCAAGACTATCAGATAACCTTCACTGATGTTCATTCTTTGTTTTCTTGATTTTTATCCTTTTACAATAAAGTAGTAGTAGTATCTGTCTATGCCAGTAAAATCATATTTCAGCAAGTGTTGGCATACAGTAAATTTCATCTGTATATTTGTTATCAGAATGAACAGAATGCAAAATATGCTGTATATTTAACATTCTGTAAGTGAAATATTTAATTTCATTTTCCATATCCACATTACTTGCTTTACATACACTCAGTGACCAAAAGTCACGGGAAAGCATGTCCCATGCCGGCTGTGTCAGATATGATGCTCAAACAGTGTGACGCAATGCGGCCTATGGTGCTAGTGTCGCCAGGATATCTGAGCAGTCTGATGCAGACAGGTGTCTTGTGAACATGGCAGCACGTCATGAGTTAAGTGACTTTGAATGTGGGATGATAATTCGTACAAGACGCATGGGGCATAGTATTTTGAAGATTACCCGGGAATTTGGGTTTCCGAGGTCAACAGCATCTCGGGTGGACCTGCAACATCGCAGAGACAATGTTGACAATCGCGTAAACCAGCACACCAGTCAACCACGATTGTTCAATGAAAGAACATCATGTCACCTCCACAGAGTCGTACAGGGCTCATGATGGTCTACTGTGGGTTACATCACCACCAATATGAATGTGGAGCACCAGGACCCCATTTCCACTAGGACTGTACACCGAGAACTGCACCGCATAGGCTTCAACAGTCAACGCCTGACCCGTGTCCCTTTGCTGACACCACAACACAGAGCTCGAAGACTGGCATCATCTCGCAAGCATCATCATTGGACCATGGAACAGTGGTGGCATGTGGCATGGTCTGATGAATCACTATTCCAGTTGCACAGAGATGATGGGCATGTGAGAGTGTGGCGTTTGTCCCATAGAGCCATGGATCCTGCATGCCAACAGGGACATGTCCAGGCAGGAGGTGGCTCCGTCATGGTCTGGGCCATGTTCATTTGGTTGCAATTGGGTCCCATTATCTGGGTGCAGGGATCAATGACTGGTGCTCGATACTTTCAACTTATGGCAGACCATCTGCACCGTTTCTCTGGTGTTGGAGTTCCCTGATGGGGATGCTGTGTACCAACAGGACAATGCAACATGTCATCGCTCGTTGGTGGTATGGGACTGGCTTGATGAACACACCAGTGAGTTCATGACACTTGATTGGCCTGCCCACTCAACTTACCTCAACTCCATACAGCATTTATGGGATGCTGTCGATACCAGTGTCCGCTCCATGGACCCAGCGCCAACTACACACGACCAATTGTGGGCTGCAATGAAGACTGTGTGGATCAATATCCCTCCAGAACTCTTCCAATACCTCATGGAGTCCATGCCTCGTGATTTTGCTGAAGTTATCAGGGCTAGTGGAGGGGCGACCTGCTATTAACGGCACATCCGGTACATTCCCATGATGATTGGCTACTGAGTGAATTTCATAGGTAGGAAGTCCATAGTAGGAGTGTTTTCAAAGTTTTTTGTTACTTTGTGTAGATAAACATTTTTCTCCATGCATGCTGATTGGGAAGGTTCTTCCCTCTATCAGCACTACTTATTTCTCCTTCAACGTCATAAGTCTCAAGCACAGACTAAGTCTACATTTAGATGAACGTGGGTGACAACAGACATTTTGCACCCAATGAGATGCCTGTTCTCCTGTATCGCTCATGCATTGTAGAGTATGGAGGGATTCATGAAGAGGACAAAAATTGAGTGTGAGCTATAGTTTGATGGTCAATTACAACACACCAATAAGGTACTGCTCATGTGAATAGCCCCCATTCACAAACAGTGAAATTATTGCAGCCATGTTATGGTAGTTAAAAACACTGAGGAAGGATTGTTATCTGAAACGCGTCTGTCTGACGCAGGCTTTTCCTGTGCATTGCGTGCTGTTTTATTTACATTGCGATAACAAGAAATAAAGAAGACTTATATTGGACTTTCTTATCTCGTTGCTGGATGATCCTTTGTATTCTATGTTGGTTATTTCACTCCATGCCGAGGGAGCTCCTCATCCGGGCAAGGTGTCGCAAGAATTTAAAAGTCAAATGGAGATAAAAAGAAAAATCTAAGACGGACTACTGCAGGAGGGCTGAGTATAATTCCTTTTCCCCCTTTTTTCTATCTATATTGTTAAAAACAATGGCCTACATGTTACCGATATCCACTGTCATGTGAATATAGGGTAAGAGAGACTGCTTCTACATCCCTCTCCTTACACAATTGTAACTTTATTAGTATTAGATATCTTCACGAGTATTGGGATTTCTGAACCAACAAAAAAAAAAAAAAAAAACTGCTTGGTTGTGAGAAGAGATGTATGAACGTCTCAAGATTTGATTGGCTTCAAGTTCTGGTAGTGTGGTCCAAAGATTAATTTTGGGCCGAACAAGTTTGGTACAAACCACACTTTAAAACATAATGTAAAACACTTTTTGGGCTCATAGGAACCTATCACTTCCTCTACTCTCACTGGCTTCTACTTTTCCCTCTGTCCTTCAACCGGACTATTGACCTCACAAAAACAAAATCTCTCATTCCACATGTTAGGGGCTGGTCAGGGCTGGCAAGGGTTAATCACTTTGTCTGGGCTCTGTGGTTTGTGGGGAGGGGGTTTCCCTGAGGTTCTGCCCCACCCTCCAGTGTGCTATTTAAGCTGGCCTCTGGCACCAGTCCACTGCTGGTTATACTCTTGTGATCAGTTACTCCTGTGACCTGTTGTTATACTGTCTGTTTAGTCCTGTTACCTTGCTTTCTCTGTTTATCCTCTGGTCTACTATGATAGTGTCTATGTAGTGGTATTTTTTGGCATGTGGGTTCTGTGTCACTTTGCATCTGTTAGGGTGAACTTCCAGGGTCCTCTCATCAGCGGAAAACTCTGGTGCTAGGCAGGCTTAGTCAGGGAGAGTTATAGGGAAACTTCCCCACCATTATCCACCTGCCTACTTTGGTTTAAGCTTTCTCTTATTTTGCCTTCTTATGTTTATTTTGTCTTTCTAAATAAACCAGTTTATTTCTCATGTACGTTTGTTGTTATTCTGTTTGGAGACAAACATAATACCAAAATTCTGGCTACAGACAACTTCTCCCTCAGTAACTCTCTGGATAGATAAAGTCAACTGGATCAACAAATTCGAATAGCTCTTGAGCTGGTCCACGAGATCATGGGACCACTTCCTGCACCTCTAGTCCCCCTGGATCTGAGATCAGAACATTAGGATTGACTCCACACTCAATCTTCTACTGATGACACATAGGCTATTCTATGGCATTCGGACCCACTCCAACACTCTTTTCGCACTCACTCTCTTCTACCTACTTCCCTCTTTATCCTTCATCAATTATTTCCCTCTCCTCCCCTCACCTGCACATTTGACCTTAGTGTGACAATTTGCACAAGATTTGGTGTAGGCCCAAACTTCAGGCAACTTTTCTACCTGTATACGGAACTATGACTAATGTTGTGGCGGATTTTGTTTGATACATTTGCCTATTGTATGCTTTGTTCTCATGGAAATTTTTCTGTGACTTGATGTTTGCATAAAATGTAAAATCTCTAATATATATATTGATCTATATCAATGTTTACCACTAACATGAAATGGCATGAAAAAACTGTCAAAACCATTTGTGCAAGTTATAGCGTCTCAAAGTTTTATAAGGCATATAACCTGACACATACACAATCGCTCAGTAGAAAGCACTGTAGCTTCCTTCTAAACTTCTCAGAAAAGGAATTCTGTTTTTTTCTCCATACAACAAAAGGATCCAGGGACTTTGCTTTGGATCCAATCAACTGTAGACTATTATTT
The DNA here is from genome assembly GCF_031893055.1 of Leptodactylus fuscus. NCBI lineage: Eukaryota > Metazoa > Chordata > Amphibia > Anura > Leptodactylidae > Leptodactylus > Leptodactylus fuscus. Next base: position 126,464,019 of record NC_134267.1, on the reverse strand, counting down.
TTCATCACTAATTCTAAAAATGGACTCCTTGCTCTTACACAACAGCTGGAACTGTTTGGTCTCCTATCAAACTTTAAAGTAAATGTTAGCAAATCATAAATACTCAAACTAACTCTAACTGAAGCCAGACTGACCCACTTAAAATCTAGTTCACCTTTCATCTGGACCAATCAAGTTTTTGGGGATTATAGTACCATCTAACTTTTATACTCTCTACAAGTCTAACTATCACTTTAATCCCTGACATTAAATGATTACTAAATGAATAGGATGTCCCACTAGTGTCATGGATGGGCTCAATAAATTTCATATTGCAAAAAATAATATATACCAAGCAAATAGTACCCATATCGCTGTCTGTGGATTCTTTAAATAGTATGCAGTGCTCTTTCTGCCAATATGTTTGAAAATTCAACAAAGACCTAGACTGGCATTTGCCCTGGCACTAGTACAGGATAAAAGCCTTGGGGGCATAGGTCTACCTGATGTTAAAGTCTATCATATAGCCATAGTTCTTAGGGGTATTCCAATGAACATAATCATATCTATATTTGTAAATCATTAATATTAATATTTATAAAATATAATTATATTTAATATCATATTAAATATAATTACTTAAAAATTCTGTAGAATTTAGAAGATTTTCTCTAAATATCTTGCAGTCACAAGTTGTAGTCTTGATCGGTTGCCAATGGATACAATCACAAATACTGAAACTTTCTATGGTCTGGGACTTGTCATGAATTCAGCCATGATTTTCTTATTGTAGCTGTGTTATCAGGCAGGGACACTACATGTATCAGAAGATATTACGGCCACAATAAGGAATCATGGTTGATTTTCTGATCTTAGAAAGTTCCTGCACTCATGGTCGTATCCACTGGCAACCAATCAAGACAACAAATTGTCACCAATAGATATTTAAAGTACAACTACTAAAGTCAAAATAAGCACTATGCTCACCACACTACATGTAATCCAAATAGGAGCAATTGGAATAATAGAACTAGTAAAACATAACCTTTAATAAATCGGTTAAAATACTAAGATAGCATGAATACATAGAAATACCCACATAAGACAATAAGTCCAACTCAATCACCACATATCTGGACACGGCGGTCCCAAAAGGAAATTAAGCCAATTGGTGACTCACCTCTTTGTGGTGGATGACCTGGAACTACTTTAAAAACAATCCAGGGAAGAAGTCTCCGTCCTGATGAAAGTGTTTGAGACAATAAAGAAAAATGTCCCTAGACTATAAGACAGGGAGGGAGCTGTATACCCCTAAGCCTAACACGGGGTCACCTCCCTAAATGGCCAGTGCCCCGACCGGAACCTTGCCCTGGTATTGGGATGTCCCTATACACGCCCTCCTGGACAAAGATTTGAAAAAATGTGCTATAAAGAGTTAATTACAACTAAAGATGACATACCCGACATGCATGTTTCGTGGTGCATAAGTGGCAGTAACACACACACTCATCAGGGGTAAATAACAAGGTTGCTAATAAACCGCACACATAAACATATGGGCATATGTATATATTAGCCCATCAGGGGAACAGACAGTCACTAAGGCTAGTGACTCAGTCACATTCATACCACACTAATAACAAGTGGTTAGATAGGCAGGACAGAGAAATGAACAAGTGAAACTAAAGTTCAGTCCTCAGAACACTACGGAGTGCCGAACAGTGTACGTCCAAACCCTTCCCCTCGGGAGAGACGCGCCAAATGCGGGCATTTAAAGGAAACAGAAATGCGCATGCGCGGTAAGTAAAACAGTCGCGCATGCCCAGATTTCACTGCCTTCGTACTCTAAATCGGGCGCATGCGCATTACATTGTCTGTGCGCCGCATATCCCGATCATAGAAGCGGAGCCAAACTCAGGTAAATTTTGGCATCTAGGACAGCCTCAATATTCTACCAGCTGGCCAAACATGAAAACAGGCTCATACAACTGACCCATATCAATAAGGGGCAGAAAATATGCCTGAGCGCAAAAAGGGACAATCCCCTATGCATAAAAAGTACAAAAACGCACCATCTGTATTGTTACTAACCAGACAGTACCAATTTCAAAGGAATATTTAAACTGGTTAAAAGATTCAGGAACAGCTACAAGATAGCATACCAAGTGGTCGAATTTATACACATATAGTGCCAAATATTATATGAATGAAGCAAAGCTGAGTTGTTCATTAAGACCCCTAGGGTGTGTGGTCTGTAACCTAAAGATCCACTTTGTCTCTGTCTGTGTGACCAATCTATCCCAGTCGCCTTTGCGTGCTGGAAATTTAACGACATCAATGCCCGTGAATCTTAAACCGGTGAAATTTCCTGCATGCACGTCACGGATGTGTCGCGCAATAGGGGTATCTCGTGAATGTCGTATATCACCTAAGTGTTCACCTACACGTCTACGAAATTCCCTGATAGTTTTACCAATGTACTCAAGGCCACATTGACAGATGGCCCTATAGATCACACCTTTAGTACGGCAATTGATGAAATGTTGGATAGTATACTTTGCTCCTGTAACCTGACTCGTAAACTGTTTGCCACAGGCGATATATGGGCAAGCCACACACCCACTACACCTGTAGCAACCTTTTGTCTTGACTGGTAGCCAACTCTGGGGTGCTGATTGACCCACAAAGTGACTACTAACAACACGGTCCCTAATGTTACGCCCTCTCCGATATGTGATCTGTGGTCTAGATCCTACCACTGGAGCAATGTCAGGATCCATCAACAGGATCCCCCAGTGCTTGTTAATAATATCTCTCACTGGCCCAGAGGCTCCATCAAATGTGGCTATGAGCCTTATCAGGCCCTCATCAGGATTTTTTTGCTTCGGAATAAGGAGCTGAGTACGATCACTTTTGAGTGCAAATTGATAAGCTTTCCGTAAAACGGAATCAGGGTATCCCCTGGCCAAGAATCTAATACGGAGATCATCCGCTTGGGTCTTGAAATCCTGGATGGAAGTACAATTACGTCGCAGCCGTAAAAATTGGCCCTTGGGGATCCCCCTCTTCAGAGACGACGGGTGGTGACTCTCCCACCTCAATAAAGAATTGGTGGCTGTAGTTTTACGAAAAATTGTAGTATTTATGTCACCACCCGACGCTCTGAAGATCCTAACATCCAAAAAGGGTAAACTAACGGGATCAATTTCAAAAGTAAACCGCAGGCCAATGTGGTTGTCATTCAAGGACCCAACAAAAGTTTCAAAATCACTTTTGGATCCTTCCCACACGACGAAAATGTCGTCGATATAACGAGCCCACACGTGAACCCGCCCCAACCAGTCGCCCTCCCCCTCACCCGGACCCAGCGAATGCTCCCACCAGCCCAGGAACAAATTAGCGTACGATGGCGCACAAGGACTGCCCATCGCACAGCCCCTGAGCTGGTGGAAGATCCGCTGGTCAAAGATGAAAAAATTCCGGGTGAGGGAAAACTCGAGCAACCTCAGGACGAATTCCGTGTGGGCCCGTAAACGACTGCCACGAGTCTCAAGAAAAGACCGAACAGCCAGGAGACCAAAATTGTGGGGGATCGAAGAGTACAGAGCCTCAACATCAATTGAAGCCAGTTGACATTGGTCATCGATGTGGGTACCCTCCAATCTTTTCAATAGGTCAGTAGTGTCTTTAACAAAAGATGGAAGTGCACACACAAAAGGGGCCAAAATGCGGTCTAAATAAATCCCTATGTTTTCACATAGCGCCCCCACCCCCGAGACGATCGGACGGCCTTTCAGAGGGGAGGTCCCCTTATGAATCTTGGGGAGAGCGTAAAAAGTGGCAATGCGGGGATACAATGGCAATAGGAAAGAATATTCTTCCTTACTAATAAGATTTTCATTTAAGGCATCAGACAAAATAGATTTAAGCTCCTGTAAATAAATTTGTGTAGGGTCATTCGGTAAAATTTCATAACAGGTTTTGTCTGCCAATAAAAATTCACATAATGCCTTGTAATCTCCCGAATTCATCACCACAATATTGCCCCCCTTATCTGAGGGTTTTATCACTCTAGACCGATCTGTCCCAAGGGTGGAGAGCGCCAGTGATTCATCCAACGTGCAGTTCTGTCGGGTAAACCGACCAGAAACCTGTTGTAAGTCGCGTAAGACTAAATCAGAAAACACATCTAAACAAGATACATCAGTGATTGGGGGAGATGCTGTACTTCTAGTTTTAAGTGTGGTAAAGGGACCGCATCCTGTCTGTTCTGGTAATTCATCGGATAATCCGAACAAAAGTCGGACATCTGCCAGCATTTCTGTAGAAATGCCCATTTCTGACACTTCACGTCTCTCCTTCGTCCTAAAATATTTGTGCCACTTAAGTTTACGAATAAACAAGTTGATGTCCTTTGTCCAATTAAAAAGATCAAATTTGTTAGTAGGGACGAAAGAAAGACCTTTCTGCAGAATTGAAAATTCGGCTGGTTTTAAAGGGGTGGAGGAAAGATTTATAATTTGTGCCTCTACTGACGCGGTTTCCCTGGGTAACGGTTTCGCAGTGGATATGATGTGCTGTTGTCTAAAAAATCCCGATTAGTATGAGAGGTACCCGGTAATCCCCGACCTCTACCTCTCGGGTTTTTACGATTTCTATTTTTATTTCTAGTAGAAGAGTCAGAATCTGAGACATCAACCTCAGAAGAAGAGATATCAGTCTCAGGAGGGCCTCCCCTTTGTGGTAATCCTATGAAAGAGTAGACTTTATTATCCTTAAAATCAGCTGAATCACGTACAAATTGCCGATGCTTGCGTTCTTTCAAATGGTACTGAAAACGCTCTATGGTTTGTTGTAATACCCGTTCCTGATTCCCAAAGTCTGGCTCTTGTGAAAATTTCTGAGCGGTTTCAATAGAGTCTTTTAGTTTGATATCTAATCTTTCTAAATTAGATTTTTCCTCTTCTAACAACAGCTGCATCAACCTTAGGGAGCTATTTGTGGCCTCACGTTCCCATTTACCTAAGAATGTAGAATTCCGGCAGCGTGCTGCCGGTACCAAAGGGATACGTAGTCCACGGGGCACTATACCCTGTTTAATATAACATTCAAGGCTGTGTACCTCCCACCATGCGCTAATTTGTTCTTTGTAAACTGCAGTAAGTTCCCTAAATGCTCCCTTGAACGTAGGAGTATATTTTTGTTGTGTATAATTTTTGTCAGAAAAAATATCTGATAGTTCATTCAACCACTGGGTAGTGTCAAGTCCTGTCCTGAGAAAACCAGCCATATCCTGGAAAAGACTAAAGTACAACTACTAAAGTCAAAATAAGCACTATGCTCGCCACACTACATGTAATCCAAATAGGAGCAATTGGAATAATAGAACTAGTAAAACATAACCTTTAATAAATCGGTTAAAATACTAAGATAGCATGAATACATAGAAATACCCACATAAGACAATAAGTCCAACTCAATCACCACATATCTGGACACGGCGGTCCCAAAAGGAAATTAAGCCAATTGGTGACTCACCTCTTTGTGGTGGATGACCTGGAACTACTTTAAAAACAATCCAGGGAAGAAGTCTCCGTCCTGATGAAAGTGTTTGAGACAATAAAGAAAAATGTCCCTAGACTATAAGACAGGGAGGGAGCTGTATACCCCTAAGCCTAACACGGGGTCACCTCCCTAAATGGCCAGTGCCCCGACCGGAACCTTGCCCTGGTATTGGGATGTCCCTATACACGCCCTCCTGGACAAAGATTTGAAAAAATGTGCTATAAAGAGTTAATTACAACTAAAGATGACATACCCGACATGCATGTTTCGTGGTGCATAAGTGGCAGTAACACACACACTCATCAGGGGTAAATAACAAGGTTGCTAATAAACCGCACACATAAACATATGGGCATATGTATATATTAGCCCATCAGGGGAACAGACAGTCACTAAGGCTAGTGACTCAGTCACATTCATACCACACTAATAACAAGTGGTTAGATAGGCAGGACAGAGAAATGAACAAGTGAAACTAAAGTTCAGTCCTCAGAACACTACGGAGTGCCGAACAGTGTACGTCCAAACCCTTCCCCTCGGGAGAGACGCGCCAAATGCGGGCGTTTAAAGGAAACAGAAATGCGCATGCGCGGTAAGTAAAACAGTCGCGCATGCCCAGATTTCACTGCCTTCGTACTCTAAATCGGGCGCATGCGCATTACATTGTCTGTGCGCCGCATATCCCGATCATAGAAGCGGAGCCAAACTCAGGTAAATTTTGGCATCTAGGACAGCCTCAATATTCTACCAGCTGGCCAAACATGAAAACAGGCTCATACAACTGACCCATATCAATAAGGGGCAGAAAATATGCCTGAGCGCAAAAAGGGACAATCCCCTATGCATAAAAAGTACAAAAACGCACCATCTGTATTGTTACTAACCAGACAGTACCAATTTCAAAGGAATATTTAAACTGGTTAAAAGATTCAGGAACAGCTACAAGATAGCATACCAAGTGGTCGAATTTATACACATATAGTGCCAAATATTATATGAATGAAGCAAAGCTGAGTTGTTCATTAAGACCCCTAGGGTGTGTGGTCTGTAACCTAAAGATCCACTTTGTCTCTGTCTGTGTGACCAATCTATCCCAGTCGCCTTTGCGTGCTGGAAATTTAACGACATCAATGCCCGTGAATCTTAAACCGGTGAAATTTCCTGCATGCACGTCACGGATGTGTCGCGCAATAGGGGTATCTCGTGAATGTCGTATATCACCTAAGTGTTCACCTACACGTCTACGAAATTCCCTGATAGTTTTACCAATGTACTCAAGGCCACATTGACAGATGGCCCTATAGATCACACCTTTAGTACGGCAATTGATGAAATGTTGGATAGTATACTTTGCTCCTGTAACCTGACTCGTAAACTGTTTGCCACAGGCGATATATGGGCAAGCCACACACCCACTACACCTGTAGCAACCTTTTGTCTTGACTGGTAGCCAACTCTGGGGTGCTGATTGACCCACAAAGTGACTACTAACAACACGGTCCCTAATGTTACGCCCTCTCCGATATGTGATCTGTGGTCTAGATCCTACCACTGGAGCGATGTCAGGATCCATCAACAGGATCCCCCAGTGCTTGTTAATAATATCTCTCACTGGCCCAGAGGCTCCATCAAATGTGGCTATGAGCCTTATCAGGCCCTCATCAGGATTTTTTTGCTTCGGAATAAGGAGCTGAGTACGATCACTTTTGAGTGCAAATTGATAAGCTTTCCGTAAAACGGAATCAGGGTATCCCCTGGCCAAGAATCTAATACGGAGATCATCCGCTTGGGTCTTGAAATCCTGGATGGAAGTACAATTACGTCGCAGCCGTAAAAATTGGCCCTTGGGGATCCCCCTCTTCAGAGACGACGGGTGGTGACTCTCCCACCTCAAAGGTTATGTTTTACTAGTTCTATTATTCCAATTGCTCCTATTTGGATTACATGTAGTGTGGCGAGCATAGTGCTTATTTTGACTTTAGTAGTTGTACTTTAGTCTTTTCCAGGATATGGCTGGTTTTCTCAGGACAGGACTTGACACTACCCAGTGGTTGAATGAACTATCAGATATTTTTTCTGACAAAAATTATACACAACAAAAATATACTCCTACGTTCAAGGGAGCATTTAGGGAACTTACTGCAGTTTACAAAGAACAAATTAGCGCATGGTGGGAGGTACACAGCCTTGAATGTTATATTAAACAGGGTATAGTGCCCCGTGGACTACGTATCCCTTTGGTACCGGCAGCACGCTGCCGGAATTCTACATTCTTAGGTAAATGGGAACGTGAGGCCACAAATAGCTCCCTAAGGTTGATGCAGCTGTTGTTAGAAGAGGAAAAATCTAATTTAGAAAGATTAGATATCAAACTAAAAGACTCTATTGAAACCGCTCAGAAATTTTCACAAGAGCCAGACTTTGGGAATCAGGAACGGGTATTACAACAAACCATAGAGCGTTTTCAGTACCATTTGAAAGAACGCAAGCATCGGCAATTTGTACGTGATTCAGCTGATTTTAAGGATAATAAAGTCTACTCTTTCATAGGATTACCACAAAGGGGAGGCCCTCCTGAGACTGATATCTCTTCTTCTGAGGTTGATGTCTCAGATTCTGACTCTTCTACTAGAAATAAAAATAGAAATCGTAAAAACCCGAGAGGTAGAGGTCGGGGATTACCGGGTACCTCTCATACTAATCGGGATTTTTTAGACAACAGCACATCATATCCACTGCGAAACCGTTACCCAGGGAAACCGCGTCAGTAGAGGCACAAATTATAAATCTTTCCTCCACCCCTTTAAAACCAGCCGAATTTTCAATTCTGCAGAAAGGTCTTTCTTTCGTCCCTACTAACAAATTTGATCTTTTTAATTGGACAAAGGACATCAACTTGTTTATTCGTAAACTTAAGTGGCACAAATATTTTAGGACGAAGGAGAGACGTGAAGTGTCAGAAATGGGCATTTCTACAGAAATGCTGGCAGATGTCCGACTTTTGTTCGGATTATCCGATGAATTACCAGAACAGACAGGATGCGGTCCCTTTACCACACTTAAAACTAGAAGTACAGCATCTCCCCCAATCACTGATGTATCTTGTTTAGATGTGTTTTCTGATTTAGTCTTACGCGACTTACAACAGGTTTCTGGTCGGTTTACCCGACAGAACTGCACGTTGGATGAATCACTGGCGCTCTCCACCCTTGGGACAGATCGGTCTAGAGTGATAAAACCCTCAGATAAGGGGGGCAATATTGTGGTGATGAATTCGGGAGATTACAAGGCATTATGTGAATTTTTATTGGCAGACAAAACCTGTTATGAAATTTTACCGAATGACCCTACACAAATTTATTTACAGGAGCTTAAATCTATTTTGTCTGATGCCTTAAATGAAAATCTTATTAGTAAGGAAGAATATTCTTTCCTATTGCCATTGTATCCCCGCATTGCCACTTTTTACGCTCTCCCCAAGATTCATAAGGGGACCTCCCCTCTGAAAGGCCGTCCGATCGTCTCGGGGGTGGGGGCGCTATGTGAAAACATAGGGATTTATTTAGACCGCATTTTGGCCCCTTTTGTGTGTGCACTTCCATCTTTTGTTAAAGACACTACTGACCTATTGAAAAGATTGGAGGGTACCCACATCGATGACCAATGTCAACTGGCTTCAATTGATGTTGAGGCTCTGTACTCTTCGATCCCCCACAATTTTGGTCTCCTGGCTGTTCGGTCTTTTCTTGAGACTCGTGGCAGTCGTTTACGGGCCCACACGGAATTCGTCCTGAGGTTGCTCGAGTTTTCCCTCACCCGGAATTTTTTCATCTTTGACCAGCGGATCTTCCACCAGCTCAGGGGCTGTGCGATGGGCAGTCCTTGTGCGCCATCGTACGCTAATTTGTTCCTGGGCTGGTGGGAGCATTCGCTGGGTCCGGGTGAGGGGGAGGGCGACTGGTTGGGGCGGGTTCACGTGTGGGCTCGTTATATCGACGACATTTTCGTCGTGTGGGAAGGATCCAAAAGTGATTTTGAAACTTTTGTTGGGTCCTTGAATGACAACCACATTGGCCTGCGGTTTACTTTTGAAATTGATCCCGTTAGTTTACCCTTTTTGGATGTTAGGATCTTCAGAGCGTCGGGTGGTGACATAAATACTACAATTTTTCGTAAAACTACAGCCACCAATTCTTTATTGAGGTGGGAGAGTCACCACCCGTCGTCTCTGAAGAGGGGGATCCCCAAGGGCCAATTTTTACGGCTGCGACGTAATTGTACTTCCATCCAGGATTTCAAGACCCAAGCGGATGATCTCCGTATTAGATTCTTGGCCAGGGGATACCCTGATTCCGTTTTACGGAAAGCTTATCAATTTGCACTCAAAAGTGATCGTACTCAGCTCCTTATTCCGAAGCAAAAAAATCCTGATGAGGGCCTGATAAGGCTCATAGCCACATTTGATGGAGCCTCTGGGCCAGTGAGAGATATTATTAACAAGCACTGGGGGATCCTGTTGATGGATCCTGACATCGCTCCAGTGGTAGGATCTAGACCACAGATCACATATCGGAGAGGGCGTAACATTAGGGACCGTGTTGTTAGTAGTCACTTTGTGGGTCAATCAGCACCCCAGAGTTGGCTACCAGTCAAGACAAAAGGTTGCTACAGGTGTAGTGGGTGTGTGGCTTGCCCATATATCGCCTGTGGCAAACAGTTTACGAGTCAGGTTACAGGAGCAAAGTATACTATCCAACATTTCATCAATTGCCGTACTAAAGGTGTGATCTATAGGGCCATCTGTCAATGTGGCCTTGAGTACATTGGTAAAACTATCAGGGAATTTCGTAGACGTGTAGGTGAACACTTAGGTGATATACGACATTCACGAGATACCCCTATTGCGCGACACATCCGTGACGTGCATGCAGGAAATTTCACCGGTTTAAGATTCACGGGCATTGATGTCGTTAAATTTCCAGCACGCAAAGGCGACTGGGATAGATTGGTCACACAGACAGAGACAAAGTGGATCTTTAGGTTACAGACCACACACCCTAGGGGTCTTAATGAACAACTCAGCTTTGCTTCATTCATATAATATTTGGCACTATATGTGTATAAATTCGACCACTTGGTATGCTATCTTGTAGCTGTTCCTGAATCTTTTAACCAGTTTAAATATTCCTTTGAAATTGGTACTGTCTGGTTAGTAACAATACAGATGGTGCGTTTTTGTACTTTTTATGCATAGGGGATTGTCCCTTTTTGCGCTCAGGCATATTTTCTGCCCCTTATTGATATGGGTCAGTTGTATGAGCCTGTTTTCATGTTTGGCCAGCTGGTAGAATATTGAGGCTGTCCTAGATGCCAAAATTTACCTGAGTTTGGCTCCGCTTCTATGATCGGGATATGCGGCGCACAGACAATGTAATGCGCATGCGCCCGATTTAGAGTACGAAGGCAGTGAAATCTGGGCATGCGCGACTGTTTTACTTACCGCGCATGCGCATTTCTGTTTCCTTTAAATGCCCGCATTTGGCGCGTCTCTCCCGAGGGGAAGGGTTTGGACGTACACTGTTCGGCACTCCGTAGTGTTCTGAGGACTGAACTTTAGTTTCACTTGTTCATTTCTCTGTCCTGCCTATCTAACCACTTGTTATTAGTGTGGTATGAATGTGACTGAGTCACTAGCCTTAGTGACTGTCTGTTCCCCTGATGGGCTAATATATACATATGCCCATATGTTTATGTGTGCGGTTTATTAGCAACCTTGTTATTTACCCCTGATGAGTGTGTGTGTTACTGCCACTTATGCACCACGAAACATGCATGTCGGGTATGTCATCTTTAGTTGTAATTAACTCTTTATAGCACATTTTTTCAAATCTTTGTCCAGGAGGGCGTGTATAGGGACATCCCAATACCAGGGCAAGGTTCCGGTCGGGGCACTGGCCATTTAGGGAGGTGACCCCGTGTTAGGCTTAGGGGTATACAGCTCCCTCCCTGTCTTATAGTCTAGGGACATTTTTCTTTATTGTCTCAAACACTTTCATCAGGACGGAGACTTCTTCCCTGGATTGTTTTTAAAGTAGTTCCAGGTCATCCACCACAAAGAGGTGAGTCACCAATTGGCTTAATTTCCTTTTGGGACCGCCGTGTCCAGATATGTGGTGATTGAGTTGGACTTATTGTCTTATGTGGGTATTTCTATGTATTCATGCTATCTTAGTATTTTAACCGATTTATTAAAGGTTATGTTTTACTAGTTCTATTATTCCAATTGCTCCTATTTGGATTACCAATAGATATTTAAAGAAAATCTTTAAAACGATGCAACCTGTTTAATTACTTATATTTGCAAAAATCTTTCACTTTTAATTATCTACAAATTTTAAATTGGTTATGTACATGGGAATACCCCTTTAACTGATGGTTGGAACTAGTGAACCTACTAAGAATGAAGCAACGTACAGATTCTTTAGAGATACATGTGGCCACTCCTTTCTTAGAGATCTACGGTTACCATAGTTGACGACCAAGCCTGTAAGGTCACACAACCCACTGTTGTCAGGACTGATAGAGACTTGGCACTGACTTATCCAAATTCTAGCACCCTTCCCTGCAAACACCATCAGGACCAGAGGACTTTTGGACCAGGTTGGAGAATGTGCCACTGAAAACCCAAATTAAATCAGACTTTCCATATCTCAAAACACCTAATAAACATTTACCACTCCTTCTCTCTCTTTGCCTCTTGCTACACCTTAAGAACAGAAAAAAATGGTCTTGGGAAACTTTTGTGTGCCCCCATGCCGAAGGATGCATATTTATGTACAAAAGTACACTCAGGAATAAGAGGGAGGGTGGAAGAAGGTTATCGGTTATTGGTACATACAAATAAACAATTCATCAGTTTGCAATGTTCTTATCAGTTCAGAGAATGTCTTTTATGGCGGTCTCAGAAAGCCCAGAGCTTCAAAACGTTGTAATCTGTCATCATTATTAGTTAGCCATTAAAAAAGGTATCAATTACTGAAGACTCTCAAGTTTTTTGTTTTTTATATTTCCTACCCACTGGCTAACACGGTACAAAAACAAACATTTTCTTTATATTGTAATATGAGAGCTTTCAAGACCACCCTTTTGGCTTACAGAGATCAAGACATTTCATTCTCAGATAAAGAAGCACACGTCCTTTCCTCCTCTCATTATTTTTCAAACTGCAATAGGATCCAGAAAAATCACTACAAACTCTTGACTAGGTGATTTAAAACACAGAATTTCTCTATGCATATAAGTTTGCCCCTATGAATTCCTGTTGGCACTGTTAATTCCATGTGGATTCCATATCCCACATATGGTGGTACTGCGCAGTACTGACTTTGGAGTCAAGTAGAGCTACAAGAGATTTAAGTTCTCCCTCTGTAAGTTAGCTCTAGCACTAACGGAACCAAATTTTAGTGCACTGAAGAGAGATTTAACCCCTTCCCGCCGCAGGCATTTTTTGATTTTCGCTTTTTGTTTTTGACTTACCCCCCCCCCCCCCCTTCCAAACCTCACTAGTTTTTATTTCTATGTTTTCAGAGTCATATGAGGTCTTAATGTTTGTGGGATAAATTTTTCTTCATAATGCTACCATTAATTATTCTGTACAATGTACTGGGAAGCTGGAAAATAATTCAGAATGGGGTGGGTTTTGAGAAAAAGTGCGTTTGTGCGACTTTCTTACAGACTTTGTTTATATGGCATTCATCTGTGCAGCCAAAATGACATGTCACTGGTATTCTATGTTTGGGGGTGATTCCAAGAACAACAAATGCAAAACTGTGCCAATTTTTTTTTTTTTCTAAAAGTCGCCATATTCTGACACCCATAACATTTTTATACTTCCGTGACCAGGGAAGCATAGGGCATCTATTCTTATAGGACTAGGTGTACATTTTGATTATACCATTTTGGGGTATTGCTATTGCTTTGATCACTTTTTAATTAAAATTTTTATCAGAGGCAAAACAGTGAAAAAATGGCGGTTGTCACTTTGATTTTTTTCCTGTTACAGTGTTTACCGTATGGGAAAAATATTTTAATAGATTTGTAGAACGGGCGTTTTTGGACACAGGAATACCTAATGTGTATGTGTTTCACATTATTTAAGTACTGTTATATGTGTTCTAGGGAAAGGGGGGTGATTTGAACTTTTAATTTTTAAAAAAATTTTAGTATTTTTTAAACTTTTTAAATAATTTTTTTGCATTTTTTAGACCAGCTAGGGGCATTGCAATACAGTGCAAAAAATGTTATTTCTAGCCTGCAAAAGAAAATCATTACAGACAAGCCTGGGAGCCTTCACAAGGCTCCCAGCTATCGTGCCAACAGAAGGCCAAACCTGGAGCTTTCTATGGGTGCTGGCGATCCCTGGCAAAATGGCAGCACCCACATGCTGCCAGTAAAATGGTGCCTTAGTCAGCTTTGACCGAGGCGCTAGAGGTTTTAATGCCCATGATCAGTGCGGGCACCGATCTCAGGCATTAGCGTCAGGTGTCTGCTATATAAAACAGCAGACACCTGGCAGCTATGGCGGCTGCCCGGATCCCAAGTGGCCACCATCTTTAAACTCCCAGCATGACCCACCTCCTGGCTGTGGTAAAACTTCTGATACCTTTGAAATGACTACAAACTGACTCTCCAGCTATATCCAAATGGGTCTCTTCATTAGATCTGTAGAATTGAGGAGTTATCTAGCTGGGCTGCGGCCCAATGTGACAGATAGTTACAGACCTGGTCACAATTCTAAAACTAATTGAGTTAATATTGAGGCAGAGGATAAATATCCTTTCCACCTCTTGAGCTCTCACTACCTGTTTTTCCCTGGCTTCGCTGCCTTTTCTTGCAATAAAGTATTACTGTACTATTACTGATAATGTGTTTTTTATCCTGCTCACTATTTGGACAACACCACCTATATGATTATTAATGGTATACTTCTAAGCCCCCCTTTTTTTCCTAGTTTGTCTTCCCTTCCTCTTCCACCCTTTTCCCTTTTTCTACAAAAAAAAAAATATATATATTAAATCTCTATTAGGGTGCATGCACACTACGTAACGCCGGGCGTGTATGAGAGCCGTACACGCCGGCGTTACAGCAGGGCTGCTGAACACTTCCCATTCACTTCAATGGGAGCGCTCGTAAACGCCGCTGTTACGAGCGCTCCCATTGAAGTGAATGGGAAGTGTTCGGCAGTCTGCTGTAATGCCGGCGTGTACGGCTCTCATACACGCCCGGCGTTACGTAGTGTGCATGCACCCTTACGGTGACCCAGATACCTGTGGCACCCATCACTTGCTTTGTCTATTTTTGCCATCTTCATGTATTGTAATGTAAGGAAATGCCTTTGCATTAAATAATGAATTGATTTTTTTTTTTTTTTTAAGTAGCTTTTCCACAATGTGGGGCTTTTAGTCTCATGGTGAGTTTCACCTGTATAGCATGCTTTCACATATGAATAATTTATACAGAAAAAAAGTCTAATGACAGGTCCACTTAAGTGCATATTAATTCATGCTAATACATCTTTTAATATGGGCAACAGAACAGTTTTATTGGATATATGTGTATGTAATATAAAATGTAATTAAATATGTTTGCACTAGTAATTATTACTAATGAAATTTAATTTGCCATCTTTTTATAGATCGATATGTATGAGTTCTAAACTGTCCAAAATGATTAAATTATAGATACCTCTTGCAGCAAATTTAGAAATTCATACAGCTTAAATCACAGTTACATAAAATATTGTGAAGCTGAAATGAAGACTTTACTGCACAGCATATATCAATAAAGTTATAATATTTTACCGTCAACAGATTTGTTTTAAATGTAGTTCCTCAGATTGGAGTCATTAAGAGGCAATATATAAGCCACACATAAGGCGCCATAAACATTTTTTTTAGGTCAGCAGGAAGCGGTTTCTTGCAGGAGCAGAAGGTTACTTTATGGCTGAGTGCTGCTTAGCAGGATTTCGATTGCTTTAATATTATATATTTATTTACATAGCTTTTGGCTGTAGTTTTACATTTAACATTAGCAAGAAAATGCTGTTTACATTGTAATTTACATTGTGGGGTGAACTGAATAGTATTTTGTATTTCAAGAATTAAACTGCCTTAATCTTTGCACTAAAAGTAGTTCTAGTAGGTTTTCTATGTTACCCAAAAACACTACCCAAAAATTACCAAAGAAATTCAAAATTCAATATAGGTTTTACTTTTAGCCTTCTAACGTATTTGCACAATAGCATGCACAAGAATATCCTGTAGATACTGAAGCCTATCTCTAGCAGGTTTCAATATTTATATAGGGAATTTGCCATGGTATTGCTGTCTATGGCACAAGTAATCTAAAGATAGCAGAATCACCAAGTAGAAAATGCTAAACAACATACATAATTTTACTCTCATTGTGCCCCTGAACAATCCGGTATTTTTGTTTTTAAAACCCATCCACCCATTCAAAAGTTATAGTAATGGAAGGTTATAGGTAAGTTATGGAAGGTTATAGGTAAGCTAGCTCAGATTCCCCATGTAGGCAGGAACCTTTTATTGTCTCTGAGAAAAAAACAAAAAGTGACTTGGAGAATCAGTTATAACCTTCCAGGGGGCATATCTTTGAAATGGGTGTACAGATTTTACAAAGAAAAAACCCAAATTGCTCTCAGACAAAACAGCAATCAAATGATGTATGACATTTAGCATTACATACTTGGTGACAGATACTGTGTATATCTTCCAAGAAAATCCGGCGTCCGACCGAGGAGTAGAATAAAACGTATCTTTTATTTCTCTTTTAAAAGAAGAATCACATCATGGTAGTCAGATTGGATCGAGGAAATGCCAACACATTGAAGCTATGGCTACGCGTTTCGGAACCAACGTTACTTCCTCAGGGTATGTATATCTACTGTGTTTAACCACTTCCGGACCTTCCATTGGGTACATACGTCCGGAAGGTGATTGTCTAGATCTGCAAGGATGTATCAGTATGCCCAAGCAGATTTCAGCAGTTATACGAAATCATGCATCTGCTGAGACAGGGAGCTGGCTGTAACTTCATCCACAGCACCCATAGAGAAGACAGGAAAGTTTTATTACCTTTCCTGCCTTCCTAATCATTGTATATACAGCTCTCAATGAGTGCTGTATACACTTATGTGGGCGCGGCCATGATGCGACTCCCCTCTCACCAGGAGGTCGCGTGATCCACCGGATCAGAATCTTTTAGGCTAAGGCCCCATAGGACGTTCTGCAGCAATAAAGAATTGTGGAAAAACCGTGACGTGAACGCATCGCGGTTTTTCCCGCAGCACTCTAAACAGAAAGTTTGTGGAGTTTTTCTTTGCAGACTTTCTGTTACAATTATACCTATGGAGAAACTGCCAGGGTTTCTGTAGGTATAACTGACATTCTGTGATTTACGAAACTGTGCCAGTTTTGGAAATCGTGGCTTGTCGTGGCATTTTTTACCACAAAGTGGACATGGAATTCATTAGAAACCCATTCACTTTGCCTGTACTGTAAATCACAGGCAAATTGTGGCATTTCTGTCCATTGGGCCCCGACCTAACAGCTGCTGGGACCTACAAGATCTAGATCAGCTCTATAGTAATGGGCAGGAGGCTGTATTCCTTCTGTAACTGGGGCTAAATGTACAAGCCGCAGCTACAGTTGAAATGTCCCCAAAGGTCTATTATGATCTTATGAGAAAAAAAAAATAGAAAAGTATATTTAAAAAATATTTAAAAAATAAATAAAATAGTACATCAAAAACATGCCCTTATTAAAGGTTATAGCCGCATCCTCAACAACACCATGCAAAATAAAATTTACCGTAATGGAGAGGAAAATGTATTTTAAAATTTTTTTTAGTAGCTCTTTGTGTTGTTAAATAAAAAAGAAAATGAAAAGTGAAAAACAGACACATTTCCACCCTTTTTTGTTTATATTTTCCCATTTATAAAAAAAGCTAAAACACATGCAAAAATATAGATAATACCTTATATAACATACACATAAAAGCCCTATGTGTCACCGAAAAAAAGATACAAAAATTAGTTGAATAATGCAAATGATAAAAATGTTACAGTCCTCAAAACTGCACATACAAAAAAAATAAACTAAAATGTGGCCTGAACCAGAAAATGGTCCGGTACTGAAGTGGTTAAATATAAAAATTAAAGCTTTTTAAAAATCTTGTTGATTGCGAACCAAGACTTTCTGGTTGCTTCGGCTATTTAATTTCACAAGTATCAAGAGAAAACCTAGAATTGTGTATGTAATGTGATTTGCACAGCTGCTTCTCTAGTTCCATAGACTATAGTGAAATTCACAATACATTACATTGCATTTCTCTGCTACAAAATAGAACTGAGAATTCCTTGGTGGGAGATCCCTTCCTACTAACCTTTTAGTAAAGGGAAATGTTCGTTGTTGTACCGTGTTAGCCAGTGGGTTGGAAATATAAAAAAACACGAAAACTTGGTAATCTTCAGTAGTTGATACCTTTTTAATGGCTAACTCATAATGATGACAAATGGCTAACGTTTCGAAGCGCAAGGCTCCTTTGTCAAAGCAAATTTAAAAACATTTTTGAAGGATGCATATATATATATATATATATATATATATACACAGAGCAGGCACAAAGGGTGTTAGATTTCAGGAGGAGGGGGGGGTTGTTAGTAGTTGGTGAGACAATGTAAGCAATTGGTGGAGACATTTGCTAGAGACAATGTGGTAATTGGTGGAGACAATATAAACACTTACAGGTCCTTGTCAGATCACACACTACTGTAAAAAGACATGAACCCCTGTGATGCATTAATCCCACACTCTAGTGTCCGAAACAATGTCATGAATTTATATTCATGTATGCATCTTTCTCTCTTAGATCTGAAATTCCCTCTCAAAATCAGAATTTTCATGTCATTGGTAATGTTGTGGTCCCCCCTGCAAAAATGTTTTGACACGGGAAGGTCAGATCTTTGTTCTTTAATAGTATGGCGATGTGAGTTCATGCGCAGTCTAAGTTGCTGTCCGGTCTCTCCAACATACAGATTATCAGTGGAGCATTTGGTACACATAATTAAATACACTACATTGGATGTGCTGCAGGTGAAGGTACCTGGAATGTTATATTCCTTGTTCGAGTTTGGTATCTCTATCCTGTCAGTGGTCAGTATGTGGGGGCAGGTTTTGCACCTCTTATTCCCACATGGAAATGTTCCTGCGTTGGTTGGGGATGTTAGTGAGCTACTGACCATCATATTCCTGAGGTTTGGTGGCTGTCTATAGCACAGGAGAGGGGGGTCCGGAAATATGGATGTTAGACGGTTGTCTTTTTGTAGTAGTGGATGTAGTTTGCGTGTGATTCCTCTCAGCGTCTCCAGGTGGGGGTTATAAGTGACAACCAGGGGCACTCGGTTGTTCTCCTGTTTGGTATTGTATCTTAATAACTCCGATCTTGGTATCCTGGTGGCTCTGGTGATTTGGTTATCAATCGTTCTTGGATGGTAACCCTGCTTCAAGAAGTCATGATGAACACATCAGACTACATACAGGAGGCACACAGACAGCTGAATGACACGCACTACTACTCTAAATTAGATTCAGACCCCACAGTGGAGTACTCTAAAAAACTGAAAAAAGTTATCTCGGGCCTAACTGATGGAGCCAAAGGCCTAAGCAGCCTCATACCAACAAGCCCAAGAATGGGAACTTTTTATATGCTCCCTAAACTACACAAACCTGGGAACCCAGGGAGACCGATCATCTCATGTGTGGGGACACTCACTGAACAGATCTCTGGATGGGTGGAGGGCACTCTGAAACCCCTAGTGAAGGATACAGCCAGCTACCTTCAGGACACCACAGACCTATTAAATAAGCTATCCACTATAGGTCCCCTTCCAGATGGAACCATCCTGGCCACCATGGATGTAGAATCCCTGTACTCCAACATCCCACACCAGGATGGTGTAAACGCCTGCCAGTTTTTCATGGAAAAGCGAGGTATGAGCGCTGAATCAGTGGTGAAACTCACGAAATTCATCCTCACCCACAATTACTTTTCTTTTGGTGACTGTATCTATCTACAGCAGACTGGCACCGCAATGGGGAGCAAAATGGTGCCACAGTACGCTAATCTCTTCATGGCCAAGCTTGAGAGTGACTTCCTCTCCACCTGCACCATTAGGCCCCTGGCCTACTACCGATTCATTGACGATATCCTAATCATTTGGACTGGGTCTGAACAACAGCTGAAAACCTTCCATGAACTATTCAACCAATTCCATCCCACCATCAACCTGACGCTCAATCACTCCTTCTCGGAAATAAACTTCCTAGACACAGTCATCAAGATACAGGACAACAAAATTGAGACATCACTGTATCGGAAGCCGATTGACCGACCAACCTACCTAGGATGGGACAGCTTTCATCCGAAACACATAAAGAACTCTATTGTGTACAGCCAGGCCATCAGATACCATCGCATATGCTCTAACCCTGCAGATAGAGAAGAACACCTCGGAGTCCTCAGAGACACATTCTTGAAGCAGGGTTACCATCCAAGAACGATTGATAACCAAATCACCAGAGCCACCAGGATACCAAGATCGGAGTTATTAAGATACAATACCAAACAGGAGAACAACCGAGTGCCCCTGGTTGTCACTTATAACCCCCACCTGGAGACGCTGAGAGGAATCACACGCAAACTACATCCACTACTACAAAAAGACAACCGTCTAACATCCATATTTCCGGACCCCCCTCTCCTGTGCTATAGACAGCCACCAAACCTCAGGAATATGATGGTCAGTAGCTCACTAACATCCCCAACCAACGCAGGAACATTTCCATGTGGGAATAAGAGGTGCAAAACCTGCCCCCACATACTGACCACTGACAGGATAGAGATACCAAACTCGAACAAGGAATATAACATTCCAGGTACCTTCACCTGCAGCACATCCAATGTAGTGTATTTAATTATGTGTACCAAATGCTCCACTGATAATCTGTATGTTGGAGAGACCGGACAGCAACTTAGACTGCGCATGAACTCACATCGCCATACTATTAAAGAACAAAGATCTGACCTTCCCGTGTCAAAACATTTTTGCAGGGGGGACCACAACATTACCAATGACATGAAAATTCTGATTTTGAGAGGGAATTTCAGATCTAAGAGAGAAAGACGCATACATGAATATAAATTCATGACATTGTTTCGGACACTAGAGTGTGGGATTAATGCATCACAGGGGTTCATGTCTTTTTACAGTAGTGTGTGATCTGACAAGGACCTGTAAGTGTTTATATTGTCTCCACCAATTACCACATTGTCTCTAGCAAATGTCTCCACCAATTGCTTACATTGTCTCACCAACTACTAACAACCCCCCCCTCCTCCTGAAATCTAACACCCTTTGTGCCTGCTCTGTGTATATATATATATATATATATATATATATATATATATATATATATATATATGCATCCTTCAAAAATGTTTTTAAATTTGCTTTGACAAAGGAGCCTTGCGCTTCGAAACGTTAGCCATTTGTCATCATTATGAGTTAGCCATTAAAAAGGTATCAACTACTGAAGATTACCAAGTTTTCGTGTTTTTTTATATTACTAACCTTTTACTACAGTCTGATGTCCCTGCTTGACATTCTAATGAAACAACAAAACCTAAGTATTTAATGATGTCTTGTCAGTGCACATTGAGAGTGGATAATAGTTTTTAATCCCTCTGCTGCATTCAACACAGTAGATCACCCAATCTAGTACTTCTTACTATCCATTACTTTGCCTTAAATTGAGTGTCAGTAGGTTATCTCTGCTGTCACTTCCTCTCTTCATCTCAAAATTCATTTAAATTCTAAAATGAAGTCCCGGAAAGCTCTGTCTTATTTCCTCAACCAAATCTATTTCAGTCTCTAACACTACCAGTTTTTCAAGTCCAATATTTTAGAATTGTGACCTTCGCTTAAAGAAACATCTCACACGTCCATTTAACCATTGACATTGCTTTAGTATGGACCCAAGTGCTAAGCCTTTCTTTTCCAGATTACTGTTGTTCATTACAAAATGCAAATCCACTAACTTGCTCCTCTATTGTATTTTATAAATGCATCAAATAGGTTTTTATTCTTGACTAATGCCTGTAGAAAAGGAAAAAGTGACTCAAAGTGGCACAACCACATTAATCGGATAAAATGGAATTGCTCCTACACAAATATTATTATTATTTATTTATTTATTTATTTATTTATATAGCACCATTAATTCCATAGTGCTTTCCATTATTATATTAATTCCATGGTGCTTTACATTATTATATTAATTCCATGGTGCTTTACATTTGAGGGTTTACATACAGTACACAAATTATACAAACAAGTATAATACTAACAGTGACCGACTGGCACAGTAGGATAGAGGGCCCTGCCGCATCTATGAGGGCCCTGCCGCATCTAGAGGGCCCTCCCGCATCTATTAGGGAAGAGGGATAGAGACAGAAGGTGAGGGGAGAGACTGTTCAGATAGTGGTGAGGTGGCAGTTGTGTTACTAGAGGTTGTAGGCCTTCCTGAATAGGTGAGTCTTCAGGGCTTTTTTGAAGCTTGTGATTGTGGGGGTGAGTGTTATGTGTCTTGGTAAGGAGTTCCAGACTATGAGGATGCGCAAGAGAAATCTTGGAGACGGTTGTGTGAAAAGCGGTTAAGAACAGAGAGGAGTAAGAGGTCTTTGGAGGATCTGAGGATACGTGTGTACCATTCCAGATACAGAAATAGGAAACTCTAGTAAACACTATAGTATATTTTATATTATTACAGCAGCAAATGCAAAACTATGATCTTTCTTTAATATCATGTTAAAAAGTAGAAAAAGACAAACCAGAGCAAAATACATATGTAATTTTGAGTTTATTGAGCAGATTCAAAGAGTCATTCATATGTATGAGAAATTGCATATTGAACAGTGACATTGTGTTTTTATGCATTCCATAATGTATTTTGTTAAGAAGCAACAATGAACATCTTACTGATGATGGTAGTCTACAATAAATAGTCTAGTTGTTAAATGACAGGAGTACTACTGGGAATAGAAAACTGACAATATATATCCAGCGCATGAAAATCCGATAAAATCCACTTTATTACAAATATCATCTGCAATCCATGTAAGTAGCTTACTGACGCATTTTAAACTGTACTAGCTGTCAGTCATAGAAAACATTCTATTTTTGTAGAAATGCAAAAGGCCATGGTAGGGTTTTATATATAAATGTTATATAAAGATTAAATACAGAAAAGATTTCACAAGTACCAATTGCTATACAGGAAATGCAAATATACACTAAACATGCAATCTAATAATTAGAAATATAAGCCTATCAAAAATGGGGGTCTTTAGAAACCTATCTTTTTAAAAGAAAGATTAAAAAAAAATACTTAAATGGTCAGTGACTTTTCAGACAACTTAATCTCATGTAATAGAGTATGTGATTCTGAACAACGATGTAATGCACTTTAATTTAAAATGTAGCTGCTTTCTGCTTGTAAAACCTTTCTAAAGTTCCTGCCACTAGGTGTTTCCTTACAGGCTAATTTGCAGTATCCAGCTACATTAGGTAAGTAAGGATGGTTGTTAGGGAAGTGCAGACAGTAGTTCTCCAGTGCGGTGGATGAACCCTGGAGGAAGGGGCACAAGAGACAGTGAACCCTGGTCTGAAACCCTCCACTGTCCCTTCCTGCTTTCCGGTCCTATGCTAAGTAATAGGTGACAACTGGACGACAAAACCATTCCTACATTTGTGACACACAAAACGCAGACAAGACAAACAAAAACAAGGGAGGTCAGCTAGCCAGGGGTCAGTAACAGTCGAGCGATGCAGTGGCAAAAATTGATATCCAAAAGAGTAGTCAAGAGGGAAAGCCAGAGGTCAAGAATCAGAATACAAGTAATAACAGCGAGAGAAAAGCCAGCACACGCAAGGCAATAGCAAGCATCCATGTGAATGTGAGCCAAGAATAAATAGGGAGGAAGAACCCGCCCTGAACCTGATAGGAAGGCAGGCTGTCAATCACAGGGCAAAACAAAACTTAACTCTTAGAGGAGCAGAGGGAAATGAAGGTGAAGGAGACGGGTGTGAGGGAAAATCAATTAACAAGGTGAAGGAATAGCACATGTTCAGACAATGCAACCAAAAACTTTAAGCAAGTTATCAAACTGCACACGCCTCCTGTGCCACAGCATGCGAGCAGAGGGCGGCGCAGAGACCAGAACAAGCAGATATGTTACAATGGTCTGTTCTTTTCACACAGTGAATGCAGATGGGAGGGGCTGATTCTCCTCACAGACTCCACATGAGTCTACAGACTGCTGAAACTGAACATTCTGTACATCTCCCAACCTACTATATAGGGAAAATCTACTTATGTACTTCTATCTAATTCAGTATGCTTGTGTGGTTACAGATAGGATATTATTCACAGAAATGAGTGTGCACTTAGATTGCTCTTTTCGTGTATCAGAGATCTTACAAGCTGCATCATGCCTGTATGTATTTGCAATAGAAAAAATTATATCAGGCACTCAGAATTTTGTGCAAAAAATTAATCCAATTTTTTATTAAAGCCAAGTACATGCAATCCTGTTTATGTTTCCCTCTGTTCAAATAGTTAAACATAGCCTCGCCTGTGTGATTGACAGCCTGTCTACCAATCCAGTCTGGGGCAAGCCTGGACTCCCTATGTACAGGTCATCAGCCCACATAGGTTTGCTTGCTATTTTGACTCTGTCCTGTAACTTTGTCCTCACTAGCCTTCTACTTGCTCTTTCTATTGTATTACTGACCTCTGACCTTTGACTTCCCTTGTGAATAACCTTTTGGATTATGATTTTGTACTGCTTTGTCTCTTTGGCTTTGACTCTTGCTTGCTGACTTCGCTTCTGTGTTGTTTTGTTCTGTGTGACACTTATTTCTAGGAAGGGTTTTGCTGCCCAGTTGTCATCTGTCACCTAAGACAGTTCAGACAATTAGGTAGGGACAGGGGCTGGGTTGAGTTTAGAATTCACTGCCTCTGTCTTCCCTTCTTCCTGGTTTCAGCAGCAGCACTACAGAATTGGACAACTAGTAATTCCCTTACAATAGCATTTGTCCCAATAGACCTGACAGCATTGGGTGAAACCGTCTTTAACCACTAAATATGTTAATAAAAATTTGTATATATATATTTCTATCATTGGGTTGAGCATCTTCTATATAGTTTACAAGTTTTCTCTTTGTGTGTGCTTCTAGTTTTAGCATACAAAAAATGAACCCAAATTTTTCATTTGTACACAGTGCCCAATAAATTTCTTTAATATACCAAAATCAGTCCATGGTCATGTGATGTACAGTCCACGGTCATGACTTACAAGAAATGAAGCTCTCCTGTTGCTTCTAGCAAAAGTCCTACTCAGGACTTCCTATATAACTAAGGGGAGCCACAAATCTCCATCTGAAGCTTGTCTTCAATAAAAGGAGCTGCTCAACCTCTTTGTGATCAGGAGGCTGCAGGGCTAAGTTAACATCATTACTTGGATAAATCTTCTTGTTGTTGCTCCCTCGTAATGAGAAGCCCAGCTAAACAGAAGAAGAAATTCTCCACAGGAGAGTCAATGGGTGAAGTATTTTCATGCCTATTAATTCCTTCAACTGCTGTATTTGCTCACATTTCTGCATCAAGAGAGGCTGTGTATGTTAACTTTCTGAAAGACAAGCTCTTAAAGGCTCCCTTCAAAATTATCTGTCTATTTGATTCCATTTTAATGATCTAGGAGATATGCTTCAGCTCAAAACTCTGCGGTTTATGTTCCTAATAACCTGGAGATTGATATAGCAGCTATTAAATAGAAAATTGCTGACACTGAAGATAGATCTTAGTGCAATAATGTCAAGGCATTCTACAATTGGTTGTTCATACAGAATTATCCCCATTTCTTTAGCAACTCATTACATCAATATTGCCAGATGCAGCCCCACTCAATCGATAGGATATCCAAATTTGAAAACTGAAAGGCTTGCCAAAAAAACAAATCCCAAGTTGTGTTGACTCATTTACCATTTTTTTGTGTAAAAGAAAACTTTAATACCTTGTGAAAATTGCAAACCTTGCCAGAGGTATATCAAGTATATCAACACATCTTGTTGTTACAAGTGACAATTCAATTGTGGAGAAAAAAAACTACAGCCAGTAACATCAGTTCTCGGGGAAAGTAAAATCTATTTTAAATGGGGGTTTCTACTAAACTAACAGTTTCATCTTTCAAAACCTTGCTGATGGAATGACTCTCCTACCATAATAGGACTTGATAACTATTCACAATTCCAAGGAAAAGGATAATTCCCTGAGTAAGGGTCCATTCAAGCAAAAAAGCCTGGAATCTCTTGGTTGTAACCTATAACTCTACCCCCAGATGGAAGTAGTCACATAGCCATGTATTTTATATTTTTTTGTTGTTTATTATTTTTTTTGCAGAAGTTATATTCTCTTCCTCTATTGCTCCTGCCAAGAGAGAAACTTTGCATTTAACAGCGCTGCCACCACAACACCAAAGTGTAACTTTCAATTACGTATCAGCACTACCAAGTGAGATCAAAACTAAGACAGTATGCCATCTCTTATTTCTAATGTTAATAGCTTTGTTTTTACTGTATTATAATTATGTTTTAATTTCTCTCTTTTAATCACCCCTTTAAAATATCTGCCCTCTGACTTGAAGCAGTGAATAGAGGCGCTGATCTTTTGTATGCATGCATTTAGGATAGAAAATACAGCATTTATTTCTTGGGCTCAGTTGTATAATAAAACAGCAGGAATGCTGACTGCCATAAGGGACACAGCGTTATTTGAGCTGTTAGATTTTCATGTGAATATAAGTGGGACATATCTTATCCTTATGTATAATATCAATTATATCACATATGCTATTTGTAATGTATATGCCCCAAATAGATCTCATATTGCTTCCCTAAGTTGCTAAAAAACAAAACAAAACTAAGCTAAAGTCATCTCAGAAATATAAATGGATACTACAGTGGACAGGAGACCTCTCCCTACATTATTAAACATATTAAAGTTGTAGTTATATAATGGACATGGACATAAAGTCCAGACTTTCAGCTTTCATTTCAGGGTATCCACATTAAAATTGGATGAAGGGTTTAAGAGTTTCAGTTCCAAAACATGTGCCATGCTGTTTTTAAAGGGACCAAAAGTAATTGGACAATTGACTCTTAGGCTGTAGGGGCAATTCCTTTATTATGTCATTCTCAAATAAGCAGATAAAAAGCCTGGAGTTGATTTGAGGTGCGGTGCTTGCATTTGGAAGATTTTGCTGTAAAGAAAACATGCTGTTAAAGGAGATCTCCATGCAGGTGAAACAAGCCATCTTTAAGGTGTGAAAACAGAAAAAAACCCAACTGAGTAATTGTTACAATGTTACGAGTGGCATTCTATCTACTGAAGCCCAGAAAGTGCTTAATATTTAAAAAAAAAACAAAAAAAAACATAAAACACCAGGTCCTGACAGTTACCGTATTTTTTGGCGCATAATACAACTTTTTAACCCCCAAAACTTTTTTGAAAAGTTGGGGGTCGTCTTATACGCTGGATATACGGTGGAGCAAGGGGTGGAGGAGCAGGATCGCAACCTTCCTGCCGCCGCTGGCTTCCTGCAGCGACAGGAGTGGAGCAATAATGCGGCCCCGGCCTCCACAGCATCTACTGGGTATGTAAAGCTAATGGTGACGGCTCCGCACGAGTCATGTGAACAGGAAAGTAGATTGTGAAGTCCTTTTCTGTGCGCATGTTCTATGCGGACACTGTACGGAAAGCAAACGGACCCCATTATAGTCTATGTGTGCTTTCACTGCACACCGCTTGCTAATGCGTTCGGTAGTCTGTTTGGGAGGGTCCCCATGCGGACTCCCCGAATGGATTACTGAACGCAGATGTGAACCAGACCTAAGTGTGTAGGTATACAGTGCAATCCCATCCACACATTGCAGAAAAATACACGCGGCGGACACACTGCAATTTCCAAAACTGTTGCGGTTTTGGAAATCGCAGCATGTCACTTATACAGTACCTACAGAAACACCTGCAGTTTCCCTATAGGTATAAGGCTAAGTTCACACGGGGTTTTTTTGG
Organism: Leptodactylus fuscus; assembly: GCF_031893055.1. Classification (NCBI taxonomy): domain Eukaryota; kingdom Metazoa; phylum Chordata; class Amphibia; order Anura; family Leptodactylidae; genus Leptodactylus; species Leptodactylus fuscus. Next base: position 126,436,204 of record NC_134267.1, on the reverse strand, counting down.
CCTTAGGTGGAGGCCGCCTCAGGTTCCGGACCAAAAAACGGGTAGCTGCGACTGAATGCCGGTGCACTGCACCAACATCTAGTCACGCACTCTGCTCCAGATTAGGCCGAATTAATGGGCCTAGTCGGGAGGAGGGAGTGTCTTCAGGCCGAATCGCAAGGCGAAATGGCCTGAAGAATGAGCACCCTGCTTCTTTTTCCAGGAGCTGATTTCAATGGGAGCCGTCTTTTTGAGGCAGATACGGCCTCAAAATCCTGACCAAAAACCCAGCGTGAACTTACCCTAAAGGAAACAGAAAGTCCTCAGAGGAAACCTCTGTGGAGTTTCGGCAATAAGCGCTGCAGGAAAAACTGATGTGTTACCGCCGGGGTTTTTCCCGTAGCACTTTTTGCTATGTCTTGCTACATGAGGCTTTAGCCTAAGGCTGAGTTCACACAGTTATTTGGTCAGGAATCCACCTCAAAATCAACCTCCAAAAAAGTCTCCCAATAGAACTCTAACCCTCGCAATAGAACTAAATTCCTGACCAAAAAACTCTGTGTGACCTCAGCCTTAAAGTATGATGTTCAGTATATTGAGATAATAAGGATGAGGCCCAACAGTGAGACGCAGTGAAAAAAATAGCTGTGGAAAAAAATAGGGCGAATTTCAATGTATTTTTTCCACAGTGTTTTTACATTGAGCTTTTGATGCATTTTCCCTGCACTTTCTCCCAATTGCGCAGCTGAAAGTAAACGGCCATTTTTTAGAAGAACATGCATTTTAGAGTTTTTGGCTGTTCCACATCTTTTTTTCCTGCTGTGTGTGTATGAGGTAAATTTGGTTACATTTCATTCACTTTGCTGGTTCCGTAAAACACATAATTTTTTTTTTCTGTAGTAGCCAAAGACGTGTTTCTGCAATGTGAGGTTTGAGGTATTTATGGCCTATCCTGAGTATAGGCCATAAAAAAAGTTTAACCCTGGACACCCCTTTAATATGTCCCACACATTTTAACACCACCCTTCTGCACAGGATGTCAGCCGCATTACTGCTCCACACAATATAATGGCCCCATCACTATTCCCCATACATTATGGGGGACCAGTGAAATGGCCATAAAATATTTGGCCCATACAACCCCTTAAAATAGGTTGTCTATAAACTGGAGTGATCACTGTGGTGGCCGCCAGGGAGATGTAAAAATAAAAAAATGTTTTTAAAAAAAGCCTTCTCACCTGTCCCCAGCACCCCATTGTCCCCCGCCTGTGTCTGTTCGGTCTCATGGCTTCACTTCTGGAAATCCTGTACCTAATTGGTCTCAGCAATCACATGAGGCGCAGGACTGCCAGCAAGGAGTGCCAGCACGAGACCGAATGGACACTATCGGCGGACAATGGAGCGCTGGGGACAGGTGAGTATGCTTTTTTATTTGTTTTTTATTTTACCTCCCGCCCACCACATGAGTTGCTCCAATTACTGGACAACCACTTTAAAGGATTTATCCATATTTCTAATATTGATGGTCTGTCCTTAGGATAGGCCATCAATATTACATCTGCGATGATACAACAGCCAGGACCTCTGCAGATCAGCTTTTCCAGGACACTTCAGCTACGGGTAATGCTAACATTTCTAGGAGCCATGCTGTTCACTTGCCATACAGGCTGTAGCAGTAGGTATATGTAGTGCACATGGTATAGTGCGTGAGCAGCATGGCTCCCAACATATTATTATCTTTAACCGCCCTGTCTTGGTACCGCTGACCTGCAGGATCCTGGCAGTGGGCCACTAGAAACAATTCCACTGGTGGGCCCTAAACACCCCAGTCTGACCCTGGGTGCACTCCCAGTTTAATGTGAATGCTTATACTTTTCTGTTATTATTGAACATCCATAATACTAAGCAACAGAAAGTTAAGTAAGTCGTGGTTAGTATTCCTTACATGAATTTTCAAGGTGAGTCAAATGTGTCAGAATGAGTTAAATTATTCAAGAATAATAGCATGATCCTGGCTGTTACTAATGAATCATACTGAATAATTATTGGCTCATGAATGATAATAAGAATATATATAAAAACTATTATATCATATCTCTTAAATGTACCAGTTCAGAATAAAAGTTTTCTTGCAGCAGCAGGATTGCATTGTGATGTTAAACACGATAAAAACTTATGTGAATGATTAAGTGTTTGTTAGAAAAACGTTTTAAGGCTAAGGTCCCATGTGGTGTCCTACACCAAAAAAGTGTTGTGGGAAAACCCATGGCGGCAACGCATTGCAGTTCTTCCTGTAGCGCTTTAGACAGAACGTTCACGGAGGTTTCCTATGCGGACTTTCTGTTTCAATTATACCTATAGGGAAACCGTCTAAATTTTTGTAGGTATAATTGACATGCTGCGATTTCCAAAACCACGCTGGTTTTGGAAATCGCCGCGTGTGCACACCACAGGTTTTGGGCATAGGTATCATTCTAATCCCAACAACTTTGCTCTGACTGTAAAATGCTGCGATTTTTACCCCATGGCCTAAGGCTAAAGCCCCATGTAGCTTTTTTATGCAGATTTTGTTGCTTTTTTTTGTTGAGCAAAAGTCAGAAATGGATGAGCAGAAGGTAGAAGAATAAGAGCTTCCTATATATTCCTATTCCTTTTGTAGCCATTGCAGGCTTTGTCTCAAAAAACCGCAACAAAATCTGCAACTTAAAAAAAAAATGTGTTTCCGCAATGTGGGTTCTTAGCATTAGGATAAGGCCTCATGTTGCAGTAAAGTTGCTTTACTGGTTGCAGATTTTCCTGCAATATTTTGAGCCAAAGTCAAGAGTGGCATGAGAAACAATAAAAAGTACAAAGGAAGCTCTGCTGAATCGAGTACTGGCTTTGGATCAAAAAATGAAGCTAAATCTGCAACAAAAAATACAGCTTTTCCTCAATATGGGACCTTAGTCTTTGATGAACAAATATATCTAAACTCCACCACACTCAAGTGACACTGCACATTCAGGATTAAGTAAAGGCACATATTCGGGCTTTTTTCGCAGTTAGTTAGCCCAATCCACTGACCAGTTGCACACAGCTGTGGGGATATTGTTATTGGGGTTATTTGGTATTATTGTGTCAAAACCAGGCATTCATCTATAGGAGGCTACCTTCCAAAAGGTGGTGTTAGAGTGATGTTCCCTTTCTATTTTTTTAACAAGGAAAGCTTATTTAAATTTTCCTTCTACAGAATTCCTTTGGATCAAAAAAAAACAAAAAAAAAAAAAACTGCAAAACCTACAACGTAGGGCCTTAGCCTAAAACTCTTCAGAAAAAACAATGCTTTTTCAGCGTTTTTTTCTAAAGCGTCTTTTAGCTGCATTTCGCTACGTGTAGCCTTAACCTTAATAATCAAATGTATACAGTGATACAGCGATCCAAAACACTTATCTGTTTTTTATTTATTGGATGAAATATAGAAAAATAAATGACAATGGATGCGAAAGTGCATGTTGAGGTCATCTGTCAACAAATAGAAGTTTATCGTCTGTTTGCATCCATTTTTAACAGCTACTTATTAGAAACAAAAAAAAAATCTTTTGTTCACTTCTTTTGTTCTTATTGGCCTTATCTTAAATTCTCTAGTTCTTGGGGACCTATAAATAAAATTTGAAATATGAAAAGCTCATTCTGGAGGAAAACTTTGAAGCCAAGAGGAAAGCTTTGTTTTTTGCTGCGTTATACAACTTTTTTACATCTGTCTTATCTGTTTCTTGCTCATCTGGGTTTGAGTTCATGCACACGGGTGAGTATTAAGCCCAAGGCTCTTCTGATTCTCTGGTCCATTCCAACATTTGATAGGACATGCTGTATAAATAGGAATATCGGAACACAAGTTGGAACGACCTCGAGCTTTGGTCGGGTGCATGAGATTTTACGATTTAAATGATTTAAAAGGCTGGGGAGGCAAAATTTTGCTGTCACTATTGGGTTCAACCCAAAACCCACAGCAAGGATATCCTGTGGAGTCTATGCTACCTTGCAATAGAAGCTCCGTAGACAAGTTTAGTGACTACTTTCAAGTGGGAAGAGTTTTGACCAACTTTTAAAGCAGCACTCTGGATAACTTCAAAGCCAGAACATCTGTTTAAGTTGTAGCATGACTGTAATTGAGCACCTAATAAGCACCGTAAGCTAAATTGAAATCTTAGCATTTTGTACTATTAGTTAAAAAAATATATATATATAATATATACAAAATTGCATAAACAAAAGAAACAAGCAAGTTGTATTATAAGCATGTTCGAAAAAGAGGCTTTATTAAGAGTAAACATATTATGATATGAATCTAAAGAAAATGTGTGGGGCAAACAGCAGAAAACACATAATAAAGAAAAGTTACAAAGTATCATAATGAAGGAAAGCAGGAGTAACAATCAAGAATCAGGAGGTCCAGTGAAGTAAACAAAGTAGGGGACTTACCAGGGGCTGCTAAAAAGATAAATGCTATGGTAGTGCAATGATGCTGCTAGGAAAGGCGCTGGTCATATCTGTCATAGCCCTGTTCTTAAACAAGACTGGGAAGGCAACTTGGTAGAGGTGCTTGTGATAGTAGCACTGGCACATGACGTCATCACTAGAGATGAGCAAACAGTAAAATGTTCGAGATTCGATATTCTTTACGAATAGCCGCTCAATATTCGACTATTCGATCGAATATCGAACCCCATTATAGTCTATGGGAGAAAATGCTTCGCTACAGGGGATCCCACCATTCGACTCAGGAGAGTCACCAAGTCCACTATCACACCCCAGGAAATGATGCCAACACCCTGGGAAGCAACTGGGACAGCAGGGGAAGCATGTCTGGGGGCATCAATACCTTTATTATGTCGGGATCCCCTGTCAGCTTGCAATATGCTGGAGCTGACTTTTTTGCATAGGAATGCATTGACCGGCGTTGATTGGTCAGTCTACGGGATTCGGCCAATCAACGCTGGTTCTGCCTGAGGAGGCGGAGTCTAAAATCACAGCACACAGCAGTTTCCATTCTGGTCCGATTTTAGACTCCGCCTCCTCAGGCAGAACCAGCGTTGATTGGCCAAATCCCATAGACTGGCCAATCAATGCTCGTCAATGCATTTCTATAGTGAGATATAGCAAAGCTGGCCGTGCGGTTAGTCCGGCTACTCCGGACAGATGAAAGAGCTCTGCACTACACCCAACCATCCTTCCAGCTACTCCTCCTGTACTAACAAGACTAGCTCAGCTTGGCTATTCCTTAGTACTAACACGCTCAGCTCGGCTATTCCTTAGTGTAATAGCTGATCTGAGCATGTTAGTAGTACAAAGGAATAGCCAAGCTGAGCGTGTTAGTCTGCTGCATATCTGCCAGCTCTCCTACATCTCCTACACACTCAGCTGGCTATTCCTTAGTAGTACTGACACGCTCAGCTCAGCTATTCCTTAGTGTAATAGCCCAGCTGAACGTGTTAGTAGTACTAAGGAATAGCCCAAAAAGCAGAGGGTCAGGAAGTGCAGTTGTAACTGCAATCATCATAGGTTCTCTATAATTATCATCCTCCTGAGGAGCTATGTATATCGCATAGCGAAATGCGTAGAGGAGTTGTTTTTCGTGCATGGGGATAGACTGATATAGAATCACATAGACCATTCGCTATTGCACCTTTTGTTCCTCTCCAACTTATCTATCAGAAGAATTCAGGGATAGTTTTAATAAGCAGACAGGCAGATAAGCATGTAATGTCTGCGGGCATGCCAGATATCAAACACTAGGCTTTGCCATATACACAGTCATACAAGTCCAGCTTGTTTAATAGACAGACAACACCGTCAGTACAGAGCATTGCTAGCTTGATTGGGGAACTATAGACAGTGTGTCCCTGTATAATTGGACATCATATCTGTGCTCTTGACTGCAGTGCTTTATACCATATATCCCAGAATTGACAATATTGGGGAGGACCTCTTGGTGCTCTAGCCAAGCATATACTAAGTGTTTGCTAGTGAGTTACACCCCACCTCTCCATACACGATATATCATCCAATATTGGGTGATTTAAATTTTGACCATTGGTGACTGTGTGAGAGAAGTGCATCAGTACACCCGGATACCATCATTCTGGGTGCATATATATAGATACACACTTTGTGTCACATTTTTTTATTACACATTTGGGGGGTTTTCTTTTTGTTTTTTATCTTAAATATCATGAAAAGTTATATTTTAGATTTACTCTTTCTGTGATACTTATAATACTGAGTAAATTACCCGTCAGTGAATTCTTAAGTAAAGTCAAAGAGCTATGATCTACAATTGCTCTCATATGAGTGATAAGAGCAGCTTCTGCATGCAGGGGTTATGTTCAGGTGTTTCCCTTTGAAAGGGAAGCTTTTAGTTCCTTAATCCTCACTGTGATCAACAAAATGTATCTTTCACAATATGCTGTCAGAAGTTGCTCTCTTTGCCATCTCCTCCCCTTCTTCCCTCTGCCAGCAGGGAGCCTATGTAATGATAACAAAAGCAGTTTACAGTCCTTTCTCCTATGCTAAACTACTGGTCAATTTACAAAGCATTATGGAGCCATAAAATAAGACAAGCTGAATATAAAACCAAATGACATCAAATGTTTTGTTAAAAACTATATAAAAATGCAGACACTGTAATCAGAAGAAATAGAAAGCACATTTCAATATATTTACTGTATGTATAATAGTATATGTAAAAACAATTTTGTTTAGATAAAAGGAGCTACTTTTTTTTTGTTGCTAATTTTAGAATAAAAAAAATGTATTTAACAAATATGATTACTTATTTCAAGTATTATTTATCCTGAAAAATACATGGTACAAAATTGTTGAGATATGCAAAGCCATTAAAAAAACATTGGTGTGTAAAGCAATGCATACCAAAAGTGCTAAATTTGACCTGCGCACTCTGCCATCAATGCCCCTTGGTTCTGAAAGGGTTAAATTGAGAGGCGACAATGTTTCTGATGTTAAAAAGTCTTCTACATTGCAGAAGAAGAACTTCAGACTTCTAGCGATCCAGCACGATTCTACAACTCTATATTCTCATTACCTTATTGTGGGTTATTATCATAAGTATTACTATTTGTTCATGTTATGGATGTGTGTCTTACAAGTTTTCTAATATGTGTAATTTATAGTGTCTGCCGAAGGTCATCAGACCGAAATGTCACTATATTTCTACTGATGCTGCTAAATAAACCTATTTAATTGAATATTACGACTGTGTGGAGTGCTGGATCCTTTTAACCCATTAAGGCATTAAGGACACTGCCTAGAATCATACTTAAATGGGTATTGCCATCTCAAGGATCGTATTCAGACTTGTAGCATAAGCTACCTGGAGTATTTTACCCATTACTTTGCATTACCTATCATGTTCCATTTTATAGATAGTTAAATCTCTCTCCTCAGTCTTTACAGCTGGTTGAACATAAGATAAGATAATCCTTTTATAGTCCCACCATGGGGAAATTCAGTGTGTTACAGCAGCATAAATAATACAGTAGGGGCTACAGAATAGGCTACAGACCTGTGATCAGGATGGAATGATGACTAGGTCCCTGTACCTGGCCATACATGCCCTTTTCTCCCACTCTCTGTATACTGCTTTCAGTTTTTGAGACTAGAAAAGTATCCTGAGGAATGCTAAGATATTACTTGATATAGCAAGATATAACTCTGGTGCTTTGTGTGCATTGTAGGCAATCTAATACATTTTAGAATTCAATCAGTAACATTTATCCCTCCCTGAATGCCCATGTATATTTAAAATGGGCAAGCTGCTAATTCGGATTAAAGGGTTTTGTCAGCACACTGCCTGGAGCAGATCAAATAATATGAAAAGGCTTGTACGCAATGGACTCAGTGTTATCTATCTGTTTATATAGAAAGATGACAGACCAGGCTTTATCAGCAACTTGCAATTAGTTGAGATAAGCAGCTGCCAAGATAAGTATAATATAGTATGTGAACATAAATTCATAACAGTCGTGAAGCCATGTCATTTACTGGGATAAAAAGTAGCCTATGTGTTAATCAAGGTTACAAACTATCTATGTGCCAAATTTTATCCAAATCCGTTAAGCCGTTTTTGCGTGATCGAGTAACAAACATACAAACATACAAACCCACAAACGTTCACGTTTATAAGATCAGTAGGATTGTGTGGTGCGCTAGGCATCATAAATGACATGTTTCTTTATTCTGCCAGTCAGACATAGTATGTGTGGTGTGTGCACACCAGGGAGCAGAGGAAGGCTCCTGAGGAGATATCAGAATGCTACAGGTGCAGGCAGATATAGAGTGCAAAGATATAAGAGGAAAGTTGGTCCGCACTCCTTTATATTTCTAAAACTTCTTTATTTCATCCTTTAAAATTTATTTATTACAGGTTTATTATATATTTGTACCGAATAAAGCTTCAGGAGTCCGGAGCCATTTGGCCGTGCACCCAACAAGAATTGTAAAAGACCAACAATCTTTCCATACTATTTCTATTTACTAGGTATAGAGTGCTCAGAACAGCAGGCCCCAATCCAGTAAATGTATAAAAGCAACAAGTCCATAAATGGCCATCAGCATTAGGAAAGAAATGTAAAAGTCCTCTAGTATAGAGAAATTGTAGTTCACAAGTTCCAGCGACTAAAGCAGGGTCAGCACAAAACAGCACACCACAGTGTAGTCAGTGTGCCCAGCAGCCCGAGATAATCAAGTACCTGTAAGTCCTTAGTGGAGATCTACTGCATAGGTACTTGCAGGCATTAGGTATGACAGAAGGAAATGTGAGGGGATCACAGATATAGCGGGGTGGGTTACTGTAACCCAAACAAGATGGCGGCTGCGTCACACTGGGAGGCTTGAGATCAGGTGTCGGTAGGCTGTTTGATCCTGGTGGAAGCGGTCCACTGAGAAGGGTGATGTGTGAAGCATGGAAAGGAAGCCAGGTGGCAGAAGGAGCAGGCTTGGGAGGAGCAGTAGCAGCGTCTGTAGCTGAGTGCAGGCACCCCTGATGTGCAATATGGATAGCAGACAGTTCCAGGGCAACAAAGATGGCACCACAGCACACGGAGAGGCCGCAGTGGAAGCCAGGCTACAAGTACCAGGGAGGCTCACAGACAACAAAGAGAGGAACTAGACAGGGCAAGTGGGAGCAGCATGAGCCAAGAAGAGAAGCAAATGGTCCGCTTTAGTGCCAGGCCAAGCATTTAACTGCTCTTCACAGTTGTAACTTTTACTCATACAGCATTTTGACCATTACTAAATAAACTGTATTAACATAATTTTGAATCAAATAATATATCCAGCAGTCGATCCAATCCATAAAACTTAAATTTTAATGTTTGAATCCAAGAACAATGTACAAATCAATTAAAAAGGTTCAATGTCTCATGATGGCGGAAAAAAGAAGCGTCTGGCTGATGCGTTTCGGGGCCTGTTAATGCACCTTACTCATAGCTAAAATGGCAAGGGGCCCTTAACCAGCAGTGGATGGCCTGTAATATATGATCTATTGGGCAAGATGACCAAATCCACACAAACAAGCAGTTGTGAAAGCTAAAATTGGAGCACAATTCTGAATCAGTGGAGGACCTAGTGGCATCTTGATCCCTGGAGTCAGCCTTAAAATCACATCATACATTCCTTGTGTGGTAGAAGGAGTCTCCTCTTGAATTGATCAGGTGACTGAAGACAAAGAGAAAGTGGTACCTTCTTTAACGGTTCCATATTCTGCATCAAACTTGTTCTGTGGTGATCAAGCTTCAGTAAAGACTATTGCACCTTCAACTTGGAAGTTAATACTGTGCCCCCCTCCTGCATGTTTTAACAGGAGAATGATTTCAAGAAGCTAAGCAAATGGAACACATGATGGCTGAAAAAGCAAAGGATCAAAGTTTTGCAATGGGCCAGTAAAAGTTATGACCTTAACTCAAGAGCTGTGTGTAAACAAATGTGAAAAAAACCTCAATGAACTGAAGAAATGTTGTAAAGAAGAGTCGGCCAGCATTTCTACAGAACAATAAGAGATAGTGATAAGTGATAAAGTCATACAGAAAATGAAGAATTCAAGTTATTGCAGCTAATCGTAGTCTACAAGCAATTGATTCCTGGTTTGTCTTGTTTGTTTTTTTCTTTTTTTGGCATATGGCTTATTTTTGTTGAATAAATAATCTCATAGGTTGTAGGATCTCGTAAGCAAGGCTCTCCCTCCTGTTAATTTTTTGTCACATTATAATGTCAAATATTGTCTGTTCATGTACCCTCTGATTTGCAAAAGGTTGCGAAATATGCTGGTACTATATAAATATAATTATTGATTTATTAATGACTGATTGAATCTGTTGTATCTTGTTCATCTAAGGTTGTACTCATCTAATTTTAAGACCAATGTTTTTTTCTTATTATTCCCTTATACATATAAGAATAGAATCCAAAGGAGTACACAACCACATCCACAAGAATAAACTAGAGAAACTGACAATAATGCAAGCATGTTTCAGTAAGCAAATATTTTTCTCACATGAATAAATGGAGAAACTGCCTTCCTGTCCATGTATGAGAAGTGTCATTGCTACTCATGTAACACAACTGTAACCCTGAAAATAGTAGATAAATCACAAATACAGCCTCCATAAAGAAGATTACCTTCACTACAAATTACATCATAAGGCCAGAGAATAACATTTTATGTGGGAGTTCTACTTTAAGGATTACTAATTAAGAAACATATTAGTGATTACACCACCATAACATTTAGTTCCGTCCAATTAAATCTTATAAAGTCCATGACATTACAATCAAAGTTCTGATTTCCTACTTCAATATATAAATTGATTGACACTGTCAATTAAATAAAGTGCTGGATAAATGTGCACACTCTGGTCCTGCAAATATTATTATTAGATGGCAAAACTTCTTACTCATTTCACTAACACATGTACAGTTCAAAATGTCCGTCATTTTATACATTTCATTTCTATAAAATCAGAATGGTGACGACTTCAGAAACTATTTGGAATAAAAAATGCAGACCTTTGTAACAAATGCATTTATTATGAATCTAGAAGCCTGGGGTTTTAATGAACTATACAGTTTAATCTCAATTAATGTAGGGGTCTGGTATTCAAACAATACATAACAATAAATCTTAGTGCAAATAGTCTAAGAAAATTTACTAACATTAATATTAGACCACATATTTTGTTGGATTTCAGCTTGATCCTTCACCTAACTTCACACCTTTCTGCAACGTTTTACCAATGTTATTTTAGTTTGGCCAAGGAGATAAATAGATGCCAAATGATGAACCTAGCAATGTAGCACAATAAGATAACATGATAAAATTCCACTGCCAGGTCCTTGTTTACAAGAATGGGATCATTAAACAAGCAATAGAATGCAAATAAAATTGATCCACTAAGATAAATCTATTAGCTGTTTGACTTAAGACTTAAGCACGGCATAAGTACTGCCATAGCAGCTGTAATGGCTACCACGGGACCTGTGACTTTAGGTACCTGATGAGCTCATTATTATTATTATTATTTTGTTAAATAGGATGTTACCTGCTGTAGTAATCCCAACAGGTAAGAGGTCCTATTTACTTATCAATCCCCGTTCCTGCTCACAGCCATCTCCGCTTCCCCTGTTTCCCTAAAGGGTGTCCCTTGTGTCTCATAACATGTCGCTGGGGCCCCATGAATGGAAGAAGGGGAAGCAGATCAAGGATCAGTAAGTAAGGCCATAAGCCCTGGGTCAAGAATATTTGTTAGGTGGAACCCAAAAAATACTACTGTTATTATGCTCAGGGATCTCTTCATACACCAGAGTATATTGATTGAAGGCCTAGAGAGGTGAACAAATGAACGAAATAAAAACTAGTGTTACTCACCTCTCCAATACGACTCCATACTGTCTTCGGCCTCTGTAATGACATCACAAATGTCACGTGGGTCAGGCCAGCATTACGACACATAATGATGCTGGCGTAACCCACGTCTGTGATGTCATTGAATAGGGCCGAACACTGCAGGGATTCTTGAAATTTTTTGTAATATTTGCAACAAACACCATAGGGGTCATGATGGGACATAATACAGAGTGGAGGGGCCACTATGGAACATTATACTGTGTTGAGAGTCCACTATCTGACATTATACTGTGTGGAGGGGCCACTATGTGACATTATGTGTGCAGGGACCACTGTGGGACATTATACTGTTTAGAGGGGCTGCTATAGAATATTATACTGTGTGGAGGGGCTGTTATGAGAGATTATACTCTGAGGAGGAGCTGCTATGGGTTATTATACTGTCTGTAGGCTACTTTGGGACATTATAGTGCGTGTAAATGGGGCATTATACTGTGTGGAGAGCAGGAAAGGTGGCAATATGCATTGGAATGGGCCCAAGTCAAAAGTTTGCTTGGAGCCCAGTCTTTAGTTATGCCCCTCCACTGCAAAACTTCATGAACCTATAAGATACAGAATGGATTATAAAGTGTGTATGGGCAGAGCAGCAATATCATACCATATGCCAGATGGGCAAAAAAATTCTACAAAATAGTATCAAAATAGTTGAAAACGCTAGGGAAATATAAGAAATTGGACACTTAAAAATGAAATGAAAATATCTATTAAGCTGCACCCTAAAATAATTGCCTATTAAATTCTGTAATGTACAATACATACACTGTGTCCACTATCTCAGCTCTTATGTTGCGTCTCAGTCTGACAGATGTTAAGCTAACAAGAACAGCAAGACAAAAATTTGACTTTGTTACAGGTTCGAAACAGATGGCGGTTTACATTAATTAATTGTTTGTCACCTTCCACATATGTTACTCACTTGCAACCTAATGATATTAATAGAAACAACAAGATATAATACAATTGGGAAATACTATTCAAAGGCTACACATATTTACATACAAATAGAGATGAGCGAACAGTGTTCTATCGAACACATGTTCGATCGGATATCAGGGTGTTCGCCATGTTCGAATCGAATCGAACACCACGTGGTAAAGTGCGCCAAAATTCGATTCCCCTCCCACCTTCCCTGGCGCCTTTTTTGCACCAATAACAGCGCAGGGGAGGTGGGACAGGAACTACGACACCGGGGGCATTGAAAAAAATTGGAAAAAGTCATTGGCTGCCGAAATCAGGTGACCTCCATTTTAGACGAATAGTGGATTTCAAATCCGGGTCATATGAGAATGTGAACTTTGTGACTATGAGACAGGGATAGCTGTACAGGCAGGGATAGCTAGGGATAACCTTTATTTAGGGGGGAATGTTATTAAAAATAACTTTTTGGGGCTCTATCGGGTGTGTAATTGTGATTTTTGTGAGATAAACTTTTTCCCATAGGGATGCATTGGCCAGCGCTGATTGGCCGAATTCCGTACTCTGGCCAATCAGCGCTGGCCAATGCATTCTATTAGCTTGATGAAGCAGAGTGTGCACAAGGGTTCAAGCGCACCCTCGGCTCTGATGTAGCAGAGCCGAGGCTGCACAAGGGTTCAAGCGCACCCTCGGCTCTGATGTAGGAGAGCCGAGGGTGCACTTGAACCCTTGTGCACCCTCAGCTCTGCTACATCAGAGCCGAGGGTGCGCTTGAACCCTTGTGCACACTCTGCTTCATCAAGCTAATAGAATGCATTGGCCAGCGCTGATTGGCCAATGTATTCTATTAGCCTGATGAAGTAGAGCTGAATGTGTGTGCTAAGCACACACATTCAGCTCTACTTCATCGGGCTAATAGAATGCATTGGCCAGCGCTGATTGGCCAGAGTACGGAACTCGACCAATCAGCGCTGGCTCTGCTGGAGGAGGCGGAGTCTAAGATCGCTCCACACCAGTCTCCATTCAGGTCCGACCTTAGACTCCGCCTCCTTCGGCAGAGCCAGCGCTGATTGGCCGAAGGCTGGCCAATGCATTCCTATGCGAATGCAGAGACTTAGCAGTGCTGAGTCAGTTTTGCTCAACTACACATCTGATGCACACTCGGCACTGCTACATCAGATGTAGCAATCTGATGTAGCAGAGCCGAGGGTGCACTAGAACCCCTGTGCAAACTCAGTTCACGCTAATAGAATGCATTGGCCAGCGCTGATTGGCCAATGCATTCTATTAGCCCGATGAAGTAGAGCTGAATGTGTGTGCTAAGCACACACATTCAGCACTGCTTCATCAAGCCAATACAATGCATTAGCCAGTGCTGATTGGCCAGAGTACGGAATTCGGCCAATCAGCGCTGGCTCTGCTGGAGGAGGCGGAGTCTAAGATCGCTCCACACCAGTCTCCATTCAGGTCCGACCTTAGACTCCGCCTCCTCCAGCAGAGCCAGCGCTGATTGGCCGAATTCCGTACTCTGGCCAATCAGCACTGGCTAATGCATTGTATTGGCTTGATGAAGCGGTGCTGAATGTGTGTGCTTAGCACACACATTCAGCTCTACTTCATCGGGCTAATAGAATGCATTGGCCAATCAGCGCTGGCCAATGCATTCTATTAGCGTGAACTGAGTTTGCACAGGGGTTCTAGTGCACCCTCGGCTCTGCTACATCAGATTGCTACATCTGATGTAGCAGTGCCGAGTGTGCATCAGATGTGTAGTTGAGCAAAACTGACTCAGCACTGCTAAGTCTGCATTCGCATAGGAATGCATTGGCCAGCCTTCGGCCAATCAGCGCTGGCTCTGCCGGAGGAGGCGGAGTCTAAGGTCGGACCTGAATGGAGACTGGTGTGGAGCTATCTTAGACTCCGCCTCCTCCAGCAGAGCCAGCGCTGATTGGCCGAATTCCGTACTCTGGCCAATCAGCACTGGCTAATGCATTGTATTGGCTTGATGAAGCAGTGCTGAATGTGTGTGCTTAGCACACACATTCAGCTCTACTTCATCGGGCTAATAGAATGCATTGGCCAATCAGCGCTGGCCAATGCATTCTATTAGCGTGAACTGAGTTTGCACAGGGGTTCTAGTGCACCCTCGGCTCTGCTACATCAGATTGCTACATCTGATGTAGCAGTGCCGAGTGTGCATCAGATGTGTAGTTGAGCAAAACTGACTCAGCACTGCTAAGTCTGCATTCGCATAGGAATGCATTGGCCAGCCTTCGGCCAATCAGCGCTGGCTCTGCCGGAGGAGGCGGAGTCTAAGGTCGGACCTGAATGGAGACTGGTGTGGAGCGATCTTAGACTCCGCCTCCTCCAGCAGAGCCAGCGCTGATTGGCCGAATTCCGTACTCTGGCCAATCAGCACTGGCTAATGCATTGTATTGGCTTGATGAAGCAGTGCTGAATGTGTGTGCTTAGCACACACATTCAGCTCTACTTCATCGGGCTAATAGAATGCATTGGCCAATCAGCGCTGGCCAATGCATTCTATTAGCGTGAACTGAGTTTGCACAGGGGTTCTAGTGCACCCTCGGCTCTGCTACATCAGATTGCTACATCTGATGTAGCAGTGCCGAGTGTGCATCAGATGTGTAGTTGAGCAAAACTGACTCAGCACTGCTAAGTCTGCATTCGCATAGGAATGCATTGGCCAGCCTTCGGCCAATCAGCGCTGGCTCTGCCGGAGGAGGCGGAGTCTAAGGTCGGACCTGAATGGAGACTGGTGTGGAGCTATCTTAGACTCCGCCTCCTCCAGCAGAGCCAGCGCTGATTGGTCGAGTTCCGTACTCTGGCCAATCAGCACTGGCCAATGCATTTCTATGGGGAAAAGTTAGCTTGCGAAAATCGCAAACTGACAGGGATTTCCATGAAATAAAGTGACTTTTATGCCCCCAGACATGCTTCCCCTGCTGTCCCAGTGTCATTCCAGGGTGTTGGTATCATTTCCTGGGGTGTCATAGTGGACTTGGTGACCCTCCAGACACGAATTTGGGTTTCCCCCTTAACGAGTTTATGTTCCCCATAGACTATAATGGGGTTCGAAACCCATTCGAACACTCGAACAGTGAGCGGCTGTTCGAATCGAATTTCGAACCTCGAACATTTTAGTGTTCGCTCATCTCTACATACAAACAGTATAGATTTTTGAATTTAAAAATTTCTGTAGAAAATCCCATTATTTATAAGTTTATTGTGATGAAAAAAAAATTTTGAGAGAGAAATCCTCAGTAGTTGATACCTTTTTAACCCCTTCCCGCCGATGGCATTTTTTGATTTTCGTTTTTGACTCCCCTCCTTCTAAACCCCATAACTTTTTTATTTCTCCGCTCCCAGAGTCATATGAGGTCTTAATTTTTGCGGGACAATTTTTTCTTCATGATGCCACCATTAATTATTCTATATAATGTACTGGGAAGCAGGAAAAAAATTCAGAATGGGGTGGATTTGAAGAAAAAATGCATTTCTGCGACTTTCTTACGGGCTTTGGTTTTACGGCGTTCACTGTGCAGCCAAAATGACATGTCCCCTATATTCTGTGTTTCGGTACGGTTCCAGGGATACCAAATTTATATGGTTTTATTTACATTTTGACCCCTAAAAAAAATTCCAAAACGGTGTTAAAAATTTTTTTTTCTAAAAGTCGCCATATTCCGATGGCCGTATCTTTTTTATACATAGGTGTACGGGGATGCATAGGGCGTCTTTTTTTGCGGGGCCGGGTGTACTTTTTAGTTCTACCATTTTCGGGAAATGTTATTGCTTTGATCACTTTTTATTCAAATTTTTATCAGAATTAAAACAGTGAAAAAACGGCGGTTTGGCACTTTTGACTATTTTTCCTGCTACGGCGTTTACCGAACAGGAAAAATATTTGTATAGATTTGTAGAGCGGGCGATTTCGGACGCGGGGATACCTAACATGTATATGTTTCACAGTTTTTAACTACTTTTATATCTGTTCTAGGGAAAGGGGGGTGATTTGAACTTTTAATACTTTTTATATTTTTTTACTTTTTTTTTTTTTTTTTTTTTTTTTGCATTTATTAGACCCCCTAGGGGTGTTGAACCCCAGGGGGTCTGATCACTAATGCAATGCATTACAATGCTAATGCATTGCAATGCATTGCAAAAAAGCATCATCTCTTTTGCAGGCTGTATACACCAGCCTGCAAAAGAGAGAATTTGCAGACCGGCTGGGAGCCTTTAACAAGGCTCCCGGCTGTCATGGCAACGGGGGGTCGGCCCTGGATCATGCTCCAGGAGCCGGCGATCCCGGCCAAAATGGCGGCGCCCATGCGCCGCCGGGGAAATGGCGCCTCCGGCACCTTTGACAGCAGCGCCGGAGGGGTTAATGCCTCCGATCGGTCCGGGGACCGATCGGAGGCATTAGAGCCGGTTGTCTACTGCTTGAAGCAGTAGACACCCGGCGGCTATGACGGCCGCCCGGCTCCCGGGCGGTCGCCATAGTTACAGACCCGACACGCGCCGTACTATTACGGCGCATGTCGGGAAGGGGTTAATGGTTAACTTCAAAATTTTTTTGATGGCACTGGCTAACACGGTACAAGGATATTTTTTCTTATATAAGTTTATTGTTAAACTTTCCTCTTTAATTGAACACTGGCAAACAACCTACACAACACTATATTCCAGTGTAGTCAATTTGATAGTTCAGCAATAGGCAAATATTAAATCATACACAAAATCTATTTGCTTGTCTGAGTTCTACTCTTACTAACAAAATCAGTGCTCTAGAACACTCAAGAGAGTAAGGAACAAAGATGTACATGAAAATAAGCAAGAATTGTCTTTAGTAAAAGAGCAGTTACAGAAACTTATGGTTTCTTTTATTATATAATTTAAAATTATTCACAGTACACATACACACAAGGACAAAATTATTGGTACCCCTTGTTTAATGAAAGAAAAAACCCACAATGATCACAGAAATAACTTGAATCTGACAAAAGTAATAATAACTAAAAATAAAATAAAAATAATAATAATAATGATAATAATAATAGTCAGACATTGCTTTTCGCTTGAACAATTTTTTTTTTTTCTTTAAATAAAACTCAGGAAAAGGGCCTGGACAGAAATGATGGTTCCCTTAACTTAGTATTTTGTTGCACAACCTTTTGAAGCAATCGCTGCAATCAAACGATTCCTGTAAATGTCAATGAGACTTCTGCTCCTCTCAACAGGTATTTTGGCCCCTCTTCATTAGCAAACTGCTCCAGTTCTCTCGGGTGTGAAGGGTGCCTTTTCCAGACGCCATGTTTCAGCTCCTTCCAAAGATGCTCAATAGGATTTAGGTCAGGGCTCATAGAAGACCACTTCACAATAGTCCAATGTTTTCCTTTTAGCCATTCTTGGGTGTTTTTAGCTGTGTGTTGTATCATTATCCTGTTGTAAAACCCATGACCTGCAGCTGGACAGCACATTTCTTTCTAGAATCCCGTGATAGCCTTGAGATTTCATTGTACCCTGCACAAATTCAAGACACCCTATGCCAGATACAGCAAATCAGCCCCAGAACATAATAGAGCCTTCTCAACCTTTCACAGTAGGGACAGTGTTCTTTTCAAGAAATGATTCATTTTTCCATCCGTGAACAGTGGTAATGTGCCTTGACAAAAAGTTTGATTTTTGTCTCATCTGTCCATAGGACATTCTCCCAGAAGCATTGTGGCTTGTCAACATGTAGTTTGGCACATTCCAGGTGTCCTCCTTGGTCGTCCCCTATGAATTCCACTTTGGCTTAAACAATGACAGATGGTGTGGTCTGACATTGATGTTCCTTGAGCTTGAAGTTCACCTTTAATCTCTTTAGAAGTTTTTCTGGGCTCTTTTGTTACCATTTGTGTTACCCGTCTCTTTAATTTTTCATCAATTTTCACATCTAGGGAGGTTGGCTACAGTCCCATGGATCTTACATTTCTGAATAATATGTGCAACTGTAGTCACGGGAACATCAAGCTGCTTGGAGATGGTCTTATAACCTTTACCTTTAACATGCTAGATTATAATTTTCTTTCTAAGCTCCTGAGACAACTCCTTTCCTTCGCTTCCTCTGGTCTATGTTGAGTGCGGTACACACCATGTCACCAAACAGCACAGTGAGTATCTGTAGCCCTATATACAGGCCACTGACTGATTACAAGATTGTAGACACCTGTGATGCGAATTAGTGGACACTCCAAGATTTAACATGTCCCTTTGGTTACATTATTTTCAGGGGAACCATCATTTCTGTCCAGGCCTGTTTCATGAGTTTTATTTTATTTTTAATTCTGTTGAAGCATGGTTGGAAAGCAATGTCTGACTTTCATTTGTTCATTCGCTTTTATTATTACTTTTGTCAGATTCAAGTTATTTCTGTGACCATTGTGGGTTTTCTTTAATTAAATGAGGGGTACCAACAATTTGGTCCACGTGTGTGTATGCTTTATAGGCCTATGCTCTCCTAGTCCACTTTAGCTAGGATGATCACTATTCAGGGACTTACTGTTTTTACCATTTTTTACTACTTTCTGTGATAATATTATATACTATATCACTACCTAATGTTACATAATGAATATCAATGTTTGGACATTTCTTATGGTTTTCTCACAACTTTACTGATAGCTGATTGTGCTCATCGGACAGGCTCAACAAATGAGCGAGTTATCTCACTCTGCTTATCTCTTTCCTTAAACTTGACATAAATATATGTCATACTCTGTGAAAATTTTATAAAAATTTATAGCTAAGAAATATGAGCTTGGTTTAGGATTTAGTATTTGGAAACAGAGCTTGAAAGAGACTGTCAGGTCCAAAATGTCTCCCAAATCGTTAACTGCAGCATGTAGAATATTTAACAGAAAGGGTGAAGAGGAGGGGGCACGGGAGCAGCAGCGGCAAGGGATTGCAAAGGTAAGTAAGTAAATACTTTTTTTTTTCTTTTTTTAATAGGCCGCTACCTGCTGGAGTATCCCCAGCAGGTAGCGGCCTATTTACCTACCTCCCCGGGCCTGCTCCTGGCCGTCCCCCGCTTCTCCTTCTGCTATAGGTCGCGGAGGGGTGGCCAAAACTACTGCTATTATTATACTCAGGAGTCTTTTCAGACCCCCAAGTATAATAATCGGAACCCCAGGGGAGGTGAGGGAATATAATAAACACTGTTACTCACCTTGCCTCGATCCGGTGTTAATCCTAAAAGGCGTCAGGCCTGTATGGAACTGTCACAGATCATGTGACATTTGGGACATTACCATACAGGCCTGAAGCCTGCTAGAAGTAACATCAGATCCTGGAGAGGTAAGTAACATTGTTTATTATGTTTCTTCACCTCCCCTGGGTCTCTGATTATTATATTCAGGGGTCTGAAAAGACCCCCAAGTATAATAATAGTTCAGGGGTGGGCCAATATGCAGCATAATAGAGTTGGGTAGGCAACTGTGGGGCAAAATAGTTGGGTGGGCAATTGTGGGGCATAATAGAGGTTGCAGGGTCCACTGTACCCCCTACAACCTCTATTATGCCCCACAGTGGCCCACTGCAACCTCTATTATGCTCCACAGTCTATTGTGCCACTGTGAGGAGATAAAGATGTCTATGTCAAGTCACAGTTGGAAGAAATGGTCATGGCAGTCCAAAGGGAAGAGTCTGGAAATCTGGGAAGATAACTCCTGTAAGTAACATAATATTACTGCACTGTATTCACTTTAATGTTACCTTTAGCACCCTGACATTCCCCCACGCTGCCTGATGCAGATGATCAAAACTTACTCCCCCCAGTCTTCAGTCCAGGGGGGGGGGGGGGCGGCTTTTGATCGTCCGCATCAGGCAGCAGAAAGGCGAGGTTCACCACTGACTGTATCTATGCCATCACTTTGACTTTGACATTTTGACTCTTATTGAATCTAGATATCTATTAGACCAGGGCCCCAAATAGCATAAAGGCTTCAAAAACCGCAGCGTTTTACAGTATCTGCAAAGTGGATGATAATCTGGTTAATCCCATCCACATATCGCAGAAAAATATCTGCAGTGGACATACTGCGATTTTAAAAATCGTCGCATTTTTGTAAATTGCAGCATGTCAATTATACCTACAGAAACGCTGATATTTTCCATATAGGTATAACTGAAGCAGAAAGTGTGCAGAGGAAAATTCCGCAAATATTCCTTGAAAAGCACTGTGGCAAAAACTGTGATGTGTTTCCTGCAGTGCTTTTTGGCTGCGGCTTGCTACATGATGACTGGGATTTTCTATGATTGCAATATTGATAACTATCCTTAGGGTAGGTGTTATGGTCAGCAGGGTTTATTAAAAAAAAAAAAAAAAAGCTAAACCCTACGGAGCCCTCTGGGCTTACTGACTGCTAACACCTAAGTGTGAATACTGTCTGACAGTTGAAGTCACTGCCAGCTAAATTAAATCAGCAGGTGTACTCTGTTACCAGTCACATAGTCCTGTGCAGTCAGAGCAGCCGCACACATAAACTAACTGACTAGCCAGCACTCCTGGACTAGCCAGAGACCAACAAACCCTGTGTGCTTCTAGTTCCATCCAACCCCCCAAAGCAACTACAGCCAGCAACCTGTCAGTGTGAATACTGACTGACACAGCAAAGGCCTAATGAGCTTTCACACAACTCACACACACAAGGCAGCATGCTGCCCAACTACCAATGACATTGCTGTCTCTGGGGAATTTACTAACTAGGGCCACTAAATATTTTACAGGCTGGAACCCAAGCACCACACACACCTCAATTCAGGTTATCAGATTTGGTTTGAGATTTGATTTTAGAGCGCCAAGGCGTCCAGACCAGCCCTCTTATATAGGCAAGGGGCGGTCACAAGCAAATAGCCCAGCTGTCCAATCCGAGAGTCCATTGGACGACACCTATGTCGGTCAAACAGTCGACCACGAACGGCTGTTGCAAGGCAGATTAACCCTTGCAACCCTGGACTGTGCAGAGGAACAGTCAGCGACACCCATATCATGGGTGCAGCTTCTGCACAATCCTAACAGTAGGTTATCAATATCAGGTCAGGGGGGCGGAGTGATCTTGAACTGTTTAAGAGACCAAAGTATTAGGGCGAGCAATGTGGCCTCTTCACTGAATACCATATAGTATATTACATAGGGACTGTGGTTGGTGTTGCAAGTCAGACCCATTCACTTGAATGGGACTGAACTGTACACAGGCCATGTGATGAATGAATGTGAAATCACTGGACTGTGAAGCAGATCCAGTCTGTACCTGAACAGCTGATTTGTGGGCGTTCCAGAGAATTGGACATTGATCAGACATTGATGACATATTATAAGGGATTTCGCAGAAGACAAACTTGACATGGAAAAACAACCTATTTGACAAAGAAAAACTATTTATATGTCTTTAATTCAACAGAATATTTTTGAATATTAATATAAAAACTTTAAAGTTTTAGTATGTTTCTACTTTTGTTTGCTTCTGATTCTTTGGAGGTCACATATAAGAAAAAAAAGTGCTGTCATGCAAATAATGGTTTGATTCTTAGGTAATGATCTTCTTAATGGCATTGACCTTCAAAATAACCTTGGTCAGATGAATACAATTGATTTTCAGTCACAGAAATATCTGAAACTAAAAATCAATGCTATTGATCTGAATGGTGTTTTGGTAGCAAGCACTACAGTGTGTATTTCAGTATGGCTTAGTCAAATGAATGGGACCGACTAAGTCTGCAGCATGTCAAGACACCCCGCGGCACTAGACCATCAGTGCTTACAGGATCTTCAGATCCAGGACTACCAAAATATTCTAAATAAAGGCTTCTAGCTATGCTTTAAAGCGTAAGAGAACATTTGATTTTCTGGCAGTATTTGTGTCATTAATACATTTGGTAATGTTTATTAATAGAGATGAGCGAACACTAAAATGTTTGAGGTTCGAAATTCGATTCGAACAGCCGCTCAATGTTCGTGTGTTCGAACGGGTTTCGAACCCCATTATAGTCTATGGGGAACAGATACTCGTTAAGGGGGAAACCCAAATCCGTGTCTGGAGGGTCACCAAGTCCACTATGACACCCCAGGAAATGATGCCAACACCTCTGGAATGACACTGGGACAGCAGGGGAAGCATGTCTGGGGGCATCTAACACACCAAAGACCCTCTACTACCCCAACATCACAGCCTAACAACTACACACTTTACACACTCAAAAAAACCTCTATCAAAGTGGGAAAATACCTGGAAACCTTCTTTACTCCCAAAATGGATGGACACAAACCCCAATTTAAGCTCAACAAACAGTAACAACCACCCCTTTAAATCACATTCCCCATGACAACCACAAATGGAATAGGCAATGGGAATTCCAAAAGCCCTCACCCTTAACTGTCATTTTGAGTGTGTGTGTGTGTGTGTGTGTGTGTGTGTGTGTGTGTGTGTGTGTGTGTGTGTGTGATGTGGTAAGACCTTCCAAAATTCACTTTTCTAGCACTTAACATGAGCCCTTCCAAACAAAGTTGCAGGACCTTAAGCTGAGCTACCAGCAGAGATTGAAGCCCTTGGCATGAGTAGAGCCTTGCACCAGCAGTGTTTTTGGCACTTAGGGTGAGTTGAGCCTTGTACCAGCGTGTGTCCCTTAACGTCAGGCGGGCCCTAAGTTCTGCGCTTTGCACAAAAGTTCCACATTAACTAGGCTGAATGGTACAAAGATTAGTAGGCCCGAGAACCAAGAACAGGTCTTGCAATGGCTGTCGGATAACGCTTAAAGCACATTGTCCACCAGCCAGTCAGCCTCTACCTCCTCTTACCCAACAGTCTTGTCCTCCTTCCACCCAAAATTCCCAATCTTCCCAGAACAATAACCCCAACTGTCCCTGCTCCCCAGAGCTGTTCTCCCTTCCTTTGACTGTACCGCAACCTGCCCCTCCATTTCGCGATTCCACGGACCTAACAGACGAGTATCTGTGTCCAGATGCTCAAACACTAGAGTCTCCTCCATTCCATCTCCGGTCGATTTGGTGGCGGATGACCAGCAACCCACCCTCATCGACGACGATGAGACGCAGTTGCTGTCAGGGCAGCCAGTTGACATGCGCATTGTGCAGGAGGAGGAGGCGAGACAGGAGTTGGAAGAGGAGGTGGTGGACGACGAGGACACCGACCCCACCTGGACAAGGCGGATGTCAAGCTGGGAAAGTAGTGTGGATGTTGAGGCAGGTG
Organism: Leptodactylus fuscus; assembly: GCF_031893055.1. NCBI lineage: Eukaryota > Metazoa > Chordata > Amphibia > Anura > Leptodactylidae > Leptodactylus > Leptodactylus fuscus. Next base: position 126,412,084 of record NC_134267.1, on the reverse strand, counting down.
CAGCACCAAAAAGGGTAGCTAGAGGCAGAGACATGTCCAGAGGCAGAGGTCAGCTGCTTTGCCGAAGCCAGGCCAGACCCGGAATGTCCGAAGATGTTCCCTTTTGTACCCAGCCCAGAAAAACTCCCCCATCGAGGGCACGTTTCTTGAAGGTGTAGAGTTTTTTCAAGGAATGCGCCGAGGACAGATATAGTGTCGTCTACACAATTTGCCTCTCGAAATCGAGTAGGGGCCCTGAGAAGAGCAACCTGTCCACCACTTCAATGCACCGTCATTTGGAATCCAAGCAATGGAATCAGTGGCAGGCAGCAACGGCAGGACAAACGTCGCCCGCCGTTCATGCCATTGCCTCTGCTCACAGTGCTGGCGATGCACTCCAGAGGACGAGCCAGGACATCACTTCATCTGCCTCCGCCACTTTGTTGACTTCTCCCTCATCCTCCCCTGTTTCTGTCTGATCTCCTTCTCCTGCACCATCAAAGGCACCATCAGGCGCTTCTTTATAACAACCCACCATCTCTCAGACATTGGAGCGCCGGCAGAAATACACCGCTAACCACCCACCCACGCAAGCCTAGAACGACAACATCGCTAAACTGCTGGCCCAGGAGAGGTTGGCGTTCCGGCTTGTTGAAACTCCCGCCTTCCCGGACCTGATGGCAACTGTGGCACCTCACTATGCCGTCCCTAGCCGTCACAACTTCTCCCGGTGTGGCGTCCCCGCCTTGCACCAGCACGTGTCACTCAACATCAGGTGGGCCCTTAGTTCCGCGCTTTGCTGCAAGGTCCACTTGACCACCGACACTTGGACAAGCGCCTGTGGTCATGGATGCTGCTTATCTTTAAGGACAGGCAGGGTGAATGTGGTGGAGTCTGGTCCCGGGGTGCAAACTGAGGTACCCTATCTCCTCTCCCAGGCCAAAATTCATGGCAGGATTAGACTGAAACCCTACGACGCTGCAACCTCCACCCCAGCTACTAGCGGCAAACGCTAAAACACTGGTGTGGGGAGACGTCAGCAGGCGGTGCTGAAGCTCATCAGCTTGGGGGACAGACAGCACAGTGCCTCCGAGGTCAGGGATGCCATCCTGGCTGAGATGGCATTTTTTTTTCCCTGCTACACCTGGGGCCTGGCATTTTTGCGCCTGTGATAATGGCTGGAACCTGGTAGCGGCTCTGGAGCTTGCCAGCCTCCAACACGTTCCATGTTTGGCCCACGTCTAACCTAGTAGTGCAAAGTTTTTTGAAAACATACCCAAATGTACCGAAGCTACTGTTGAAAATGCGGCGCTTGTGCGCCCACTTTTGCAATTGCACAGGAGTCGCTGCTAGCCTAAAAACACTCTAGCAAGGCCTACATCTGTCCAAACACAGGCTGTTGTCCGTCATTCACACACGCTGAAACCCTACAATACCATATCTTGAGCAGGGTGTGTGAGCTGCACAGACCTTTAATGGAGTTCCATCTACAAAACCCAAGGGTTCCTCAAAGTCAGCTCCCAAAGTTTCTACACCATGAGTTTCCAGGGGTGGCAGAGTTATGGCTAGGGGCAGAGGCATGGATAGGGATAATGTCTAGGGGCAAAAGCAGTGTGGATGTGGAGGCAAGCTAAGCAGGAAAAACTGGGGGTACAAGCTAAGGCATGGACTGGGGTGATGTCTAGGGGCAAAAGCAGTGTGGATGTGGAGGCAAGCTAAGCAGGGAAAAAGGTGGCTAGAGGCAAAGGGATGTCCAGAGGCAGAAGACAGCTGCATGACAGAAGCTAGACCTGAGCCAGCAAGGCCCAAGATGCCCTCTTTTCTAGCTTCCTTAGAAAAATTCCCCCATCGAGGCCACGTTCCTCGCTGGGGGAGATCATTTCTAAATGTATAGGTCGAGGACAAACTGAGTGTGGTTTACACACTTTGCAATGCGACTCCCCATCTCCCAGGCCTTTCATTCCAGGCTAAAGTACAGCACAACCCACCCACATGCCCAAGGCTTCAACGGCCTCATCTCAAAAATTCTGGCCCAGGAGATGTTGGGGTCCCAGCTTGTGGACACTCTGCCCTTTTTGGGCCTGCTGGCTACTGCGCCACCTCACTGTGCCGTCCACACCAGCACTTTTCCCCAAACATGAGGCGGTCCCTAAGTTCAGCGCTTTGCCCAAAAGATCCACGTGACCAGCTACGAATGGACAAGTGCATGCGGACAGGGATGCTACCTTTCAATCTTGGCACAGTGGTTGAATGTACTTGAGGCATGGACCGGGTCGCAAAATGTGGTGGACTGACTTGTCTCCCCACACAACATTCCTGGGAGGAGGGCTGAAACACCACCCTCCTCCGCTGTTAAATTGACCCCAGCTACGAGCTGGAAACGCTGCAACACTGGTGTGGGGAGACGTCAGCGGGCCGTGCTGAAGCTCATCAGCTTGGGGGCCAGACAGCACACTGCCTACAAAGTGAGTCATGCCATCCTCGAGGAGACGGCAATGTGGTTTTTGCCACTGCACCTGGGCCCAGGCATGTTGTCATGTGTGATAATGGCCGTAACCTGGGATCGGCTCTGTAGCTTGGCAGCCTGCAACATATTCCATGCCTGGGCCACGTTTTTAACTCATTGCTGCTAATCTTTTGAAAGAGGTACCCCAATGTTCCTGAGCTACTGGTGAAAGTGTGGCGCTTGTGCGGATAGTTTTTAAAGTCTATAGTTGCCGCTGCTAGCCTCTATGCACTCCTACAATGCCTGTACCTGCTGGAACAACGGCTGTTGTGCGACGTCTCCACACTGCTGGCACTAAACATATCATGTGTTGAGCAGAGTGTGTGAGCAGCACAGACCTTTGATGTAATTCCAACTCCAAAACCCTCTGGTTCGTCAAAGTCAACTCCCTCAGTTGCTCAACCATGAGTGGCCATGGGTGGCAGACTTATGTGAAATCCCATCCCATCCATTGCACTGGACACGAAACATTAGCATGCGCTCAGCACAACTTCGGATATGCCAGCTGCGTTAAGCAGGGTGCAGGGTACAACACAGACCAGGCCTGAGCACCAGGAACAGGTGTTAGAAATACTGCAGCATCCGCCATTTCCTTCCAATTTTGGGGTTTTGGATCCGCCACCGACTTGTCTGGACCTAAGTGGGGATCATGAGACACAGTTGCCATCAGGGCAAGCTGTGGTCATGTGCGGTTTGCAGTAAGGGGCCAGTGCGCAATTGGAAGAGGAGTTGGTGGATGACGAGGCCACCGACCCCACATGGACAGGGGTGATGTCTAGGGGCTAAAGCAGTGTAGATGTAGAGGGAAGCTAAATCAACAAAAAACCTGGGTAGAAGCAAAGGCATAAACTGGGGTGATGTTTAGGGGCTAAAGCAGTGTAGATGTGGAGGGAAGCTAATTCAACAAAAAAAAAACAGGGTAGAAGCAAAGGCATAAACTGGGGTGATGTTTAGGGGCTAAAGCAGTGTAGATGTGGAGGGAAGCTAATTCAACAAAAAAAACAGGGTAGAAGCAAAGGCATAAACTGGGGTGATGTTTAGGGGCTAAAGCAGTGTAGATGTGGAGGGAAGCTAATTCAACAAAAAAAAACAGGGTAGAAGCAAAGGCATAAACTGGGGTGATGTTTAGGGGCTAAAGCAGTGTAGATGTGGAGGGAAGCTAATTCAACAAAAAAAACAGGGTAAAAGCAAAGGCATAAACTGGGGTGATGTTTAGGGGCTAAAGCAGTGTAGATGTGGAGGGAAGCTAATTCAACAAAAAAAAACAGGGTAGAAGCAAAGGCATAAACTGGGGTGATGTTTAGGGGTGAAAGCAGTGTAGATGTGGAGGGAAGCTAAGCAGCAAAAACAGTGGGTAGAAGCAAAGGCATGCAAAACTCTACCCTGTTGGAAGACTTATTCCTAGGTCTGGAACACGTTAATGGCCCCCCTGGACAAATTACTGCCACTCAGGGGCCTAGTGTCACCAGGAGGGACAAGTATAGGCGCATGTTGTGGGAATACCTGGCCGACACCAGCTCTGTCCTCTCCGATCCCTCTGTGCTCTACAGCCTACACTTATTTTCTAATCTTTTTTTCTGAACTGCACATCTCTTGCCTGCTTCCTTTGGGATCTTAGAAATGGTGGTCCACTTCCACAGATGGTAACTTCAATAGACAGTGTAACGGGAGTAGCTGAGGGATCGCTGTCTTAACCACTTTTTGGCACAAAATTAACTTCCAAAGCCAAATATGGTGAAAGTATATGATGCAAGGACACCTACACACCTATCTCTGACACATTGGGGAGTTCACCCTCATGCGCCCTTTTGGCCTGCACCATCATGCGCCTCTTCCCAGCCACTCCACATTTCCCAAGCTTTTCATTGCAGGCAGAAGTACAACACAACCCACCCCATGCCCAAGCCTTTAACAGCCTCATCGATAAACTGCTGGCCCTGGAGATGTTGGTGTTTGTTTATGCTTCTGGAGACCCAGGCCTTCCGTCAGCAGATGGCAGCTGGGGCACCTCCCTATGCTGGGCCTAGCCGTTACTACTTCTCTTGGTGTGCTGTCCCTGCCTTGCGCCTGCATGTGTCCCATAACATCAGTCGGGCCCAGAGCTCTGCGCTTTGCTGCAAGGTCCACTTGACCTCCGACACATGGACAAGCGCCTGTGATCAGGGATGCTGCAGTGCTTATCTTTAATGACAGGCAGGGTGAATGTGGTGGAGTCTGGTCCCCGGTGCAAACTGGGGTGGCCTATCTCCTCTCCCAGGCCAAAATTCATGGCAGGAGTAGACTGAAACCCTACGATGCTGCAACCTCCACCCCAGCTACTAGTGGAAAACACTGTAACACTGGCGTGGGGAGATGTCAGCAGGCCGTGCTGAAACTGATCAGCTTGGGGGACAGACAGCACAGTGCCTCCGAGGTCAGGGATGCCATCCTGACTGAGATGGCTTTTTTTTTTCCCTGCTACATCTGGGGCCTGGCATTTTTGCGCCTGTGATAATGGCTGGAACCTGGTAGCAGATCTGGAGCTTGCCAGACTCAAACACGGTCCACGCATGGCCCACGTTTTCCAACTTGTTGGTGCCATGTTTCTTTGAAACCTACACCATTGTGCCTGATATACAGGTCAAAGTGGGGCCATTTTCGTAAGTGAGAACTAGCCTCTGCTAGGCAGAAAACATTCAGAGCACACTCCTCTCATCTTCGCACCGTTGGCTGGCGGAGGAAGACGAGGGGGTTGGAGTGGCATCTGATGTCCCTGTCCCACACGAGGCTAGAGGGTGCACTTCAGTGCATCCCATTGCTTCACCACAAATGGTGTGAAGGGGAGTGGAAAATGGAGGAAATGGAGAGTGACCCTTACAGTTGGGGCCAGCAAAGGCATGCCAAGTAACACACTGGCACACATGGCTGACTTCATCTTGGGTTGCTTTTCAACACATATTTCACATCATGAAGAACAAATAATACTGGATTTTTACAAGCCTCGAACCCCGGTCTAGGTCTAATGTCTGTTCCTTTCTTATATTAGGGGAGAGGGGAAAAAAATTACTTCAGTGATACGTTTAGCATACATAGACTGACTATTAATGTGTATCCCACTTAGTGTTGTTAGGGTTACACACCGTCACAACCTGGCTAAAGCTTCTATAGCTGTTAATAAAGTCAACATAACATTACGGTATCCAAAAAGACAGCTGGTACCGACAGAGAGCAAGACAAATGTCAACCAAAGCTGTGAGCTCTGAACACCCACAGTGACTTTAGCGTCATCATCATTATAAGGGAGCGGGTGGTAATAAATAACTTGGCAGTGCCTAAAACCCAAAAAGCTTATACAACTATATTTACATTAAGATACACAAATGACACTTTTCAGTAGCATGTCATGAGACAAGCTGATAAGATCTTCCTTTGTGCAGTGCTATTTGAAAGTTAAACGCTGCCTTTATTTTAATTCTGGAGAAGGCGCAGACATTAGATTTAGAACATGTTGTCTTCATTGTCCAAATCCTCTATATAGGTAATGTGTTTTTCGGGCCGAGCTGTCTGGGAACGAGCTGGTGCAGCACTGACAACCTGGGTGAATATGGCAAGAGCCTGAGATGTAGGGTGAATGAATCCCCAAATTATTTGGGGAATTTCCACTCAGAAACTGGCACTATATACCAGTAGCAAAAATTGTGGGTGCACGTAACCCCCATATATTCTTTGAATTCCCAGTGAGACAATGGCACTATATAGCAGTAGCAAAAATTGTGGGTGCACATAACCCCAATATATTCTTTGAATTCCCAGTGAGACAATGGCACTGTATAGCAGTAGCAAAAATTGTGGGTGCACATAAACCCAATATATTCTTTGAATTCCCAGTCAGACAATGGCACTATATACCAGTAGCAAAAATTGTGGGTGCACATAACCCCAATATATTCTTTGAATTACCAGTCAGAAACTGGCACTATATAGCAGTAGCAAAAATTGTGGGTGCACATAACCCCAATATATTCTTTGAATTTCCCAGTGAGACAATGGCACTATATACCAGTAGCAAAAATTGTGGGTGCACGTAACCCCAATATATTCTTTGAATTACCAGTCAGAAACTGGCACTATATACCAGTAGCAAAAATTGTGGGTGCACGTAACCCCAATATATTCTTTGAATTCCCAGTCAGACAATGGCACTATATACCAGTAGCAAAAATTGTGGGTGCATGTAACCCCAATATATTCTTTGAATTACCAGTCAGAAACTGGCACTATATAGCAGTAGCACAAATTGTGGGTGTACATAACCGCAATATATTCTTTGAATTCACAGTCAGACAATGGCACTATATACCAGTAGCAAAAATTGTGGGTGCACATAACCCCCATATATTCTTTGAATTCCCAGTGAGACAATGGCACTGTATAGCAGTAGCAAAAATTGTGGGTGCACATAACCCCCATATATTCTTTGAATTACCAGTCAGAAACTGGCACTATATAGCAGTAGCAAAAATTGTGGGTGCACATAACCCCAATATATTCTTTGAATTCCCAGTCAGACAATGGCACTATATACCAGTAGCAAAAATTGTGGGTGCACATAACCCCAATATATTCTTTGAATTCCCAGTCAGACAATGGCACTATATACCAGTAGCAAAAATTGTGGGTGCACGTAACCCCAATATATTCTTTGAATTACCAGTCAGAAACTGGCGCTATATAGCAGTAGCAAAAATTGTGGGTGCACATAAACCCAATATATTCTTTGAATTCCCAGTCAGACAATGGCACTATATACCAGTAGCAAAAATTGTGGGTGCACGTAACCCCAATATATTCTTTGAATTCCCAGTCAGACAATGGCACTATATACCAGTAGCAAAAATTGTGGGTGCACGTAACCCCAATATATTCTTTGAATTCCCAGTCAGACAATGGCACTATATACTAGTAGCAAAAATTGTGGGTGCACGTAACCCCAATATATTCTTTGAATTACCAGTCAGAAACTGGCACTATATAGCAGTAGCAAAAATTGTGGGTGCACATAACCCCAATATATTCTTTGAATTCCCAGTCAGACAATGGCACTATATACCAGTAGCAAAAATTGTGGGTGCACATAACCCCAATATATTCTTTGAATTCCCAGTGAGACAATGGCACTATATAGCAGTAGCAAAAATTGTGGGTGCACGTAACCCCAATATATTCTTTGAATTACCAGTCAGAAACTGTCACTATATAGCAGTAGCAAAAATTATGGGTGCACATAAACCCAATATATTCTTTGAATTCCCAGTCAGACAATGGCACTATATACCAGTAGAAAAAATTGTGGGTGCACATAACCCCAATATATTCTTTGAATTCCCAGTGAGACAATGGCACTATATACCAGTAGCAAAAATTGTGGGTGCACGTAACCCCAATATATTCTTTGAATTCCCAGTCAGACAATGGCACTATATACCAGTAGCAAAAATTGTGGGTGCACGTAACCCCAATATATTCTTTGAATTACCAGTCAGAAACTGGCACTATATACCAGTAGCAAAAATTGTGGGTGCACATAACCCCAATATATTCTTTGAATTCCCAGTGAGACAATGGCACTGTATAGCAGTAGCAAAAATTGTGGGTGCACGTAACCCCCATATATTCTTTGAATTCCCAGTGAGACAATGGCACTATATAGCAGTAGCAAAAATTGTGGGTGCACGTAACCCCCATATATTCTTTGAATTCCCAGTGAGACAATGGCACTGTATAGCAGTAGCAAAAATTGTGGGTGTATATAGCCCCAATTCTATTGCTAGGGGACTTGCAGGGTATTTCTGAGGTGAAGGTGGGGGGGCACACCGTTGGAACGGGGATTTGGGGTGTATATATGGGGTATACGGGAATACACTGTCAGTGTGTTTCATTCAGGATCCTGGGAAAGCTGGGTTGCGGCGATTGAGCCCGTCAGTGCCACGTTACACTGACAAGCTTCTCCCTGGAATTGAAGTGATATGTAACCCCAATATATTCTTTGAATTCCCAGTGAGACAATGGCACTATATGGCAGTAGCAAAAATAGTGGGTGTATATAGCCCCAATTCTATTGCTAGGGGACTTGCAGGGTATTTCTGGGGTGAAGGTGGGGGGGCACACCGTTGGAACGGGTATCGGGGGTATATATCGGGTATACAGGAATACACTGTCAGTGTATTCCATTCAGGATCCGCGGAAAGCTGGGTTGCGGCGATTGAGCCCGTCAGTGCCACGTTACACTGACAAGCTTCTCTCTGGAATTTAGCTCTTATAAGAGCTGTTGGTTGTCTTCTCCTTCCTATCCTAGCCTGTCCCTGCCTACCCAGAATCTAACCCCTAGCTAACTGGACGGAAACCTCCGTCCCCGGTGAATTGCAAGCTCAGAATGACGCGAAGCTGGGCGTCGCTGTTCTTTTAAATTAGAGGTCACATGTTTTCGGCAGCCAATGGGTTTTGCCTACTTTTTTCAACGTCACCGGTGTCGTAGTTCCTGTCCCACCTACCCTGCGCTGTTATTGGAGCAAAAAAGGCGCCAGGGAAGGTGGGAGGGAAATCAAGTAATGGCGCACTTTACCACGCGGTGTTCGATTCGATTCGAACATGCCGAACAGCCTAATATCCGATCGAACATGAGTTCGATAGAACACTGTTCGCTCATCTCTATTTATTAACAAACTTTGGATCCTTTCTGTTAAATCTTGCATTTCTTTATTGTTCCCCTTATTTCTCTATTAAGAGCTTTTCTCTGTGTCTGAATGTTTTTGTATATGGACTACAGGCTTGGAGTACGGGGCTGTGAAAATGAGCACAGGGGAGGGTCACTTCAAACACTTACATCTCAAGTGTTATAAAATTTGTTTTTACTGTCATATTTCCAGATATATAAATGGTTGAAAACACAATCGGGATTAGCATATTTATATGCCGCTGCACAATATATGTGATCAAATATCCAGTGACATCTCTGGAAATAATATAGATAGCATTGCATTTTACACAGCCCTGTACTCCAAGCCTGTAAGCCATTCAGTGAGACACAGAGAACAGCTCTCAATACAGAAGTCAGACAAAGAATAAAGTAGAGCAGGATTTCACAGAAAGGAGACAAAATTTATTAATAAAAAGTGTATTACAAAATTTATTAATGACACAAATACTGTCAGAAAATTAAGTGGTCTGAAAGTTTTAGTTAAGCTTCAAAGTAGACGTTATTATGTTACAATAAAACATTGAAATACTATTAGAAACAAGAAAGAACTTTTTAGCATTTTGACCTTTAACCCCCTAGTAACTCAAGATGTACCTGTACGTCATGGCATCTTAAAGGTATGGTTCACACTACCATTGATGTCCGCTTAGAAGGTGTCCATTTAAAAAAAAAAAAAAAAAAACAGACACCTTTCATAACGGACACAAACAGACAGTAACTGATGGCTATCAGTTACTGACCATTATATGTCCGTTGCCCATAGACCTCAATGTTAAAAAAATAATGGACACTTGCATGTAGGATTTTTTTGTCCGCTTGAAAAAACGGACGTGGGTGTAAAGGGACACTAAATGACACAAACGGACACTAAAGGACACAAGACAAAACCCCATTGAAATGAATGGAAATTGCAAATGGACCAGCTAGTGTCCATTGCTAAAATCTTGTATGGACAATAGCCACGCACACTGCTGAGCGGACACTAACGGTAGTGTGAACGCCCCCTTAGGCTAAGGCCCCATGCTGTTAATCATTGTAAAAAAAAAACGCTGCAGAAAAGACTGGTGGAAATACGCTGCAGTTTGTCCCAAAGAGTTTTCCTGCTGCAATGTAACGTCTCTGCCTGTTCTGGTCTCTGCACCACCCTCCGCTCTCACGCTGCGGCACAGGAGGCGTATCCAGTTTGATTCTTTGCTTAGTGTTTTTCCGTTGAGCAGTGTTCACACTGTGCAATCTCTGTAATTGATTTTCCACCACACCTGTCTGCCACCTTCATTTCCCTCTGCTCCTCTAATAGTCAAGTTCAGCCTTTCCCTGTGTTTATCTGTCTATCATTTCCAGGGCGTTTTCTTCCTTCCTATTTATTCTTGGCTCATATTCACATTGGTTCTTGCTATTGCCTTGTGCGTGCTGGCTTTTCTCTCCCTATTTATTCTTGTATTCTGATTCTTGACCTCTGGCTTTCCCTATTGTCTATTCGTTAGGATATCGATTTTGACACTGCATTCCTTGACTGTTACTGACCCCTGGCTAGTTGACCTCCCTTGTTCTTGCTTGTCTTGTCCGCGTTTTGTGTGTCAAGTATTTAGGAAGGGTTTTGTCGTCCAGTTGTCGCCTATTACCTAGGATAGGTCCGGCAAGCAGGAAGGGACAGTGAGGGGTTTCAGACTAGGGCTCACTTTCTCAGGGTTTCCAGCAGCTATTGAGGAATTGCTCCTATTGCAATTCCCTTACATGCAGTTTTCTGCTTCTATTATACCTATACAGAAAATGCCAGCTCATCTGCCCGTTTTTGAAATCACAGCATTTCCCCTGCACATTTTTTTTTCTGCAAAGTGTGGATGGGATTAACCAGAATCCCATCCACTTTGCAGGTAATGTAAAATGTAAAGTAACTTTGCTACATCTGTATATATCTTATTTTTCACACAATGGATAGAGGGAATCCTGAAAGATTATGTACAGGACTTCATCCAACATAAGGTCAGCCCGTCACTAATTTGTAATCACAAAAAAAAAAAAAAAAAATCACTCAGGGCTTTTTTTAAAAAAATTCTATGGCCCGGCTTAAATCTCCTTCTCTCGGTCTCTGTCTCACTCTGTAGACCAATGAATAATAATGTTTGCTAGATTCACATAGCAGTCTTTTACCATTCCCATACTTTCGACATGATTAAAAATGTATTTATCCATTATGATTTACAACCTGGCCAGATGATATCATATACCTCATATCGTCTCCTTATACGGGAGTTCATTAAACCTGTCTCAATTAGCCTTTCAACTTCACTTTATATGACGTTTAATTATATATCTTTCCCACAGGATTCTAGATAGATGGGTAAAGCTAAAGTTCCCTGTCATTGATGTTTAATATAATCTAGCTATACTGAATTGCCTACTCAGCTGAAGTCAATGCATACACTGTCATTTTGCATAATTTCCTCCTTAAAGGGTTTGAGTAAGTAAATCCCTATGAAAACCCTAGTCCAAGCTACTGCATTTTATATAACAGGAGAAGCTGGGCAGATTGATATATTCTATATAAGCTGTGATTTATTAATTTATATCTTTGCTCTTTCTATGATTAGAAGCAGTCATCACATCATGGGGGCAATCCTATCAAGTAGTGACAGGCTTCCATGTAAGACTGTACACGCAGAGAGAGCTGTCAGTCATGGATATGACCACCCCCATATCTAGATTACCGCTTCTAAGCATGGAAAGTTATAATTGCATAAATGACAAGTTATCCTGAAATGTTTCCCACAAAAGTATATGTATCAATCTACTTAGCACCTCCTCCCATATAACACGCTGCCTGCAGATAAGAATGTCTTTTCATGGTGACAAATTAACCCTATAGGGTCTAAGCTACAAATTGCTAAATTAGATCTATGCTATGCAATTGTAGCCTACCCATATATGGGAACTCCAATGCATATTGTACATTTTGATCACTTTATAGATCAATTTGTATTGTTTCTTAGTTTCAATGACTGGTTATATTTAAGAATGTTTATAGCTTGTATTATAACTCATTCTCCTCTGTAGTTGAATTCACAATTCTTTAACTTTTTCTCTAGTCAGTGGAATGCGGAGCTCGGTGATTTTATTTCAGGAAGACTTTGTGCAACAACATAGGAGTAGTAGTAACTGTGTTGTCGGTAGGTGCAGGATACTTAACTGACTCCTCCAGCTCAGCTCCCAAGTTGGGGCAAGTTAGAGGGGGCCTGTATTGTACTTGATGTTGGTAATAGTTTCCTAGTGAACCTCTAATTGGAGAGGGGTCCTCTCCTCTCCTGAGTCAGATGATGGTGGTTGGAAGGGCTCTGATAGTAAGCACAGGAATAATTCCTGAAAAAGCAGTGCAGTGGAACCAAATGATGTAACTTCACTGAGGTATCAAACAACTAATGCAGCTTCTCGGATGTGGGTAGTAGAAGGAGCTCCATTATGGGTTATTGCATTGGACTTGGTACCGGTTCTTCCACAGCAAGGAGATGTTCATAAATAAATGTTAACTCATTGCCTTTTATTTCAACTCCAGGAATAGTATACTCTGCCTTTCCCAATATCTCAATCTGTATAATATACAGGGACATTATGCAGATATAGACCCAGGGTCTCTGTGAGATAAACTAAGGGACTATGTTAACAAAACTGCCCTTCCTAACTTCTCAGATTCTGACAAGGACCTCTTGGATGATCTTTTTTTCTGCAGAGGAACTGGTCACAGTTATCTGTTCATCCCCCTCGGTCAACTCCTCTGGTTCCAACAGATTCACCCTGCACTTTCATAAATGTTTCAAGGGCCTCTTGCTACCTTCATTTCAACAAGTATTTAGCAGCTTCAATGGAAATACCCCATTCTCCTATCTTTACCTTTTGGAACTGATCACCATTATCCCGAAACCTGCCAAAGATCCAATGAATTGTACTAGTTATTGTCCAATCTCCCTGATAAATGTTGATGTCAAGTTCTATTCCAAGATGCTTGCCAACCTCCTATCACACCTGATGCTGGGCTTGGTTCATACTGACCAGGTCAGTTTCATCTTGGATCGCGAGGTACATGACAATATCTGCAAAACACTCTTAGTGACAGTTGTGTCTTGTGATACAACTTCACCAATGTGTTTCCTATCTGTGGTTGCTGAAAAAGCATTTGATCATGTACATTGTGGTTTCCTGTGAGTTATACTCAAGCAGGTGGGCATGGCCCCAGTTTCCCGGAAAATATGTTACCCTTATATGGGGATGCTTCAGCTAGGGTCTGTACCAATGGGATCCTTTCCGATCTGTTCATGTTGCAGAATAGGACAAGACAGAAATACCCCTTTATCACTTCATACATGCCGCAGTTATAGAACACTTAACAGTTGTCCTGCAGACCAATCCTAGTGTGCACATTATTCAGATGGAGAGCCAACAGGTTAAGGTGAAATAATACACTGACGACCAGTTCCTCTATGTCACCTAACTTCAAATTTTTTCACCCTTAATACTGCAGGAATTCCAATGTTTCATACACATGGGTAAATTTAAAGCAAAGCTTTAACCCCTTAAGGACACAGCCCAATAGTATGTTAAGGACAAGGCCTATTTTTTCAAAATTGACATGTGTCACTTTAAATGGCAATAACCTTGAGACGCTTTAACTTACACAACTGATTTTGAGACTGTTTTCTCGTAACACATTATACTTCATGTTAGTGGTAAACACTAATCAATATTTTTGTATTTACTTATTTAAAAAATAGGAAATTTGATGGAAATTTGGAAAAAATTGCAATTTTCAAAATGTGAAATTCTCTGCTTTTCAGGCAGATAGTTATACCACCCAAATACAGGAATAAATATTATCTCCCATATCTCTGCTTTATATCGGCATCATCTTTTGATTGTATTTTAATTTATTTTGGACGTTACAAGGCTTACAAGTGTAACAGCGATTTTGCAGATTTACAAGAAATGTAACTAACTATGTTTGTTTTGTTTGTTTGTTTTACACACTTTATTATTTTTTTTAAAAAAAACTTTTTTACATTTGTGCTGTAAGCACACTAGAACCAGCGGTCAGAGAGGATCGCTAACTATAGACTTGCAATACACGTGTATTGCAGTCTATAGAGGAAGCTAGCTATGCAGATGCATAGACTAGCTTCCTCTCGTCCCGGCATCCAAGGGGTTAACCCTCCCCCCATCGGAGCTCGCTCCGATGGGGGGAGGGATTAAGGAGCAGCGTGTAGCTGTAAATTACAGCTAACACAGACTCCTTATGCAGCCGGCAGCATGCTTTATAGCGGCCAAACCCCTAGGGTGCCATGATCACTATGGATCATGGCACCTTAAGGGTTAAACAGGGGGGGGGGGTCGGTGCAATCACCGTCCCTGCTGCTACAGGGGAAGCCTGGCTGTCAGATACAGCCGGCCTCCCGTGGAGATCGCACGGGCTCTGCTTCTGAGCCTGTGAGATCTCCATCACGTACATGCACGTGGGAATGCGGGAACTAACCACATTCCCTGACGTACAGGTACGTGATTTAGCGTTAAGGGGTTAAATATTACTCTGCTCCTGGCCACCGTTGCCCACTTGGCTAAAGTGGGCAACCTCCTTTCAAGTGGCAACTCTCTCAATTATCATTAGTTTTTAAATACATCTGTATTTGACCTTTATAATAAGGTTAGTGGTTGTGCCCTTGTGCCTTCTTCTCAAATGGCTCTCCTCTCCACCGTTTCTGAAAAAAATATCTAAAGTGAAGTGCAACCTACTGCGCTACTTCCTCACGACAGCTAGAGCAGCCATCCCCAAACACTGTGGTAGTGTAGCCACCCCTTCTTTACTGAAATGGCTCCAGGAATTCCTCCATATACCGAGGAAGGAGATTCTAGTTGCAGAGGACTCTGCTGACACCTCCAAGTTTGATATTCTCTGGCGTCCGTGGATGGTGTTCCAGGAATCAGCTGACTTTGCTAATTCTTTTTCCTGAGCCCCTACATCCTGTCCATGGCCAGGTTCTGATGTTTTCACTTACTGAATTGCACCTTCCTCTTTTTCCCACAGTTTTTTCCTCTTCTACTAGTGTGTCCTCTGCTTGTATAAATTTATACTTCCCCTTATAAGGTAAGGCATGTCTATTTTAGTTCAGTGCACTTGCTCTTTTCAGCTAGCTCCATATGGCAATGCAAAGTACCAGGACCCTTGTTTTCAGAAACTACAAGCTGTTACATCTTGATAGAAGTGTGTATTCTTTTGGCTTCACGTGTCATGACTCTTGTTCCATCATGTGATATTTTTTACTATTTCCCTGTTATTTTTGAATATCTTTAAAGGGATCCTATCATTAAAACACATTTCTGGTTGACACATAGGAATAGCCTTAGGAAAGGCTATTCTTCTCCTACCTTTAGATGTCTTCTCTGCGCCGCCGTTCCGTAGAAATCCCAGTTTTCGTCGGTATGCAAAAGAGTTCTCTCGCAGCACTGGTGGACGGGCCCCAGCATTCAAACAGCACTGGGGGCATCCCCAATGCTGTGAGAGAACTCTCCAGTGTCGCCTCCACATTCTTGAGGAACTTCCTCTTCATGCGTCTTCTTCTGGTGCAGGCAGTCAAACTTGTAGGCCTCAGGCAGAGCCAACTGCGCATGCCCACAGGCCACAAGAAAATGGCTGCTTACACAGTAAGTAACTGTAAGTAATGGCCGCTTACTTACTGTGTAAGGCCTCAAGCATGCGCAGTCGGCTCTTCCTGAGGCCTACAAGTTTGATCACCTGCGCCGGAAGAAGACGCATGAAAAGGACGTTCCTAAAGAAGATGGAGGTGGCGCTGCGAGAGAACTCATTTGCATACCGACAAAAACCGGGATTTCTACAGAACGGTGGCGTGGAGAAGACATCTAAAGGTAGGAGAAGAATCATCTGAGATGCCGGAACAATCACAGGCACAGCGCAAGGAACAAGTTCAGTGGCAGGCCAGCTTGAGAGCTGCTGAAACGCTGGAGCAGGCTGATCATTGACGCCAACAAGCTCAGTATATGCCGCCCTGGTGAGCTGCTGAGATGCCAAAACAATTACAGACATGGTGCGAGGAACAAATTCAGCGGCAGGCCAGCTTGAGAGCTGCCAAAATGCCGAAGCAGGCAAATTTTTTTTATTACAGAATTTATTAAGGAATTAAGGAAATATAAAAAATTTAAATTACAATGGGAAAAAATATAAATTAGAAAACAGGAAACCCCAGGGAGCATCTTGATCACATGTTTGTTAAATTAAAAAGGCGAGAATACCCTCTTCATCTTTTAGAGTCACAGAAAAAAAATGCTAATTTTTGATAGATTCTTGATATTCTTAATACTCACAATTAAACGTGAGGATTAAGGATGAAGACAGGATCCTATTTGATTATATTTAAATTGCTATTGGGAATGTAATAGTCTGTTTTCTATTAAAAGTAAAGTAGATAGGTTAATTAAATATATTACGAAGATGTTCACCAAACAATTGACATAATAACAAAAGAAAATAGGAACTACACTTTTACTACACACCTATTCTGAATGGAATAATTATACACATTTGCTATGTTTGATGTATTATCATGACACTTATGCATATCAGATGTATAATCCACATATCATTGATTTTTCACCCGTAATTCCCTTGTTCCTTGGTGGCTATCAGTGCCCCTAAAGGGATTCTACCACTAAAACAACATTTTTCTATTTACCACATTGGAATAGCCTTAAGAAAGGCTATTCATCTCCTACCTTGCTCAGTTGCCTCCGGTCCGCCGTTTCGTAGTGTTCTACGGAAAGGCAGGCCGGAGGTGACTGAGCAAGGTAGGAGAAGAATAGCCTTTCTTAAGGCTATTCCGACTTGGTAAATAGGAAAAATGTTGTTTTAGTGGTAGAATCCCTTTAATTAATCTTTATTGATTAACCCCTGCTGTAAGGAGAATTTTAGACACTTATGGAAATTTTTATACAAAATTATATCTCAGGTGAATAAAAGCAGATGAAGTGAGTTGCAAGTGAGGTCAGGTTCCTGTCCATTTGTACCATGAACAGCTTATCAACATCCTCATACATCAATATCAGTATTCTGGTTAACAATTTTTTTAGCTTGCTGAAACTTTGACCAACCTCCTCTGTTCATACCAAAGCTTTCTCTTGACCTCTTGAGCAACTAATCATATAATATGCCACAACCTTAGGAAAGTCTTTGATTTAGTGTTGGTAGTAGTTTTTCAGCTCATGGAAGGAGAATAGCTCACTAGTATAGAGGAGATGACACATGATTTCAACTACCTCATTTCGTTCCAGCCAGAACAATACTCTGTCCATGTGCTCCTCAAACATGGCAGAGAAAATTATGAGGTATATCAACACACCTACATTGTTCAGGCCAAATGGCATTCACATAAACTCATACATTCACATCAGTGTGATGAAGGCAATCTTTGTCAGTCCCATTCAGTGGTGTATATCTGCCAGTAGTTGCTGGCCACATCTAGCTGTTACGGTTCTGTATATATATATATATATATATATATATATATATATATAATATTTTTTAACTACAGAACCGTTAGACTGCAGGATACTGCAGTGAGGTCCACAGGCCCAGGTGGGCGGCCGAATATCTGAA
The DNA here is from genome assembly GCF_031893055.1 of Leptodactylus fuscus. Taxonomy (NCBI): domain Eukaryota; kingdom Metazoa; phylum Chordata; class Amphibia; order Anura; family Leptodactylidae; genus Leptodactylus; species Leptodactylus fuscus. The sequence continues at coordinate 126,394,213 of NC_134267.1, read as the reverse complement.
TGCAGACTACCAGTTAACTTCACTGGCAGAGGCGTTAGTGCGGTTCAAGCTGCCAAGGGTTAAATGTCATTTTTGGTCAGCAACACAAAAAGACTCCTCAACCAACCAGAAGTTACAAAGGAAATAGACAGTTTAAATAGGCTAACTCAGAGACCAAACCTACTGCAGCGCTACAGGCTGGAACAGAGACCACTGCTCCAAGCCCTAGTGTAGAGCTGCCAGTTCAGAAATTACTGGTCCTTACTAAACGTGCCCAGATAGAAATAGGTATCCCCACAGAGGCCTAGTCTGGCAACCTGCCTGAATACTGAAACCCAGCCCTGAACTACTGTCATTAACCAATTTCCAGTCAAAGTGTGAGCACCCGGCGGGCATCGGCTCACAACATATAAAGACAAGTCCCCACCCAACAGGGCGGTGGCCATGACCTCACTGGTCATGTTCAGTATGGCCAAAACGGGACATAGCCTCTGCGCGGCTCCAAAATGTCTGAGCATGCTCAGTAGGGGAAAAACTGGACTTAGACTCCAGTCACCTCACTGCATGAGGCCAAGGGCGAGAGTCGGATTGACCCGCAGGTGGCGCTGGGTGCCGAGACGGAAACCTGCGAAATCCGATCCTAACACTAGCATAGAGAAATATTAGGACTGCCTCCTTAATCACAGGCATCGGTAGAGATCCAGAGCCATATAAGGGCACTTTCTCCACTTCAATGTTTCCAGGCAGCATTGCTAAAGTGGCTTGGAACCAACACACTTTTAAAATCCTTTGCAGCACCATCTGCACTTTGTGTACCTTGGGCTTAACTCTCATAGCATCAGCCTATTCAGTGCCTTCAAGACATTTATCCCTAAACTCTCTGGTACTCCTGGGTCACTTATCTTTACCACCAACACCACAGCCTACTTGTCTGTCCCCAGAAATCAATGTCCACACACATCATTCCCACCTTCTGAATTGGCAAATCAGTGGTCCTCTATAAGTTTAGCCATTGGATGGCTACCAATCATGTTAAGGACAAGAAGCATTCTTCAAAGACAGGTCAGTGTGTTAACTCATATCCAGAATCATCCAGGCAGGAAGACTCCACTCCACCAAACTTAGCTCAAATCATTGAGTTTTCTCCCACTACATCTATGCTTCAACATTAGGATACTCAGCGATAGTTCCTACAATTCGCCCCTCATCTCCAGGCTATCCCAGTTTAAATGATTTTGCCATGGAGATATCCTCAGAAAAAAGATGCCCTCCAGCAGGCATACCTAGCACGTAAGGAATCATGTTCCATGGACACCACCAAGTTCTTGGGATGCCAACTTCTGGCCTTGTGGATGCCATCACCAACCCCATTTCTAAGGTCATTTGCAGTTCCTTCATGGATTTCTTCAGAAAGGTTAGTCTCACCTCTCATACAGGGTCTTCCTTTGTAAAGGGAGCTTCCAACCAGTGAGCCACCAGCAAAACCTTGGCTTGTTACTCCCACTACCATATAATTACCTCCCTGAATATCTGGTGCACTGGCTTCTAGGGGTGGATTTAAGGTCACTACTATATTGTACTCTTCAGAGAGCTGTCCCACAGTCCCATGACAAACTGATGCCTCAGCACAACTGCTTTATCAATGTAGTAACTATCCCAACCTTCTCCTGTAACATGGCAAAAAGTTCCTGTAGACAGCTTACTACACTAAAGTCTCACCTTTAGCTTGATGTCTCACAAAGAAGTTATATTGCAGTGCAGTCTATACATTTCTACCAACTTCATCAATATTTGTTCAACTGTATTTCTATTGTCTTATTTGTCTCTGCTTCCAACATACTCAGTAGCAGTTCAGCTCTCAAGTTAAAGGACATTTTGCACAGCCATGTGGTGGACTCCATTCTCCCCCGCCAATCCTTTAGATAGAAAGATTTCAGTTCTGTCATACTATGGAAGGTGATTAAGGAATACCCAAACCAGGACTAAAGAGGGCACCGTCACCCAAGGCTTCAGAGCTGTGGTTCATGGATCTGCTGGGACCAGGAAGCGTGTCATCACATCAACACCTAGTGTCATGAAATGCCACTGGTGTCAGATCTACATTAAGTCAAGATGAAACATGCAGGTAAAGATGGATACAGACATTGACAACAAGCTATGCTTAACAGTCTACTTAACTGAAGAAGCATGAATAGGGAAATAGGATGAAATAGCAAGCAACTTAGAATAATTGATGCAGTTTCTAAAGGCAGCATGCCTCCTATGGTTCTTTCCTGTAGGGCTCTTCAACCTAGCCTGCCTCAGTTGGCTTCTCTGGAAGCCTGTCCACCAGCTTCTCTGCCATCTATTTGCCAATTCCCAGACATGCCATCTGCTGGATCAGATATCCCTTCAACTAACTCCACCTTTGGTGAGTTCACGCACCTCTACATCCATCAGCAGTGGTATGGCTAGCCAAGTTGTGGACCTATCTGAGCCTGTATTTCAATCTGTCATTGGATGATGTGTGTCAACTGTATTTTTTTTAATTGTTATACTGTTTTTTATACATTGTTAATACTTGAGACGTATAAAAAAAAACTATACCCTACAGTACATTATTTTCAATGAGGCAAATAGTCTTTCTGTGCCACTGTATGACTATATAATCTGAGGCTTATGTATACTTCTTACATAAAGACCATATGCAGTGAGAAAAAAAGCAAAAAAAAAAACAGTTGGTAGCAACTTTGAAACAATTCCTTCATTCTAGTATGCGTGCCTAGCATTTAGCTTCTCGTTAGCATACTGTACAAAGTCATTAGACTTCTAAGTGAATAGTCTAATTGGTTAATGAATGGAGTGATGCATGTATTACATTTATCATTCAGCTGCTCAAGAAGAGGGATTATAAACATACAGCACCATTATGACTATAATCCCCATGTATTTAGTAATTCAGGGTTTTTGCTAGAGAAAATTACATTTTTGCTTAATTTTTCACAAAGAAATGAAACTATCGTGATTATTTTTCCACTTCAAAAACAGTTCTGACAAATACTAAACACCTAAGGTAAATGAATTAGCTTTGAAGAAAAGACTTCTGGCTACAGTATGTATTTATGTTGTATAAAATGTTGTAAAAATGGCAGTATTGATGTAAATTACTGTACACTAAAATAATAATATGCAGAACACTCATGATCTGGCTATGTATAAACAAGTCCCAGATTACCATACATTAACCGCTTGCTGGTTTATGGCTTGAAAAAAAAAGCTTAGTCCTTAAATGAGTATTTCCACATTATACAGTAATATTAAAATATATGATCAGGCTATATCATCACATTATGACCAGTCAGTATCCAAGTCTAGGAAACCCTACTGATGACAAGCAATAACTGAGCAATGCTTTCTGTGCCTTTATATGACTGGGAGTTCAGTACCTTATACTGATTGAGATATCTTCTCCCGCCTAATAACCTGTCCACAATAAGGAATTTATGGCTGGGTTTCTGACAAGTCCTAGACTATAGAAAGTTCTTGAATTTATGGACAGATCCATTTGCAACCAATCAGGGCCAAAAAAGTAAAAACACTGCTGGTCCAGTGACATCTAGAGCTGCAGTCACTATTCTGTTGTTACATCATGTCTTATACTCCAGTCACATCTAGAGCTGCAGTCACTATTCTGCTGTACATTATGTCTTATACTCCAGTCACATCTAGAGCTGCAGTCACTATTCTGCTGTTACATCATGACTTATACTCCAGTCACATCTAGAGCTGCAGTCACTATTCTGCTGTTACATCAGGTCTTATACTCCAGTCACCTCTAGAGCTGCAGTCACTATTCTGCTGTTACATTATGTCTTATACTCCAGTCACATCTAGAGCTGCAGTCACTATTCTGCTGTTACATCATGTCTTATACTCCAGTCACAGCCAGTTCTGCTACATCTCATATGTAGCAGGGTTCAGCACACACTCAGCTCTGCTGCATCTGAGGGTGTAGGAGATCACAGCGTGCACTCAACGCTGCTACATCTGAGATCGGACCAGAATGGAGACTGCTGTGGACCGATCTTAGACTCCGCCTCCTCTGTCAGAATCAGCGTTGATTGGCCGAATGCTGTACTCTGTATGGCATTTGGCCAATCAATGCTGGTCAATGCATTCCTATGGGAAAAAGTCAGCTCCCGCATATCGCAAGCTAACAGGGATCCAGACGAGATAGAGCCCCAAAGAGCTGGGTGAGTGACATTCCCCCTAAATAAAGGTAATCCCTAGCTAACCCTGCCAGTACATCTATCCCTGTCTCACAGTCACATACAGTCATGGCCAAAAGTTTTGAGAATGATACAAATATACATTTTTACAAAGTCTACTGCTTCAGTTTTCCTAATGGCAATTTGCATATACTCCAGAATGTTATAAAGAGTGATCAGCTTAACAGCAATTACTTGCAAAGTCAATATTTGCCTAGAAAATGAACTTTATCCCCCAAAACACATTTCAACATCATTGCAGCCCTGCCTTAAAAGGACCAACTAACATCGTTTCAGTGATTGCTCCATTAACACAGGTGTGGGTGTTGATGAGGACAGGGCTGGAGATCAATCTGTCATGATTAAGTAAGAATGACACCACTGGACACTTTAAAAGGAGGCTGGTGCTTGGCATCATTGTTTCTCTTCTCTTAACCATGGTTATCTCTAAAGAAACACGTGCAGTCATCATTGCACTGCACAAAAATGGCCTAACAGGGAAGAGTATCGCAGCTAGAAAGATTGCACCTCAGTCAACAATCTATGGCATCATCAAGAACTTCAAGGAGAGAGGTTCCATTGTTGGCAAAAAGGCTCCAACAAAGACCAGCAAGCGCCAGGACCGTCTCTTAAAAGTGTTTCAGCTGCGGGATTGGGCTACCAGCAGTGCAGAGCTTGCTCAGGAATGGCAGCAGGCAGGTGTGAGTGCATCTGCATGCACTGTGAGGCGGAGACTCTTGGAGCAAAGCTTGGTCTCAAGGATGGTAGCGAAGAAACCACTTCTCTCCAGAAAAAACATCAGAGACAGACTGATATTCTGCAAAAGGTACAGGGAGTGGACTGCTGAGGACTGGGGTAAAGTAATTTTCTCTGATGAATCCCCTTTTCGATTGTTTGGGACATCTGGAAAACGGCTTATTCGGAGAAGACGAGGTGAGCGCTACCACCAGTCTTGTCTCATGCCAACTGTAAAGCATCCTGAAACCATTCATGTGTGGGGTTGCTTCTCAGCCAAGCGAATCGGCTCTCTCACAGTCTTGCCTAAAAACACAGCCATGAATAAAGAATGGTACCAGAATCTCCTCCAAGATCAACTTCTCCCAACTGTCCAAGAGCAGTTTGGCGATCAACAATGCCTTTTCCAGCATGATGGAGCACCTTGCCATAAAGCAAAGGTGATAACTAAATGGCTCAGGGAACAAAACATAGAGATTTTGGGTCCATGGCCTGGAAACTCCCCAGATCTTAATCCCATTGAGAACTTGTGGTCAATCATCAAGAGACGGGTGGACAAACAAAAACCTACAAATTCTGACAAAATGCAAGCATTGATTGTGCAAGAATGGACTGCTATCAGTCAGGATTTGGTCCAGAAGCTGATTGAGAGCATGCCAGGGAGAATTGCAGAGCTCCTGAAGAAGAAGGGTCAACACTGCAAATATTGACTTGCTGCATTAACTTATTCTAACTGTCAATATAAGCTTTTGTTACTCATAATATGATTGCAATTATATTTCTGTATGTGATAAAAACATCTGACAAACACACATAAAAACCAGGGGGTAGCAGATCATGTGAAAATATAATATTTGTGTCATTCTCAAAACTTTTGGCCATGACTGTAGTTCACAGTCTCATATGAACCGGATATTAAATCCACTATTCAAATAAATTGGAGGTCACCTGATTTAGCCAGCCAATTACTTTTTCCGATTTTTTTTTTCGATGTCTCCGTTGTTGTAGTTCCTGTCCCACCTCCCCTGTGCAGTTATTGGTGCAAAAAAAGCACCAGGGAAGGTGGAAGGGGAATCAAATTTTTAGTGAGTTTGCCACGTGGTGTTCGACTGCAATCGAACATCTCGAACAGCCTGATATCCGATAGAACATCTACTCAGTGGAACGCTGTTCGCTCATCACTATTCTTTATATGTATATGTTGTTTTTAATGAATACACACATGGCTTGTGTTTTGTTAATTGGTTCAATGTGCAACTGCGGTTATATATCCTACGTGGAAACTGTTTTGTTTGTAATGCTGTGAGTAAGAGTCTGCTGCCTCAAAATGCGGAGGCCAAAGATTTTCATGCCGTGACATTGTCTATCATCATTAGAGATGAGCGAACAGCATTCGATCGAATTGATATTCTATTATTATAGAGAAGGCGGGGCTTAGGAGAGTGTGGGCAGGTACTGGGCGGGGAGACTCCCTGCCCACACTCTCCTAAGCCCCGCCTTCTCTATAATACTAGTCGGGAGAGGGGCGGTACTTAGGAGAGTGTGGGCGGGGCGTCTCCCTGCTCAGTACCCGCCCACACTCTCCTAAGCCCTGTCTTCTCTATAATAATAGTCGGGGAGAGGGGGGCAGGGCGCTCTGAAACCGGGACCATAGATCGAAATGGACCAAGAGCAAAGAGCTGCAGGTAAGCGGACACCGGTGGGGGGGAAGGGATTAATCACTACACAGCGTGGGGTACATACTGTGTAGTGAATAGGATAGTTGTTACAATACCAGCTCTGCTTAATCAACAAACAGTAGTGTCCGATACTACAAACTCAGCTCGGCTATACCAATAAACTGAGCGTGTAATGTCCGATACTACAAACTCAGCATGGCTATACCGATAAACTGAGTGTGTAGTGTCCAATGTAGGTGAGCTGAGTCTGTAGGAAATGTAGATGTAGGAGAGCTGGCAGATATGCAGCAGACTAACACACTCAGCTCTGCTAACATCGGCCAGCTCTGCAACATCTCTGGTGTAGCAGCTCTGCACTACACCCAACCAACCCTCCATCTACTCCTCCTGTCACACATATCTCGTGTGTAGCAGAGCTCAGCGCACACTCAGCTCTACTACATCTCTACAACAGAGTGTAGAGATGTAGCAGAGCTGAGTGTGTGCTGAGCTATGTTACACCAGAGATGTGTGTGACAGGAGGAATAGCCAAGCTGAGCGCACGTCTGTCTCTGCTTCATTTCGCCATAGGTATGCATTGACCAGCGTTGATTGGCCAGTCTTAAAGCATTCGGCCAATCAACGCTGGTTCTGCCGGAGAAGGCGGAGTCTAAAATCGGACCAGAATGAAAACTGCTGTGGACGGCTCTTAGACTCCGCCTCCTCAGGCAGAACTAGCGTTGATCGGCCGAATGTCATAGACTGGCCAATCAACGCTGGTCAATGCATTCCTATGGGTAAAAGTCGGCTCCGGCATATCGCAAGCTGACAGGGGATCCCAACATAATAAAGGTACTTGATGCCCCCAGACATGCTTCCCCTGCTGTCCCAGTTGCTTTCCAGGGTGTTGGCATCATTTCCTGGGGTGTGATAGTGGACTTGGTGACTCTCCTGAGTGGAATGGTGGGATCCCCTGTAGCGAAGCATTTTCTCCCATAGACTATAATGGGGTTTGATATTCGTACAAATAGTCGAATATTGAGATGCTATTCATAACGAATATCGAATATCGAACATTTTACTGTTCACTCATCTCTAATCATCATGTGAACCTATGTTGTGAGATTTTATCTCATTATTCAAAAGGTTGCTTGTGAATTCATAGACTTTAATGTTTTATTAAAAGTTAAGTTTTAACTGTTGAGAAACTCTTCGCTGGTGCTGGATTTTTCTTTTTTGTGGTTTCATTATCTGCCTGGGCTGGGAGGTCATTTTTTCCGTGCACCGGTGGAGTTTTCTTCTGATCCATTCATATGAATTTGGGCTGTGGACTGTTTTTTCTCCTCTTTTTGAATTAGTAAATGTCAATGACCTGAGAAGACCAATCAGTGTTTGCTGGTCTGTAACCGTGAGATGCCATGTTTCAGACCCCCACCATCTGATATTGGTGACCTATAATAAAACCTATCCAATATCTTAATCCCATAAAGTCCATAGTATAGTAATCTGGTGTTTTGTGTTTGTATAACTAGTATACTTGTTGTTGTTATTGTAAGACTATATTCAGTATTTACCAATATTTTTACTTGTATAGAATAAGGCCTAGTTCACACGGGGACGGAATAGTGTGTTTTGGTCCTAATTCAAAATCGGGACAAAAATATGTTTTCCACTGTCAGTCGCGGCTTCCCACTCCGGAGTAGGCCCAAAATGAAAGGGCCTAGTCCGGAGGGTGCTGCTGCGAGGCTCAATGAGCCGCAGATTCCGCCTGAAAAAGGGCAGCTCGTGGAAAAAAAGATCGCTAGCAGTCTCCATAGACCACCATTGTGAGGGGGCGGATTATGACGTGGATTCCGCGCCATAATCCGCCTCCTCTGTCCCCTTGTGAATGAGCCCTATATCAACCTGTCATTGTATCTTTACTATGAGTAAGTGTTGACAATGGGATTTTATATCTACTTAGGATATTATTGTGTCACATAGCCTAAACATATTTATTAAATAGATTCCTCCTCTGTAATACTTAAGGGGTTGTGTTATGGAAATTAATTAGGCCCAAGATACAATTAGGGATCTAAATACCTGACAAGGCCTGATAATTAATGTCCAAAGGACAGAGAGGACAAAGTCTATCAACTCTTCTTTACTTTTCTGTATTTAGAATTAAATTATCTTTCATACGAAAATAATTGAAAATTGTGTAATATTATGTAAATATATCATGCCTAAGGGTGGTGCTTACTCAATGTCTGTATAGTTGCTGCCAGGGTTTATACTATTCCTTTGATTTTATGATTATGTCTCATTTCATAATCCTTTACAATAGCAGTAAACCTGGAAATGCTTAAAGGGGTATTCCCACCTCACATACTCATCAGTCTTTACTCCTGTAAAATCTTCTTTCTTCCTGGTTTCTTGCATCATTTGGTGGGCGGGGTTTCACATGCAACCTGCTGTTTATCTCCGTCCCCAAATTTGCATGTAGCTCCGCCAACCCATATTGGACTATGAAGTACAGGCAGCAGCAACTCCATTCTGTGTTACATACAGAGACTGCCTGTCTCTGCCATAATGAACACAATTGAATTAGCTAGCCTGATAACTGGGAGAACAGAAGAAATGAAAGCAGCTCCTCTCCTCTATCTGCTAACAGGAACCTAGGTCACGTGGTGTAGACACAGGAATAGCTAGATACACAGGCTCGCTCCCTGCACTTAGCCCCTCCTCCCTCCCCCCTGAGAGCAGCAGATACATCACTTGACTCATGAGCAGCTAGGTCAGGGCTGTGGCCACAAAGAATTGAATAAAGTAAGATAGTGGACAAACAAAGCAGTATTGCTGAAGCAGTGTATTTAGGAAATGTCTTACATCCACATTAACAAGCAGTATAGATAGGATCCTTGTGATGGGACAACCCCTTTAATGTATGGTAAACTTGTCCACACAGTTTGAAGGGGTTTTGGCATACCCCTGAAACAAGCACACAGTCCTGCAAAGAACACAATAGCTAAATGCCCCGGGGCTCACCAAACATAATTTATATACATACAGGTATTAGCCCCTTAGTGACTGACTAATATATATATTCTATATTGGTCATGATCAGGCCTAATTTTGATCCATATGGCTTTCTATATCCTGTGCATCAGAACCCTGGGAGCAGAGTTGTACTTATAGGATGTGCAGCAGTACCAGTCGCTACCAGGCTCTGGACACTGAGGTGGTCCAAAAGATCCCTCTGTCATGTAAATCATACAACCAACTATACTAAATGGCAGAAAGTAGGAAGGGATCCCATTAAAGAATTAGCACTGGAGTTGAGGATCTTCAAGATACACCACTTCCTGGGGTTCTTCCAGTGTATGAAAAGCTAGAAACTTGCACCTAATACCCAGAATAGGTAAACCTCAGATCCTGAGCTTTTAACCCTTTAAATGCCATGGTTAATAGTGGCCATGGCATTTAAACACCTTTTTATCCACTGTGACCACAGAGTACAGATGCCTTTACATGGCAGCCAGGGGAATAACAAAGGCTCAGCGTTCTGCCTTCAGTGTATCCCCAATAACTAGGGTTGAGTCGATCTTGACTTTTCAGCATCGATTTTGAAATCCAATTTCCAATCATTTCCCATTCGTACCTGATCTCGATCCCAATTCTGATCCCAATGCAAGTCTATGGGATTTTTTTTACTAATCGGAGATCGGATGTTAAAAACGATCCTATTCACTACACAGCATGGAATCTAAATATTGAACGCTTTAATTATTAGAATCCACGCTGTGTAGTGATTTTTTTTTTAATCACTAAGTAGCCAGAGTAGTCCCCCCTGGTGTCCAGATCGCTGGTCCGGACCAGCGATCTGTGCAGGTAAGTAGCTACTAGAGATGTTAGCTAATCTCCCATTAGAATGAATGGCCGCAGGCGGCGCGCAGGGGTTTAAGGCTGTGTGCCAGCTGCATCCATTCATTCCTATGGGACCTAGCTAACATTGTTAGCTTTTCCCACAATGCTTGGCCAGTAGCAAAGCATTGTAGGAACTAATCCTCGATCTCGATCCTACCTAAAAAGATTGTGTTCGGAATTCCGAGCGCGATCGCAAAGTTTACTCGATCGCCGATCAGAATCCGATCTTTTCCGAACACCCAGCCCTACCAATAACCCATAAACAGCTAACTATACTGTTGTTCATCCGCAACTCCCTATGTCCTAAAGTTTCCTGTCTCTGTCCTCTGATGCCTTTGTAGCTGCTGTCTCCTTGTATAGAGCTTGTGTAACAACTGGTATGTGAATTACTGCAAATAAATGATAGATAAGCAGTGAAAGTTTTAATTATGTTAACTTGCGGAAGTCAGTACAATGTGCATTTCCTCTGCCCTGGGACTTGTAGTACCTCACCCTTGTTACACTGCTGTTTGTGTATATCTATATTAGTCATGATCATTACAACAAATGTTCAGTGTGAAAACCTGAAATGATAAAACTCATCTGACTGCATTTTAAGTCAATGAGATCTGCTTGGTAAAAGTGGTGTCTGCCATGAAACAAAGACAACATTATTTTATGGTTTGCCTTTACAACAGAATACATGATACAGATGTGAAGCCTTAAATTGTGTTTTTTTGCGTTAAAGGTTTATTGAAAAGCACATTGAGACTACAATGTATGTTGTATATGTATAATAGTATTGAAAAATAAAGATTGAGAGTTCTCAGTAGTTGTAGTTTTTTTAATGGCTAACAAAAAATGATGACATATTGCGAGCTTTCGGAACTACTGCTAGGTTCCTTCATTAGGCTGGTATAACAGCACAGGGATAATTCAGGCTCTATGGCAAAGTTCTCCAACTACTCCTACTCTTGTGCAACTCCCAGATTAGGATACTGGGGATAGTAGCAATACAGGGAGTTCTGACAGGGATCTGGTTATCTTTTGGTTAGGCCAAAATAACTTTCTCCTGTCAGTGTCCTCCACTGCTCCTCCTGGCACAGAATGCAAATGTCCAAAAGTCCAAACAGCAATACTCCTTTCTCAGGGCTGTCTCTAGTTGAGCCTGGGGCAATGCTCTTACCATCTAGGGCAGGGGTGGGCAATTAATTTTCCCATGGGGCCGCATAAGAAATTGAAACTATGCTAGAGGGCCGTGCCACGGCAAATTTAGCTCCACCCACTTTTACGTTGACTCTGCCCATTGCCAATCATCTTTCCATGTGCCCCCACAAAGTATAATCCTCCTACAGTCACCCGTACACTATATGTCTCCACATTATAATGTTCCCTTCCAACTGCCCCACAGTATTAGGTCCCTCTCCTGGTGCCCCAGTATAAACTGATGGAAACTAGAGGGGACATGAAACTGGAGCAGCTGGAGGGGGACATTAAACAGTGGGGGTAGTTGGATGGGAACAAATTGATAGCTGGAGCGGGACATGAAACTGGGGGCAACTAGAGGGGACATTAAACAGTGGGGGTAGTTGGAGGGGGGCAATAAATTGACAGCTGGAGCGGGACATGAAACTGGGGGCAACTAGAGGGGGACATTAAAATCGGGAAGCAGACATTAAACCGTAGGGGTAGCTGGAGGGTGACATTAAACTGGGGGCAACTAGAGGCAGACAGGTCCCCCTACAGCTTCTTCCATGGTGTAATGTCCCCCCAGTCTAAGTGCCCTCTTCATCTACCCCAGTTTCATGTCCCCCCCCCCCCTCCATCTGCCATCTCTGCCCTAGTATAACATTCCCCTTCCATCTCTGCCCCTAGGTTGCTGAGACACACAGACAGACTGACAGACACATATAGACACACACACACATATATAGACAGACAGACAGACATAGACAGACACACATATAGACAGACACACACTCTCTCTCTCCACCCTGCAGCTCACCTTACATCTCTCAGTACTTTATGACACGCTCCACATCTCCATCTTCGGCCGGTACTAAGACACGCCCCCTAGACACGCCCCCCTAGACACGCCTCCCTAGTCAAAGATAAGATATTCCTTTAATAGTCCCACAATGGGGAAATTTCAGTGATACAGTTTCATAGATGGTACAGTAGTATATAACAGGAGAGCAACACATACAAGCTCATGGCAGAGAAATCCTAGGAATCAGAGCAACTAAAAAAGAAAGAAACACAGACACACTGCAGGATCATTTAGTTCTCTGTGCGGATTGATGTTAATAATAATAATAATAATAATACAGACGACTTGGTTGTAGGACACGAGGAGGGGGGTCACAGCATGTAGATATAACAAGCAGAAATTTTTGCAGAGGTGGGGGACATAGTCAGCTATTATGATAACATGTGGTAGTTCTTGGTAGGTAGTGAGATCTCCTGCTCACAGCTGATAGTTCGGTATCTTGTATCAGCACTATTGTCCTTTTAACCACAAAAAAAAAATGCCCCAAATGTCCTTTGTCACAAGCCCTCCTCCTCCTTCCTTCTTACCACTGTGTTCTACTGCCCAGAGAAGTCCGAAGCCATCCAGATATACATGGTGCTGCTCTCTTGCCAAGCTTCCATAATTCCTGGGGGAGGTGGGTGATTGTAGGTTCCCAGGCTGTAGCAGAGTCCCACGTGTCCACAGTAATAAAAAGAAAGAAATACCAGTCAGCTGTAGCATCTTCACACATCAGCAATTGACGCCAAAAATCATCTCCTTGAGGAAGAAGTCCACACTTCCATGTAGGTTTTCCTCCATGCCGCATGGTGAGCCATGCTGTCCTAGCTGGGGGGATGGTAACAGGCACATGTGGAAACCAGCTGAACCAGGTCTTGTCATTGTCCATGCTTTACAATGGAAAACAAAAGGAACAAAATACTCCACAGGGTCTTCCACTCGATTTATAGTTGCTAAGTCATAGTGCTAGATTGCTTGGTTACCGGATTCTTGAAGATACAGAGAAAAAGAGTGAAAAAGGAAAGAAAAGTTTGCTCCCAGCTTGGAGCACTGCATCAAGGCAGCCAGCCTCTCAGGGGGGCGGCGCCAAAAAAAAAAAAAAAAAAAAAAAAGCTGTCTGAATCAGTCAGAGGGCCGGATATGGCCTGGGGGCCGGGCTTTGCCCAGGTCTGATCTAGGGGCTGTATCAGTGGCGTAACTAGGAATGGCGGGGCCCCGTGGCGAACTTTTGACATGGGGCCCCCCCGACACCGAAGATCTCGACCGAGTCCCTCCTACGCATTCCTGCGCGCTCTACAGAGACATGGAGGTAATAATAAAGTATCTTCATTATTATTACCCCCATATGTCTCACATATCAGTAACTCTTAAGGTGAGGCACACAGGGGTTAATGTGAGGGAGATGATGGGGTTAACTGCTATTAATATGAGGCACATGGAGTTACTAAAACACAAGTAATCACCCCATATGCCTGACATTAATAAGTAACCCCAGTACGTACCTGTGTAGCTTTAGTTTCACTTTCCTTCTTCCTTTCTTCCTCCAGTGCAGGACGGCAGGAGCTCGGCAGGGATAAGCCCCGCCTCCTCCTCTCATTGGTGGGCAGAGGACAGCAGAGAAAGGGAGGGGGGGAGAGAGGGGGAGCGTCCTGAAGCGCTGACAGGAGCCAGAGCTGCAGCTCCTGTGTCTCAGCCGTTGTTGCAGCTTCGGGGCCCCCTGTTGGTGGAAAGTATTCCACCAACAGGGGGCCCCAATCATTATACTCGGGGGTCCGAAAAGACCTCCGAGAATAATGATAGCAGCGGTAGCAGCTGTCACCGGGCCCCTGATGTCCTGGGCCCTGTGGCAGCTGCTACCGCTGCTATGGTGGTAGTTACGCCACTGGGCTGTATGTATAGCCTTTGAGCTCCAGAGCTGGTGTCCTCTCTGTAAAGTCCTGCATAGACTAAACAGGATCACTGCTACTATTGATCTCACACACTGAACTGAACTGAGGCCTCAATGGACACCCTGGAGACCTATGTCTCCTATAACCCCGCCCAGTGGCTGTGATTAGCCAGGGCTGAACCAAGAGTAATGTTTGAACAAAGAGGAGGAAAAAACAACTATTGAAAAGCTGCAAACAGTGACATATAAAATAGAACATAGAAGACAGCAGTGCGTAGGCTCCCCGGCTTGTCATTACATTGCTTCTATTGCAGGTTATGCTACATAGCCTGAAATAGAATTGCCAATATTTTGCAATGCATTTCAATGCATTAGCATTGTAATGCATTGCATTAGCGATCAGACTCCCTGGGGTTCAAGACCCCTAGGGGGTCTAATAATTGCAAAATAAAAAAAAAAGTAAATACTGTGAAACACATAAATGTTAGGTATCCCAATGTCTGGAATCGCACGCTCTAGAAATCTATAAAAATATTTTCCTGTATGGTAAACGCCGTAGCGGGAAAAATAGTCAAAAGTGCCAAACCAACGTTTTTTCACTGTTTTGATTCTGATAAAAATTTTAATAAAAAGTGATCAAAGCAATAGCATTTCCTGAAAATGGTAGAACTAAAAAGTACACCCGGCCCCGCAAAAAAAAGACGCCCTATGCATCCCCGTACACGGAAGTATAAAAAAGTTACGGCTGTCAGAATATGGTGACTTTAAAAAAAAAAATTTTAACACAGTTTTGGATTTTTTAAAATGTAAATGAAACCATATAAATTTGATATCTCCGGAATCGTACCGAAACACAGAATATAGGGGACATGTCATTTTGGCTGCACAGTGAACGCCATAAAAGAGAAGCCCGTAACAAAGTTGCAGAAATGCATTTTTTCTTCAAATTCACCCCATTCTGAATTTTTTTCCAGCTTCCCAGTACATTATACAGAATAATAAATGGTGGCATCATGAAGAAAAATTTGTCCCGCAAAGATTAAGACCTCATATGGCTCTGGGTGCGGAGAAATAAAAAAGTTATGGGGTTTAGAAGGAGGGGAGTCAAAAACGAAAAATGAAAATCAAAAAATGCCATTGGCGGGAAGGGGTTAAACAGAAGATAAAGTCATTGCAGAAAGGGCATATATGATGTCTATATAAATCACAGCAGTCATTAGATTTATTGATTGTGCTTCTTTCCGTGACTGAAGGATGCCAACTGAGACTCTGTCACCCAAGGGCTCACAAAAATCCAGAGCCGACCCTGCAAGACACCACCACAAACAAAGATAACGGTGGCAGGCTATCAATGGCAGGGCACGTCATGGGCACTGTGATATCAGATTTCTGCTAAGATACTGGAAATGGTCCAGGTAGAGATGGGAGTATGTAATGAAAGTGCCATCTGCGTCTGGATGGTGGGTGGGGAATCTGTGGTAGCTGTTCATGCTTGTCAACATTCAACAATTCTCTCCGCTGGTGGTCCATCTGGGCTGTACAGAGCTTGTTCCCCACATGTGCCTACCCTCATATAACCACTATTCCCAACACCTCCTAACAAGGACACAACAGCCTAGATGACAGGAATTGTGTTATATCTTTTGTCAGTGAGTGCATATTACACTACATAACTAATGTAATGTAGTATGAAAGTGAAGAAAATATGGTAAGCTCAAGACCCCTAGGGGGTCTAAAAAGTAGCAAAAAAATAATGAAATGAAGTTTTTATCTATTAAAGCAAATTAACAAGAAAAAACATGAATCCCTATTGCAAAATCTTTGTAAATAAAAATAAAAATAAATAGAAGTTATGGGTGTTGGAAAGCGGCAATGGAAAACAAAGGTTTATTTGAAACAGGAACTTTATATCGACCCACAGACCCATAAATTTATCAGGTTTATCAGGTTAGTATATTTAAGCCAGTGAATGACACAAAATTTCTAACATAAAAAGACAATGGCAGAATGGTGAGATATACTCCAAAATGGCAGCAGTAAATACTTTATCTTGTACTGTATAAAACAAGCACTCACGGGGCCACACGGTGGCTCAGTAGTTAGCACTTCAGCCTTGCAGTGCTGGAGTACTGGTGTTCAAATCCCGCCAAGGACATAAAACCATCTGCAAGGAGTTTGTATGTTCTCCCTGTGTTTGCATGGATTTCCATCCCATATTCCAAAAAAGACATAATGATAGGGAAAAATGTACATTGTGAGCTCTATGTGGGGCTTACAATCTACATAAAAAAAAACAAAACAAAAAAACACTCACACATACAAAAATACAAAATGGCTTGGTCATTAACCTCTTCTGGACCACTGCTGATTATAAATTTGGGCATATTTGTATATCGCTGTTCCGCACGTTCAGTGATAGTGCTGGTGCAAGTTTAAGGGTTCTCCAACCCGTATTGCAATCTGTAGAGATCACTACACACACCAATTTAGTATTTTCAGCAAACAGTGAAATTGTGCTCTTATTTTTTCATTTTTCCAAGATATAAAAATAATTTGAGATTTTTTAGAAAACAAGACCATATTGTATGGTACTAAATATGTCACCACTACCTCTACATAGCTAATATCCAAGCTTGGATTTACCATTTTCTCTTTTTTTTTCTTTTTTAAATGTAGATTGTGAGCCCCACATAGAGCTCACAATGTACATTTTTCCCTATCAGTATGTCTTTGGAATATGGGATGGAAATCCATGCAGACACGGGGAGAACATACAAACTCCTTGCAGATGGTTTTTTGCCCTTGGCGGGATTTGAACACCAGTACTCCAGCACTGCAAGGCTGCAGTGCTAACCACTGAGCCACCGTGTGGCCCCTGATTTACCATTTTCTAGTCATACCATCTTGTGTCTGTGACTCTTGTTATTTTTTTTATTTTGGAATCAATAAATAAGAATTTTACTAAATAAGGACACGCTGGACCAAAAGTTTTTTATTGCATACTACTACCTCTACCTTACTATTACAGGTCAAACCAGACGAAGGTCAAAGACCTGACACATTGCACGCAATTTTGATCTGCATTTCTGCAACAACATATTTGTTACCATACAATATGGTGTTGTCATGTAAAAAATAAATCTGGGCAGTCCACTCTTAATCCTTTAAGGACAAGAAAGATAGAAGATAAAAAAGAATGATACTACCATGTCCATGTCACAGGTTCTAGCCCACCCATGGTGACAAAACAAACAGTAATAAGTATCACTTACAAAGAAATGACAAGAACAGAGAGGCAAAACTATTTCTAAAAATGTTTTTTGTTTACATTCTCTCAGATGTTAAAATAACAACAACAAAAAAAACATGGAAAAAACAAAACACGAAGACAGACATAAAACTTATTTCAATAACCCAAAGCGAAAAAAACTCGAAAATGTATCTGATCCTTAACCAGGAAAAATGGCCTGGTCCTAAAATGGTTATGCCCAAATCAGTCACTAAGGGGTTAAAAGGGGATTTTCTTGGCAGCAAAATTTCTCGGAGCGAATCACTTTTTAACAAAACAGTTTCTTTTATAAAGTTTGTAAAAGTTATATTTTTGGTGTTCATCACCTATAAACCAGTATTATACCAGGGAATCTTTTCTGATCCCAAAATATAATCATTACATGCTCAGGGAATCTGCGTAAAAATTAAACAAAACATGCACTCACCTTTCCTCAATTTCCTGGGCTCAGCGGTGTTGTCCACTTCTCCAGATGTCACCGACATCTTCTGGCATTGTGACCTTAAAGGGATTCTACCATTAAACTACCTTTTTTTCTAATGAACACGTCGAAATAGCCTTAAGAAAGGCTATTCGTCTCCTACCTTTAGATGTGGTCTCCGCCGCGCCGTTCCGTAGAAAGACCGGTTTTAACCGGTATGCAAATGAGCTCTCCGCAGCAATGAGGGCGGGCCCTAGCACTGAAAGGCCGATGAGCGCATCCCCATTGCTGCCCGAGAGCTCTTTCCTGCGCCACCTCCTTGTTCTGCAGCAACTCCACCTCTTCTGGCTTCTCTTGCTGTTGTAGTTCGATACAGGAGCATAGAGAGGCCACCCCAAAATGGCCATTTTGGGGTAGCCGCTCTTGCAGTTCAATACAGGAGCCGGCCATTTTGGGGTGGCCTCTCTATGCTCCTGTATCGAACTACAAGAGCAAGAGAAGCCAGAAGAGGCGCAGTTGCTGCAGAACAAGGAGGTGGCGCAGGAAAGAGCTCTCGGGCAGCAATGGGGATGCGCTCATCGGCCTTTCAGTGCTAGGGCTCGCCCTCATTGCTGCGGAGAGCTCATTTGCATACCGGTTAAAACCGGTCTTTCTGCGGAACGGCGCGGCGGAGACCACGTCTAAAGGTAGGAGACGAATAGCCTTTCTTAAGGCTATTCCGACATGTTCATTAGAAAAAAAGGTAGTTTAATGGTAGAATCCCTTTAACATCTGCCATGTGACTGTAGAGGCCCATTGATAGGTCTCAGCAGTGACTCTGGGCCACTGCCACTACAGAGGAGGCCTGAAGACAATGGAGAAGCTGAAGAAAGGTGAGGAAATGTGAGCGTCAGTGTTTTATTTATTTATCTTCATCTTCCCTGGACCTTCAATTATTATAATCTTGGGTCTGAAGAGACCCCAGAAGACCCCGCTTTAAACAGAAAATTTTCCGAGTTTTCCTTTGTGGACTTTCTCTTACCTTTATATCAATGAGGAAACCGCCAGCATTTCCATAGATATATTTGACATCCTGCAATTTCAAAAACCGTAACGGTTTAGGAAATCATGGTGTCTCTACATTACAGTTTTTACTGCAAAGTGGCATCCACTTTGCCTGAACTGTAAAACACCATAGTTTTTTTTTTATTGCAAATCGTGGCATTCCGACCCATGGGGCCCCAGGCTTATGATGTCTTTAAAGTGGTAGCAAACTATCAGAGGGTCTGTATTACAGAAAAAGAGTACGTAACCATTTTTGCAAACTTACTTAAACCCATAGTTTTGTACTACTTTTTAATCCGCAACACTATAAGAAAATGAGAATAAGTCTACTTTATTATCAGTGGGCACAAAAATATAGCAATGGTGCAATTACAAATACCAAAAGTATAAATATTGCAATTCTAGGCAAGTACTAACCCCTTTACTATACAGCTGAGAAAAATGTATCTAGAAATACAAAGTGCTGTAACAGTATATAACCTTTATCTGCAAAGTGCTGTAGAAGTGAAGAGTTTTATTTTTCCCTTGTTCCTTTCTGAAATGAAATAGAGAGAGGACATGAGTTGAGGTTACCAATTGTTTTATCACAAGTTCTTCATATAAATATGTATAAGTTCTGTTATCATTTCTTCCTATAGTTCCTCTGCAGCCAACAAACACTAATAAAAATTTGTATTCTTTCTCCCAGCAGTAAATGGACAATAGCATTGATCCTTGTAATACGTCAACCCGTGAATATACTAATGAGCTAATCAAGGTCTTTTCTGAAGCCATGTCATGAATGTATGCATTACATTGTTACAGATAGTATACTGTTTCTTCAAAAGGATTATCAGCTCTTTTGCCTGTTTTCATTAACCCCTTGCTGACATCACCTGACTCTACAACAGATGTCAGCACATGTGCAGTGTTCCAGTACCAGCACTACAAAATGGTTTGTTTAAATGTACTGTATGTGTCTTTGAGACCCAGCATTGACAAATAATGCATAAAATGAGATTTCTTCCATGCAGTGAGAGGCTATAGTTGGTCTGTTCCTTTCGCAGGAGAAGGAGGACGTAGTTTGGAGTAGAGTGATGAGACTCAAGGAGACTCAGCCAGATCCCTGAGTTAGGTGGGAAGACACCAGCTCTAATACAGTTGTGTGTTGTTCTGGAGATAGGATTTACCCCTGCTCACTTTGTAGAACTTGAAGTATGCAAGATCAGTATTTGAAGGTAAAGTTATATGGACCTCATAGCTATTACCACGCCTGCAGCACCTGGTCAGGCAGGTCAGAAAATCTATACCTTACTAGAGATGAGCGAGTAGTGTTCGATCGAGTAGGTGTTCCATCGAATACTACGGTATTCGAAATACTACTAGCTGTTCGAAGTTTAATGTTCGATGCAGAACCAGCGTTGATTGGCAGAATGCCATACATTCTGCCAATCAACACTGGTTCTTCTCTTACCTTTCCGAAGTCTTCTCCGCACTGCGTCCCTGCGTCTTCTTCCGGGTGGAATTCACTCTGCCTAGGCATCCGGCCTAGGCAGAGCCGACTGCGCATGCGCGGGCATGCACGCGCATACATACGCATGCGCAGTCAGCTCTGCTCAGGCGTCGGGCCTGGGCAGAGCTGCACGCGCATGCGCAGTCGGCTCTGCCTAGGCTGGATGCCTAGGCAGAGTGAATTCCACCCGGAAGAAGACGTGGGGACCCTGCGCCGGGAGAAGACTTCAAGCAGAATCCAGCCCGACCGTCACTCGTGGACTCGGTAAGTATGATTTTATCGAATGTTGCCTACCCCTGAAACAAGCATTTCCCCCCATAGACTATAATGGGGTTCGAAATCCGTTCGAACAGTCGAACAGTGTGCAGCTGTTCGAATCGGATTTCGAACCTCAGACACTTTAGTGTTCGCTCATCTCTATACCTTACAACCAAGCAATTGTAGGCTGTCATTGAAAAGTACCATCAACCAGCTCAGCCATAGCCCTCAGTAGATGCTGTGTGAGAATTGTACCTCCAGTATTTGAAAGATGTTGAATTTATCTTATTCTACCACAAGCAAACTTTATAAGTTACCTTGCTTTGTAAACTTTGCATCTGTCTTATTCCTGCATGACCATTATGAGTATTTGATCTACCATCAGGCTCAAGCAGAATTATAACCATGATGATGTGTCCCAGGGGGCACCACCATTACCCCCTTCCCCTACAGCACTGCACCACAGCCTTGGAGTAGAGCTGGAGGATCTTATTGAGATCCTTGCACCATGACCACAGCAACTACTGTTCCGAACTTCCTGGCTTCCCCCAATGGGTTGCTACAAATTAACACCTAGGGTTTACATTTGACCAGGTCTTTCTAAAGAGAAGCTAGGGTTGGTATTATATTTTTACAGACCTCATTGAGTTCTGTTTTTCACTACACACATTTGTAGATGTGCTGGCATGCATGAAGCAAACCAGGGGTAAAACAGTTCATCAACTTTACTTCTGGGACCTTTGGAGAAAAAGGAAAAACACTTGAACACTTGAATAGTATGGTGGATGTCGGGTATTTAAATATGGCGGCTGCTTTCTTGGGAGCTGAGCGGCTGACATAACTGGATTTCTGCTGTATTATACAGCAGATACCTGGTGCTTATGCCCATGATCAGTGTCCATACTGATCACAGGCATTAACCCCCTCCCGCCACCTCAGTCAAAGCTGACCATTTTGTTGGCGGCACCTGTATGCCTTTTTTTCCAGGGATCACCAGTGCCTGGAGCAAACTCTGAGGGCCAACGTCCTGTTACTATGACAGCTGGGAGCCTAGTGATGGCTCCCAGGCCTGTCTGTCATTAGTTTCTATTGCAGGCTGCTCTAGGCAGCCTGCAACAGAAGCTACGGTATTTTGCAATGCATTAGCATTGTAATGCATTACATTAAGGATTAAACCTCCCTTTCCCTAGAAAACATGTACAACACATACACATTAAGTATCCCTGTGCCCCAAAATCCCCAAAACTGAGCTGGGATAAAACTTTTACAACTAGAGTATTGCTGGTGAGTTAGTTTTAGTCTTAATTTAATAACAAATGTCCTCTTTCAATGTTTTTACTGCACTGATATATAGAAAACCATGAAAGTATTAGACTTGGTCTATGAGAATGCATGCATTTTCTTTGATATAACAAAAGATTTCAAATTATTTAGCCAAATTCACTATATTCACAATAATTTTGCTATACTGAACATTTTCCTGCTGCAACATATCTCTTCATGTATATCACAGAAAAGTAGACTTTTGGATGAATGCAATGGGATTTCTCCATCAAAGGTAGTGAACCTTTGAAATGAATGTAAAAGAAAGACTGAATGGAAATAGCAGCACTTATTCAGAAACGAAAGAATGTGGAGAAATAGATAAAATAACTCTCGGTTGCAGTCCTTTGACTAGAGAAATGCTCGGAGAGTAAATAGATAATTAAGACGACCTCACGTGGGCACCTTCCACACAATGACTACACATACAGAACATACCTGGAGACTTTATTGATGCCTGCTTTATATTGATTCATTTTCTTGCACAATAGTGACTTTTTAATTGGAAAATTGATTATAACATTTTGGGGTTGTATTTATTTATTTTTTTACTACAAGGATGAAAAGCATTAGTAAAATGGATTCATATCAGTATGTATATTATACATAGCACCTGCCATTATATATATATATATATATATATATATATATATATATATATATATATATATATATATATATATATATATTTAAAAACTGCACCAGTGTGTCACACGGCAATAAAAACTTTGGTGCACTTAAAGGGGTTGTCCGGGATAACCATTAAACCCTACACTAACCTAAACACCCTCCTACTTTCTAAAATACATTATTAATCAAAAATGCCTACTTATTCATATCACATGACCGCCCTAGGGATGTTTTTTGACAATCCAGTGACGATCCAGAAACAGATCATAGATACTATTCCCTTCCCATCCACCACCCACACCATCATACATACTCATCTTCTTCCTGTGTGGGCTTCCTTTCCCAGGGAAGGGCTCCTCCTCCTTTGGTGACGTCGGCACACACATGTGCAACAGAGCCAGTATCCTGGCTTAGCACTGAAGCTGACAATATATCTCTATTATGCAATCTGGGAGTCTGCGCAATAGACAAGTATTGAAGGCTATGGCACAGTGCTGCGCGTTCCCCGCAGAAGGAAGACTGGAAGTAAAGTATAATAGAGTGAGAGGGTGAGGCTGAGTGAGTTAGGAAGAGGCTAGAAGTGGGAGGAATAGCTAGGGAGACAGGGAGGAGTGTTAGAGAGAGGGAGGAGGAGAGAGCTGGAGATAGTGTGAGAGCCTACAAGTACCAAAATGCAATGCAGCAGGAATGTAAACAAAATGTAAATAAATGCAGAACTTGTTAGGCCTTCCCAGAGAAACCCAGAAATCATTCCAAAAATTGCTAAAGGTATATGGGTGCAGAATAATTTAAGGGAGTAACTGAAAAATGCCCTATTTCTAATATTTCAAAAACAACATACTGGGCCTTGTCAAGCCTTTATTATATGTCTGAATGATATTGTGGCCCTGTTCATTGAGACACAATCCCAGTCTGTAGTGTAAACATGGGAATATTTTATGTTTCATTATTCCATTGATGTGTAACATGTTTTATACTGTTTTATCATGGATATTGGCTTTCCCAGCTTTATGCTAGCTCCTGAAGGTTAATAAGCCATTCCAATGCCACTGTGTAAACAGGAGTGACTTTAGCCCTGTAGCTTTTACTGTAGAACATGGAAGACGTTAGCTGGTCACATTGCAACCTTACACTCAGATGGATTTGGACTGTTATGATAGCAGAGTTGGTAGATGGTGCAGACATATTTGAAGGAACACCTTTAGTTTCATAGGTTACTAAGTGATAATTAGGTCAAAACCGGTTGTCCCATACCATGGGACACCACAGCCCGTAGATTTTTGTAAAAACATTGTCACTGCTTAATAGTAAGGAAACAAGAAAACCATGGTCTAAAAATGCCCTGAAATTTCCCAAATAGTGGCTGAACCAAAAATGGCCCACAAGTCCACAGTGGAAAAGGATAGAGGACTAGAGAAAGTGAAGAGAAGATGCTTCTTCCATCAGAGTTTGTTAAATGACCACTTGGTAAGAATTTGTGCTTTCTTATTATTAGTGACGTTGCTTATTCAAATAACTGCCATGTGTGTCTCCTTTGTCTCATCCACTCCTAACAATAAGGGAATCTCAAAACACCAGCAACCAGGAGACCGACAGCAATGAGTGTCTCAGGTGAAACATATAAGTGAGACCCTTAAGTCTATTAGATTGTTTAACACAGTCCGAGTGCAATAACTGTAACTGTCTGGAAAGGTCAAGACCCTTTATTACGAATTCCCTAAAGAGTGTCTCAAACATTTTCATGGGTAAACATATAAGTTAGAGATCTATACACAGATTTAGCTAATGCTATGTGTGGCTGAACATATAATTTAACAAAATCATGAATAATATTGGCAAACTCAGTTCCATGGGATTTATTTTATGATTGTTTTCTTATTCAAAAAAAGAAGGAATGTGGAAGAATAAATAAAATAACTCTCAGTTTGAGACCTTTGACTGGAGAAATGCTAGGAGAGTAAATGGATAATTAACATGACCCCATATGGCAGCGTTCACATAGTAATTACACATACAGTACATACCTGGAGATGTGGGGACTTACTCCTGTAGGCTTATTATTGATTCTTTTTCTTGCACAACACTGGCTGTTTCATTGGAAAATTGATTATTATCACTTTTTTTTTACTACGAGTATGAAAACAAAACATTAATAGAATAAATTCATAGCAATTGTGTACACTATATATAGCACCTGCCATGCTTTATTTGCATTATGCTTTCTAAGACAGTCATAGGCACTATGAGTCCGGCTAGCCTTCAATGAGTGTTAAACTAATTTTTAATGAAAAGAACCCTCTCACCTCTCAGCATGTGTTACAATAATAAGTCTTTATTTCTCACCCTCATTATACAGCTCTTGAAATGTTGACACAATATGAATAATGAATAATGTTAATAGTAGACAATTGGCATAGAAAAGATGGTTTATTACAACTCAAGTAAACAACTTTTTCTTATAAGTGGAACGGGTCATGAAAAAATATACATTATTATAAAAATCAAATTTAATAATAACTGAGATTTTTATCGTCACATGTTTGCCCCCAAGTCACCGGGAATTCTTAATGAAGTTGAAACTAAGGAGGGGAATGGCTGTTTGGCTGCAATACATAACTTGGAACGCATGTATCTTCCTCAATCATGACAATAATACAAGTTACTATAATAAATTGCCAGAAAGAAAATAGTTAGTATATTATAGCTTAAAATCATATTAAGGTTGATACCCCATGAGCTGAAGATAGGGTTGGATGAGCATAAGGGAGAAGTATAAGAGCTCCCTTTATAATTCTCATTCCTTTTATAGCGACACCTGGGTTTGACTCAAAACAATGCAGAAAAATCTGCAACAAAAAAACATTTTTTCTGCAATGTGGGGCCTTAGCCTAAAGAGGTTTTTTGTTTGGATCTTTTTTGTTCGAAGGCTTTCTGGCAGGGGCATAGCTAAAAGTTCATGGACCCTGGTGCAAGAGTTTATCTTGGGCTCCAGACCTCCTTACAGTACCCCGACACTGACCTGCCTTACCCTCTGTGGCTATGCTACTAGTTTCTGATCAGATTTGGATACAAAGTGCAATGCTGTATGGGATTCCCTGGGAGCTGCAAATTATACTGGTAAATTATACTGTTTCAGAAGCTACAAAGACCCTGGGGATATGTTCCATATTTGGTGTTCATTAGAGATGAGCGAGTAGTATTCGATACTGCATAGGTATTGGTGTACCCGGTCGAATACCACGTGGTAAATATAGTAAAAATTCAATTCCTCCCCCACCTCGCTCATCTCTAGTGTTCATGCCCTGAATAATCCAATTTTGATCTAAAATTTATTGTTATTATTATTGTTATTATTGTTATTATTATTTATTGTTATTATTATACACAACCTTTGTAACCTCTTACCAACATTTTCTGTAATAGTATGGGGGATTTTGCTTGCCAGAAAATAGGCCTTCATACAGCTCTGTGACAATAGTAGACAAACTATGTGTTTTGGAAGGCAAGGGGGTGAAAATCAAAAAAGCAAAAAAAAAAAATGGCATCAACAGGGAGGGACTAATTCGTGGGTTGGTCTGCTACAATATCAAGACCCAGCTCTGACTCTCACTCACTTTCGCCAATGCACGCTGTATATTTTAGTAGATTGAAATAAAGTGAAAGTTATTATGGATCGTTGTGGCGCTGATCTTTTTCTAGGATGGTTTGTGTATGGGGGTTGTTTCAAACACTGGGGCTCTATTGCAGCCTAGTGAATGCAGTCTATGGTTGTCTGTTGTGGGATTTTCTAAAATAATATAAATAGAAACTACAGCTTTCATGGTATACATGGAAGTATAAAAAGTTATGATTGCCATGATATGTGTGTGTGTTTTTGAAAGTACTGAACTTTTGTAAACATAGTGAAACATAACAAAAACTACAACCCCAATTCCAAAAAAGATGGGACGCTGAGTAAGACGTAAAGTAAACAAGAATACAATGATTTGGAATTCTGATATATTCGGTTTACAAAAGAACATAGAACATACACCAAACACTGAAAGTTGGATATTTTTCTATTTTATTGGAAAAAAAAACTTACCACATTTAGAAATTGACGGCAGCAACAAATCTTAAAAAAGTTGGGACAGGGCCATGTCTGTCATTGTGTAGCATCCCCTTTTCTTTTTCTAATAATCTGTAAATGTCTAGAAAGTGAGACCAGCTGCTCCACAATCCTTAGTCTTTTTCAATTCATAATGCGCCAAATGTTTTCTATTCATGAAAGGTCTGGGCTGCAAGCACTCGGACTCTTCTTCTGTAAAGCCATGCTGTTGTGATGGATGTAGTATGTGGTTTAGCATTGTCTTTATAAAATATGCAAGGCCGTCCCTGAAACAGACATTTTCTGGATGGAAGCATAGGTTGTTCTAAAATGGCTGAACGTACTAGATATAATGTCATTCCCACTCACGCACTTACCTGGCGTTCTAACAAACAACAAAAGCACAAACTTTGTCCAACATTCAGTGAGTAGAAAAATATGGAGACTTTATTCAAAGTATAAAAGAGATCGCCAGTAGAATGAAGGTAGTGCTGTAAAAGCCTACATATTTCAGACAGAAGAATCCTTATTCGTGGCTAAAACAATATGACATACAAAAGGGATAAATATACCCTATGCCCAATAAACATGTACAAAATAAATCATATGACAATTAATTCATTACATAATACAAAATGCACTTTACAATAAATATAAAATGCGTATTTAAAAACAAACAGCACTACTACAACATAATAGTAGTCATAAATGATTACAAAGATAAAAATATACCATCGATGCAGCAGCAAGGAAAAAGAGAGAATGCAAAAAATAGATTTAAAAAATGAGATTTTCAAACCACTGCATTCTTGTTTTCTTTTCCTTCTTTTCCTAAATGTGGTATTTGTACCGACCCACAGTATATAGGTACTGTAATTTTTATCATATATTGAACACTGTAAAAGTAATATCCATAAGAAAATGGGACAATTGCCTTTCCTTTTGTAATTCTACTCCATTCTGATTTTTTCCAGCTTCCCTGTACATTGTATGATATATTAAAGTACAATTTGGCAAAGTACAGTCTCGCAAAAAAATAAGCTCTCATATAGTTCAGTGAAACAAGTAAAAAAGAGTAACATCTTTGTCCCTTCAGGCCTCTGCATCATCTTCCAGTCGCATGCAACAGTGCTGAAGGAGTGTCCATTTATGATATTCTGCTCCTGTTGTTTTTGCACACCTGAATATTTGTTGCAGTGTGCTATTCCGTCCAGTGCTATTAGTTCCTCTGATTATTAAGGAGTTAACCTTAGTAGCTAATTAATTGACATCTTTCCTTGCCAATTAAGCTTGGGGTGGGTTCCTTATTCCCTTTATATAGTTTTCCAGCCCTCCCTTGGATGCTTGCTATTGCTTCTCTGAGAGTGCTAGCTATTTACTGTTTTGCTTATTTACATTTCTGGACTTGGCTTTTTCCCTTTTGACTATTCTTCCAGTTCCAATTCTGTACTGCTGTATCTAATTGGTTCTGATCCTTGGCTATCTTTATAACCCCTGTCTGTTTGTTTGTCTTGTCTGTGTATTGTATTATAGGAAGGGGCTGTTGCCCAGTTGTCCTCTACCACCTAGGGTAGTTGAAGCAAGTAGGTAGGGACTGGGTCAGGAGCTGGGTCAGGGGCTGGGTCATGCTTTAGGACTCACTGTCTTTGTCATTCCCTTCCTCTTACCCAGTTTCACCTCATCACTTTCCTTGTTTTTTTTTAACCAAATTCATGGAAAAAAAAGATCTAACTAATCTGGACCTAACCTTAAATAGGTTAGGTCCAGAATGGACTGATTCTTCTTAAACTTGAAACTCTCAAGTGTGCTGCAAGACAAACATGAAAAAGTTACCAAACTATGAAGACTGCGGTACCACGGTATTGCATCCATGTTACTCTGCATGCTACTTCACACTAGTGTACCATAAAATAGAGTGATGTATAAACAAATTCATATATAAATATGTACTCAGCCTTTCTTGTGAGGATTCACACCTCTTCACCCTGCTTTTTTTTTTTTCTCCTTCTTTCAGCTTTTTTTTCCCTTCACCTACCTTCTTCCCCTTTTATTTTGTAGTTTTTGGATGTGTCTGGTTTTATTATTTACTTATTCTTACTATGGATACTTTTTGGAAGGACTTTGGCCTTGTCATATTGCCAATTATGTCCTCTGCCATCTTTACCTAGTTGCACACAATCACATTAAGGAAAGTAATTTAATGTACATAATTATGAAATCAGTGAACAGTGTATAACTCAAATTATATACTCTGGGCACCTGCCAGAAACTATTATATGTTCTTATAATTGAAGCATTACATGATGACTATTAAAATTATTGTGTTATACATGCTATGTATTGACAAAAGAGCAAGATAAGCTCTTTGTAGCGATTGTATTGTGGCCATCTTTGTCTAATAGATGATGGCCACAACAGATCATAAATGTTGTCCAAGTGACAGTTGATTTGCTATGAGAAGTTTAACAAGATGTCTATACTATACAGTCCTATGAAAAAGTTTAGGCACCCCTATTAATCTTAATCATTTTTAGTTCTAAATATTTTGGTGTTTGCAACAGCCATTTCAGTTTGCTATATCTAATAACTGATGGACACAGTAATATTTCAGGATTGAAATTAGGTTTATTGTACTAACAGAAAATGTGCAATATGCATTTAACCAAAATTTGACCTGTGCAAAAGTCTGGGCACCTCAACAGAAATGTGACATTAATATTTAGTACATCCTCCTTTTGCAAAGATAACAGCCTCTAGTCACTTCCTGTAGCTTTTAATCAGTTCCTGGATCCTGGATGAAGGTATTTTGGACCATTCCTCTTTACAAAACAATTCAAGTTCAGTTAAGTTTGATGGTCGCCGAGCATGGACAGCCCGCTTCAAATCATCCCACAGATGTTCAATGATATTCAGGTCTGGGGACTGGGATGGTCATTCCAGAACATTGTAATTGTTCCTCTGCATGAATGCCTGAGTCGATTTGGAGCGGTGTTTTGGATCATTGTCTTGCTGAAATATCCATCCCCGGCGTAACTTCAACTTCGTCACTGATTCTTGAACATTATTCTCAAGAATCTGCTGCTACTGAGTGGAATCTATGCGACCCTCAACTTTAACAAGATTCCCGGTGCCGGCATTGGCCACACAGCCCCAAAGTATGATGGAACCTCCAACAAATTTTACAGTGGGTAGCAAGTGTTTTTCTAGGAATGCTGGTTTTTTTGGACGCCATGCATAACGCCTTTTTTATAACCAAACAACTCAATCTTTGTTTCATCAGTTCACAGAACCTTCTTCCAAAATGAAGCTGGCTTGTCCAAATGTGCTTTTGCATACCTCAGGCGACTCTGTTTGTGGCGTGCTTGCAGAAACGGCTTCTTTCTCATCACTCTCCCATAAAGCTTCTCCTTGTGCAAAGTGCGCTGTATTGTTGACCGATGCAAGGTGACACCATCTGCAGCAAGATGATGCTGCAGCTCTTTGGAGGAGGTCTGTGGATTGTCCTTCACTGTTCTCACCATTCTTCTTCTCTGCCTTTCTGATATTTTTCTTGGCCTGCCACTTCTGGGCTTAACAAGAACTGTCCCTGTGGTCTTCCATTTCCTTACTATGTTCCTCACAGTGGAAACTGACGGGTTAAATCTCTGAGACAACTTTTTGTATCCTTCCCCTGAACAACTATGTTGAACAATCTTTGTTTTCAGATAATTTGAGAGCTGGCTGTCCATGCTCGGTGACCATCAAACTTAACTGAACTTGAATTGTTTTGTAAAGAGGAATGGTCCAAAATACCTTCTTCCAGGATCCAGGAACTGATTAAATGCTACAGGAAGCGACTAGAGGCTGTTATCTTTGCAAAAGGAGGATCTACTAAATATTAATGTCACTTTTCTGTTGAGGTGCCCATACTTTTGCACCGGTCAAATTTTGGTTTAATGCATATTGCACATTTTCTGTTAGTACAATAAACCTCATTTCAATCCTGAAATATTACTGTGTCCATCAGTTATTACATATTGAAATGGCTGCTGCAAACACCAAAATATTTAGAACTAAAAATGAGTAAGATTAATAGGGGTGCCCAAACTTTTTCATAGGACTGTATATTGTATGTTTGTGTGGATAAAAATTGATTGTAATAAGAAAAGCAAAATGTGAAAGGATTTGCTAGCACATTGTGATTTAATTTCTTTAGTAATAAATTGTGAATAACCAGATTTGAGCAAAGGTAAACGTAGATCGTCATTATTTTAATAGAGCTCAAGTTCCATGCCATAACTGGATTGGTGCTAGTAATGTGTGAAGTCAATGGAATCCTGTAGTCATAAGCTCTAGCTCGCAATGTTCTCTATGGGAAAATCAGAAACCAGCCACAAAGGTAAATGCCAGAAACCACAGTGCAACAGCTTTCAGACTGTTGAAGACTGTAAGAACAAAGACACTCAGGCAGGGAGTGGGAAGTCTCGCTGGATTTAAACAGTAGGCTTTACTGAATAAAACAGCCCAGGAATAAGCATTCTGTTACATAGCAGCACAACACAGTAATGGGGCATAAAAGAAAGCCACTATTTTACTGCAAAAATATGGTGTGGATGTGCAGAAGTAATAGTATGATGCAATGTCCTAGAAATGATATAACATTTATGTAACCCCCTCACAGGAATTACTAATGGTTATTTGGCCATAAAAGTGCCTTACATGTTATGATTGTTTGTATATGTTGTTATGTTCATACTGTATTCATTTATTTATTATCAACAAAGCTATTGTTCTCTGGTTTCACTTGTCCTAGTGAGCTGTGGTCTCCATAGCAACACACACTATAGTGGGTAGATCTGTAGCTGGAACAGGAAATAGTCATAGCAGAGAAAGGAAGTAGTATTCAGTAAGCAGCAAGGAAAGAAGAAGCAAGGAGAAGTGTGGCAGTGGCCATCTTGTGTGTCAGACACTGTGTGCTGTGAGGATTGCCACAGCAGCAGCAGGACAGAGAAGCTGTGTGACAGCGCTCTGCATTACTATCAGTAAGAGGACAGGATTATATCAGGCTAAGCAGAGCTATAACCCTGGCAGCCTGCACCTACCTCTACAAGGTAACTGAACTCCTGCAGAAGTTCCAGAAGCTGGACCTGCAGACATCTTAGACTCTCTGCTAATCCGTGGGAAGGTGTCAGCCAGCTACAAGCCACTGTGCCATAGCTCATTGCTACAGGACAAGTGAACCAGCAGATGCCTGTTACAATAAAGCAGTGAGTACTTCTACTGATCCTGACCTGGACATTGCCTTCCTTGCAGCTAAGCCCTGGGCAAATGCTCTTTGCTGGAGTAGAGCACTGGCACCCACATCACCATCTCAGCCCAGGGACCAGCGGGTGTCTCAATACTCCAACTGGTGTCACAACTAACTGACTCTGCCTATTACCCTGTGCACCTCTCCTGGGAGTTCTGGTGCCTATAAGGTCACCATGACAGTCCAGCTTCCTGCACGGTTCTCCCGGGGTGGTCGCATTTAGAGATTCCCTGATCTAACTATGTTTAAAGAGGACTTTTCACCATCCCAAGCCTGTGCAGTTTTATTTACCATGTTATAGGTTCTGCTGCACAGACTCTAGGGCACTTTCAATTTTGTCTCTAGCCCCCCTCGTTGCGGAGTTCTGAACCACATTATTTTTGGCATCCTGTATGTTAATTGTCAGAAGGGCGTTTCTGACAGTGAAGGGAACAACCAGGTTTCCGTCTTCAGACCCGGCGAAACTGGACAAGTGAATGGGTTTTAAAGCTGACCGCCGGTTTCTGTCCCCTGTCCAGTTTTGCCGAGGCTGAAGACGGAAACCCGGCGGAATGCACACACCGGCCACTGGGCAGAAGTGTCAACGCTTAGTAGTGTAAAATAGTTAAGTAGTTACAAGCTTTAACGTGGAACAGACAGTAGCACAAAAAGAAAGACATCTTGCCCACCAGTAAACATATCCCAGTTTATGGTAATTTAGTATTGCAGTACTTCAGTATTAACTAGCATGAGTATATGGTTACTGAGCATCTATAGTATTGGTATCTATGGTGTCTATTGGTTTCATATGCACAGCCATCGCAATTAATCCTCCCTTTGACAAAATTCTGCTTGTATTCCTTGTCGTACACAGCACAACTGGATAATATTACAGAACAAGATAATAAACACACATTTTTCATATAAAAACTACAATGGCTATTGATTACAATTATGTAAAACATACAGAGCTATTAAATATGACATAATACATGAATACAATAGCATTGTAGTAGAAGCATACGGTATAGAAGAGTGGTTTGGCCTACGCTCTGTTGCTGCTCTTTCTAAGCTATACAGATCACTCACTGAGTGTTGTGTATTCAAAAATAAAGACGTTTATTGGTTAAGAAAATGCTTTTGTCTTTCTGAAGGACGTCCATTAGTCACTTACAGTTAACAACTAACCTGCCCTCTTCAATTCATAGTAGCATCAGTTTCCATTCTGACTTGCATTGTTATAGCTGAATAGTGCATGCCCATTAACTGTTTAATATACTGTAGTAGTTCATATTATAACCACGCAGTGATTTCACTTTCTATAAATATGCCTAAGGATAGATATCTATTTCATATCTTCTCTATATTACAACTGATTACATTTGCTTTAGCACGTTCATTTTTACAGAAGCCATAAGTCTTTACGAGACCCATTAATCAGGGGCGTAACTACCGTGGTAGCAGCAGTAGCAGCTGCCACAGGGCCCGGGCCATTAGGGGGCCCGGTGACAGCCGCTACCGCTGCAGGTTTTTTTTGTTTTTTTTAAATAGTCTGTTACGGGCCCCATTCACTTGCTGATCCTGGCTGGGCCGGGATCGGCAAGTGACACCGCGGGCCCCACAAACACTATCATTATACTCGGGGATCTTTGCAGACCCCCGAGTATAATGATCAGCGGACCGGGAGAGGTAAGGAACATAAGAAACAGTGTTACTTACCTCTCCACGATCCTGCCTCCGGCCTCCCTCATTCGTGTCTGACGTCTCTGACGTCACATGACCCGGGTCTGCTTCCCGGGTCATGTGACGTCCGACGTCATTAATGCAGGACAAGAGCGGCAGCCGGCAGCCGACAGCCTAGAAGCCGGGCACAGGTAAGCAACTGGTTTTTTTTAAAATGTTTTTATTCCCCCGGGTCTCCGATTATTATACTCTGGGGTCTGAAAAGACCCCAGAGTATAATAATTGTTTATGGATGTCCACAGTGGGACATAATACTGTGTGCAGGGGTGTAAGGGAATTGCTAAGACAGCAATTCCCAGAACTGTTAAACCCTGGGAGGGGCACAAGAGACAGTGAGCCCTAAGCTGAAGCCCCCCGCTTTCCCTTCCTATTGCCAGGCCCTATCCTAGGTAATAGGCGACAACCACGAGGACAATCCCTCCCTGAATATGTGAAACACAAAACGCAGACAAGACGAACAACAACAAAGGGAGGTCAGCTAGCCAGGGTTCGGTAACAGGAGAGCAATGCAGTGCCAAATCGGAGTCAAGAGAATAGTCAATGAGAAAAGCCAAAGGTCAGGTATAATAGTATAAGCAAACAGGGACAGTAAGAGGGCAAGGCCAGATTAACCACTTAATGGACAGAGGCAACCTTGGCAGAAGACGGGTGTGGTGCAAATCCAATTAAGGACTAGAGCCGTGTTCACACAGTGCAACTAAAAACTTTAAGCAGATTATCAAACTGCACACGCCTCCTGCGCCGCAGCATGCGAGCAGAGGGTGGCGCAGGGGCCCAAACAGGCAGAGATGTTACAGTACCCCCCCTTTTATGAGGGGCCACCGGACCCTCACCAGACAAACCAGTTCTAGAGGGATTCTGAGTTTTCCCTGCCTTGTATTTTGGTTCTGCTTGAACCACAGACACTTGAGAACCAGGCAAACATTTTTTATTCATCCGGCGTTTTTTTTTTTTTTTTTTTTTAAATGTAGATTGTGAGCCCCACATAGAGCTCACAATGTACATTTTTCCCTATCATTATGTCTTTTTTTTTTTGGAATATGGGATGGAAATCCATGCAAACACGGGGAGAACATACAAACTCCTTGCAGATGGTTTTATGCCCTTGGCGGGATTTGAACACCAGGACTCTAGCGCTGCAAGGCTGCAGTGCTAACCACTGAGCCACCGTGTGGCCCCTCATCCGGCGTTTCTGATACCACCAGGTTTTAATACCGGAGGGGCGCTCCCAACTTTTAGTAGCTGAGACCTTCTCCACAGTGACACAATCTACAGAATGTAAAGCAATACAGTGGGATGAGCACTGATCTCCCCACTTTACCAACTTCTTTTTACCCCAATCCAACATAGGGTTATGGAGCTTCAGCCAGGGGAACCCCAAAATAACATCAGCAGAGAGATTCTCCATAACAAAAAGGCTTATGACCTCTGAATGTGTAGATCCCACTTGCAAAGAGATCAAAGGGGTTTTAAAACTGACTTTACCCCTGGCCAGTGGAGTAGAATCCGCTCCAGTAACAGACATAGGCGAGTCCAGTGGCAAAAGCTCAATGCCCAAAGATTCAACAACTGAATATTTAACAAAATTTGCTGCAGACCCAGAGTCAACTAGGGCCTTGCCAGAAACAGATCTGTCCCCAGAGGACAGAGACACAGATAACAACATCTTATTGTTATTCCCCCCAAATACCTGGTTGCCTGAGTGGTTCTTCTGATTACCACTCAGGCACTGAAGTTTTTTCGCAGGTGACAAGGGTCTGATAGAGCAGTCTCGGATGATATGATCTGGAGAACCACAGTACAGGCACAGGTTATTCCTAAGACGATGCTCTTGTCGTGTCTTGGCGTCCATAGCTCCCAGTTGCATGGGTTCCTCACCAGAAGTGATGGGAGGAAAGGTAGGTTTTTCAGAGGAGAGAGAGGAAGAGACAGAAAACTAGGAGGCAACAGACCCTACTCTCTCTTTTATATTTTCTCGGATCTTGCGGTCAATACGGACTGCCAAAGTCATGGCTTTCTCAAGCGTCGGGGGATCTGGGTGACCAACCCAGAGCTCCTTAACACGGTCACACAAACCTTTTTTAAAGTGAGCCTTTAGAGCTGACTCACACCAACCTGCAGTTACACTGTACTTACGGAACTCAGAGCAATACTCCTCTGCAGAGCGTTTTCCCTGCCGCATGGTGAGGAGTTGAGATTCCGCAAGCGCAATGTGGTCTGGCTCGGCATAGATAGAGCCCAGAGACTTAAAATTTTTTTCCACATCAGACCACTCATCAGCATCAGGAGGGAGTTTAAGGGCCCAAGCTTGTGGATCCCCCTGTAGCAGAGATATAACCACTCCCACCATTTGGGCCTGAGTCACATGTGGATTAATCCGAAAATACAAGCGACAAGACTCCCTGAACATCTCAAATTTTTCACGGTCCCCTGAGAAACGATCCGGGAGTAACATCTTGACCTTGTAAGGTACCAAAACAGCTGGGGATGATGCAGCAGCCTCAGTTAGGGTCTGAACCTGTTTAGCTAGCTCAGCTACCAGGCCGGTCAAACCTTCCAACTTGGCTGCAAAGCACTGAATAGGATCCATGCTGTCTGTAGGGAAGCAATGGATGTAGGTTTTTGGGCTTGTTATTATGTAAGGGAATTGCTAAGACAGCAATTCCCAGAACTGTTAAACCCTGGGAGGGGAACAAGAGACAGTGAGCCCTAAGCTGAAGCCCCCCGCTTTCCCTTCCTATTGCCAGGCCCTATCCTAGGTAATAGGCGACAACCATGAGGACAATCCCTCCCTGAATATGTGAAACACAAAACGCAGACAAGACGAACAACAAAGGGAGGTCAGCTAGCCAGGGTTCGGTAACAGGAGAGCGATGCAGTGCCAAATCGGAGTCAAGAGAATAGTCAATGAGAAAAGCCAAAGGTCAGGTATAATAGTATAAGCAAACAGGGACAGTAAGAGCAGGTATGCGCACGGCAATAACAAGCACTGGTGTGAATGGGAACCAAGGCTAAATAGGAAGGAAGAACCCGCCCATGGAGTTCACAGGAAGGCAGGCTGTCAATCAAAGGGCAAGGCCAGATTAACCACTTAATGGACAGAGGCAACCTTGGCAGAAGACGGGTGTGGTGCAAATCCAATTAAGGACTAGAGCCGTGTTCACACAGTGCAACTAAAAACTTTAAGCAGATTATCAAACTGCACACGCCTCCTGCGCCGCAGCATGCGAGCAGAGGGTGGCGCAGGGGCCCAATCAGGCAGAGATGTTACAAGGGGTCACTATTGGGGTTAATACTGTGTGCAGGGGACACTATTGGGGTTAATTCTGTGTACAGGGGCCACTATTGGGGTTAATACTATGTGTGCAGGGGCCACTATTGGGGTTAATTCTGTGTGCAGGTGACACTATTGGGGTTAATACTGTGTGCAGGGGACACTATTGGGGTTAATACTGTGTGCAGGGGACACTATTGGGGTTAATACTGTGTGCAGGGGACACTATTGGGGTTAATACTGTGTGCAGGGGACACTATTGGGGTTAATACTGTGTGCAGGGGACACTATTGGGGTTAATACTGTGTGCAGGGGACACTAATGGACAATACTGTGTGCAGGGCTTACTAAGGGACATAATAGAGTTCTGAGGAGGGGGTCGGTTGAGGTCTTCGGGGGCGGTTTGGGGGGGGCCCATGTCAAAAGTTCACCACGGGGCCCCGCCATTCCTAGTTACGCCACTGCCATTAATGTAACTACAAGGGTAAGGGGGTGTTCACACTACCTTTGGTGTCCGCTCAGCAGTGTCTGATTCTTAGCTATTCTTAGCTATTAGTGTCTGATTCTTAGCTATTAGCTATTGTTCGTTCAAAGATTTTAGCAACAGGACAATAGCTGAACTCTCAGAAGTCAATTAAAATTTCCATTCAATTCAATGGGATTTTATCTTTTGTCCATTTGTGTCCTTTAGTGTCCGTTTGTGTCCATTTACAACCATGTACATTTTTTTCCAGCCGACATAAAAATCATACTTGCAGTACTTTTCTGTCCATTAGAAAAAATCGGACAGCAAGTGTCCATTTAAAAAAAAAAAAAAAAAAAAAATTAGTTACTGTCCGTTTTTTGTCCATTATGATAGGTGTCCGTTTTTTTGTTTATTTTCTTTTAAATGTACACTTTCTTAATGGACTCCAGTGGTAGTGTGAACCCTACCTAACAGAGTGGTAGTGTGAACCCTACCCAGCTGTTATGGGACCCTACAACAACTAGTGGATGGAGAAGTGGAAAACTGAATGCACCCCTATTACATAACTGGCACATTGCTTTCATCATATGCTGTATTGCCCTGATGTCATAGTGGGTGTATTGTCCCTCTACTGTGTATATTTTGTCTGCGTTGTGACATCATTGTGTGTATTTTTTCTGTAATGTGACATCACCATGTTTAACATCTTTGTACTGTGACAACATTGTGTGCATTATTCATCTACTGTGAAATCACTGAGCATATTATCCCTGTTCTATGACATCTCTATGTATTGCTCCTGTACTTAGATAACAATATAGTAACCATGGAGTACCATAGCAAAACATGTAACTACCTTGACCACATAACCACATAAAGCATTAAGTTCCGAAGCTGTCTCCTGTAAACACAGAATAACACACGTATGAACAATGTATAACAATACAGGAATAATGTGCATGGTGACAGTACAGGGACAATATAAACAAAATGATGTCATAGTACCTGGATAATGCACACATCAATTAAATTATATTGTGTTCCAAGGAGCACTCAAAGGATCAGTGCACACAGAATTTTTTGGCACTGATTTTGATGCTGAATCCACCTCAAAATCAGCCTATTCTATTGGGAGGCTTTTTTGGAGGCTGATTGTGAGGCAGATTCAGGGCCCCTTCACACGGAGTATACGCTGGCTGATTCTGAACGTGTAAATGTTCTGAATCAGCGGCGTTTAAAACAGATCCCTTTGCTTTCTATGGGAGCCGGCATACTTGCGCTCCCCATAGAAATGAATGGGCTGCTTTTTTCCATTCATTTCTATGGGGAGCGCACGTATGCAGGCTCCCATAGAAAGCAATGGGATCTGTTAAACACCGCTGATTCAGAACGTTTACACGTTCATAATCAGCCAGCGCATACTCCATGTGAAGGGGCCCTCAGTGTCAAAATCAGCACCAAAAAGACAATTATAATGAGGTCCGTGTGCTCTCTGCACGGTGTCTGCACAGAACATGCGGACAGAAAAGTACTTTGTGATCTTCTTTCATGTCTTTTGATTTGTGTGGGAAGCACGTGGAGAGCACACAGATCCCATTGCCAATGCGTTTAGTATGCCTTTTGGGGGGGTCCCTATGCGGATTACCCAAACGGATTACCGAACGCAGATGTGAACAAGGGGTCAGATGATAAGGACCACTTTTTGGATTACTGGAGCACGGACATAACTGGAATGTTTTCATGTATGTACAGCTCCTGATATACTAGTACAATTGAGGCCCCTGAAAAGTGATCTCATTTTAAGACTTTACTCCTTAAGGCATTCATCTATAGGTTTAATCAATATTTTGACCCCACAGGTATTTTCAAAAGGTAATGTACATCAAATGTTGCAGGGCAAGAATTGTAATTTTCTAATCATAGATTCATTTGTGCCTAATATATAGTGACCAGAATATGCCACTGGAGACATATACTCTATAAATTATAATGTGGATTCTCCTTGGTACGGCAATAACCTACATGTGGCTGTTAAGTGATGTCTGTGCACACTGCAGGACTGAGAACGGAAAGAGGAGTTAAGTGGCAGAGGATAAACTGTGCAGAGTCCATCAGGTAAAGTAAAAATCAAGGGATCTATGATAAACACAAAAACATTCATTCATACACAGGCCTCATTTGTCAGGACTAGAGATGAGCGAGTAGTGTTCTATCGAGTAGGTGTTCGATCAAATACTATGGTATTCGAAATACTCGTACTCAATCGAACACTACTAGCTGTTCGAAGTTTAAGGTTCGATGCAGAACCAGCGTTGATTGGCAGAATGCTATACATTCTGCCAATCAACGCTGGTTCTTCTCTTACCTTTAGAAGTCTTCTCCGTGCATCGTCCCCGCGGCGTCTTCCAGCTGGAATTCACTCTGCCTAGACATCCGGCCTAGGCAGAGCCGACTGCGCATGCCCTCGCATGTGTAGTCGGCTCTGCTCAGGCCTCAGGCCGGGCAGAGCCGACCGCGCATGCGCAGTCGCCTCTGCCTAGGCCCCGATGCCTAGGCAGAGTTAATTCCAGCCGGAAGACGCCGCGGGGGCGCTGCGCCGGAAGAAGACTTCAAGGAGAATCCAGCCCGACCGTCACTTGTGGACTTGGTAAGTATAATTTTATCGAATTTTGCGTACCCCTGAAACGAGCATTTCCCCCCATAGGCTATAATGGGGTTCGAAATCCGTTCGAACAGTGTGCGGCTGTTCGAATCGGATTTCGAACCTCGGACATTTTAGTGTTCGCTCATCTCTAGTCAGGACATATGTGGCTTTGATATATAGTGTCCTTTCTTTTTTTAAAAACTTTTTTTTTTTAGGAAATTACAATCCACAAAGAACAGAAAGAGTGAAAAACTAAGTGCTATATACTTATTACATTGTTTTAAATTTTTTTAATAGATCAAGTGGACTTACCTTACACTAAACACTAACCACAATGAAGATTTCTTAATACTAATTTGCTGTAAAATGTACTGATGATGATTTCCTGAGGGTTTTCTAAACTATGCTTTCCCTACCTTAGACAATAGATGATACACAGACGGGGAACAGAGAAGGGAGGTCAATTGAAACAGATGGCAAAGGGAAAGCAATATTGCGCAGTAAGGATCAATGGAAAATAGCGGCAGTCCCACAATAACAATCACCGCCATTTTTCACATGCTGGTCAGTGACTAATAATGGTGATTACCGATATTTGTCATTGACTAGCAAGCCTGAGACAGCAGTCATCATAGCTATAAAGCAGATAGGACACATGTAGGGCACTCAGAAGTCATGTCATAAATGTACGGCACTGAATGCTACTTACATATTACAGTGAAGACTAGGAAGCGGTTAATGCAATTTTAGTTTACACCAAATTAGCCAGAAAATACATACTAAAACTGTTGTCCACAAAAATTAGGGATATTTTTTTGAGCCAAACCCAGGAGAAGGAGTAGTTACAAAAGGAATGGGAAATATAAAGTA
This sequence comes from Leptodactylus fuscus, assembly GCF_031893055.1. Lineage (NCBI taxonomy): Eukaryota > Metazoa > Chordata > Amphibia > Anura > Leptodactylidae > Leptodactylus > Leptodactylus fuscus. Next base: position 126,352,985 of record NC_134267.1, on the reverse strand, counting down.
AGCAAGTTTGTAAGTTTGTATGTTTTGTCGGTATTTGGGTGGGTTTCCTCCAAGACATACCAATAGGGAGTTTTGATTGTGAGCCTTATATGGGACAGTGATGACAATATCTGAAGAATATACAAATAAGCAAAATGAATCAGTAATATACATACACATTGGAGCAAAATACATAGCCCAATGATATATTTTTATTATTATAAATAATCCTCTTTACCTGATATTTCTAGTATCATGAGATTACTATAGGTCACTATAGGGCGGCATGGTGGCTCAGGGCTAGCATTGTCACCTTGTTACATTGCTGGAAGCAGTGGCGTAACTAGGAATGGCGGGGCCCCGTGGCGAACTTTTGACATGGGGCCCCCCCGACACCGAAGATCTCGACCGAGTCCCTCCTACGCATTCCTGCGCGCTCTATTATGTTCCATAGTGGCCCCTGCACACAGTATTATACTCAATAGCGGCCCCTGCACACAGTATTATGTCCCATAGTGGCCCCTGCACACAGTATTATGTCCCATAGTGGCCCCTGCACACAGTATTATCCCCCATAGTGGCCCCTGCACACAGTATTATGTCCCATAGTGGCCCCTGCACACAGTATTATGTCCCATAGTGGCCCCTGCACACAGTATTATGTCCCATAGTGGCCCCTGCACACAGTATTATACCCAATAGTGGCCCCTGCACACAGTATTATGTCCCATAGTGGCCCCTGCACACAGTATTATGTCCCATAGTGGCCCCTGCACACAGTATTATGTCCCATAGTGGCCCCTGCACACAGTATTATACCCAATAGTGGCCACTGCACACAGTATTATGTCCCTTAGTGGCCCCTACAGGACTAAATACTGTCACGTCACCCGCTGACCGCTATACCAGGACAAATTGTGGATAAAAAATCTGGTCATGTGCATTACAATTTAGTAACTCCATGTGCCTCATATTAATAGCAGTTAACCCCATCATCTCCCTCACATTAACCCCTGTGTGCCTCACCATAAGAGTTATTGATATGTGAGAGACATGGAGGTAATAATAAAGTATCTTCATTATTATTACCCCCATATGTCTCACATATCAGTAACTCTTATGGTGAGGCACACAGGAGTTAATGTGAGGGAGATGATGGGGTTAACTGCTATTAATATGAGGCACATGGAGTTACTAAAACACAAGTAATCACCCCATATGCCTGACATTAATAAGTAACCCCAGTACGTACCTGTGTAGCTTTAGTTTCATTTTCCTTCTTCCTTTCTTCCTCCAGTGCAGGACGGCAGGAGCTCGGCAGGGATAAGCCCCGCCTCCTCATCTCATTGGTGGGCAGAGGACAGCAGAGAAAGGGAGGGGGGAGAGAGAGGGGGAGCGTCCTGCAGCGCTGACAGGAGCCAGAGCTGCAGCTCCTGTGTCTCAGCCGTTGCTGCAGCTTCGGGGCCCCCTGTTGGTGGAAAGTATTCCACCAACAGGGGGCCCCGATCATTATACTTGGGGGTCCGAAAAGACCTCCGAGAATAATGATAGCAGCGGTAGCAGCTGTCACCGGGCCCCTAATGTCCCGGGGCCTGTGGCAGCTGCTACCGCTGCTATGGTGGTAGTTACGCCACTGGCTGGAAGCCTTGAGTCAAATCCAGCCTAGGGCAACATCTTAAAGGAATTTGTATGTTTTGCCTGTGTTTGGGTGGGTTTCCTTTAAGACATACCAATAGGGGGCTTAGATTGTGAGCCCTATATGGGACAGTGTTGACAATATCTGTAAAGTGCTGCAGAATATACAAATAAGCAAAATGAATACGTAATATACATAAACATTGGAGCAAAGTAAATAGCCCAATTATATATTTATATTATTATTAATCATCCTCTGTACCAGATATTTCTGAAATTATGAGATTCTACATCAGACAAATTAATATTCTTGATCGATTAATATTCTTGAAAATGATTACATAATGTCACAATTCGCAGAGCTCACACAGCCACAATTTATACCAAATAAACTGATCAGGTTTTCATAACTTTCATTTGGATAGAACTGGCAGCGCACATAAATAATTAGATGTAGCCATCTGCTATGATTCTGAGCATCAACATTCACAATGACAATATATGCATATGCTAGTACTGGAAACAGATTAACCCTATTATTGCTTGAAGCATATTTGTATGTAGATAAATAAATGTACTTTGCAAAGGTGTTTGACACTGAAGGAGGTTGATTGAACTGTTTGCTGGCACTGGTGGCACCAATGCTGTCCTATATAGCAGTCACATGGAAAACCCAGAAAGACAGCTATACATTTTTAACCCCCTTGATGCCATGGTCTACAATTACTGCAGCATCTACATGTGGCTACGCCTGTCAATTGTATTTCTGAATGTCAATAATGATTTGATATGCTGAAAAATCTGACTTGTCCCACAAATAAATAAGACCCCAAATAACAATGTAAAAATAAAAGTTATGACTCTAAGAATATAGTGATTTAAAAAAAACAAAAATGATCTATTTTGTATTGCCATAATCATATGAACCTATAAAATTAAGAATACATGTTATTTATGCTTAATCGGCACCAAATTTGGCACATGGATAAATCCAGCCCTTACAAAGGTTATAGACTGGTTTTCAGCTTTCTGTGATATGGTGTTCTTGGCATATTCACAAAAACAAATATATTATCACTGGCTTCCACATAAAGGACCTTCCTTCACATCAGATGACTTTTCGTCACAGTCAACAAGTACTGAACCTCTCCAGCAAACTTAGGTTAAGCCTGGTTCACATCTGTGTTCGGTATTCCATTCAAGGAGTCTGCTTGGGGACCCCCCAAACGGAATATCAAACGCATTAAAAAGCAGTGAGCAATGAAACCACACAGACCCCATCAACTATAGTAATTTTTCCGCATGGTGTCCGCACGAATCATGCGGAGAGAAAAGTAGTTCTTAAAGTACTTTTCTCTACGCATGACTCATGCGGACACCGTGTGGAAAACACACAAACACTAACATTATAGTTTATGGGGTTTCATTGCTCACCACTTTTTTAATGCGTTCGGTATACCGTTCGGGGAGTCCCCAAGCAGACTTTGCGAACAGAATACCGAACACAGATCTGAACCAGGCCATATAGTCTCAGTGAGACAGACAAGCAGCAGAGTCTCAGCAGCACACCTGAGTCCATCTCCAGGCTGACCAGGTCCAATATGCTAATAGACAAGCTACTACCTGGGCACAAACAAATGAAATAGACCCTTGAGAATCTGAGTATTTCTGCTAGCATATGAATGGCCTCCACTAACAATACAGAAAAGAGCAGGATTATGTAAAGTTTCCTCAAAAGACAATGGTCCATCCTAGAGAAATAAACTCAATGTTTGTCAAGCCAAAATCGACAAGGCTTCCTAACCATAATAACTGTGAATCTATGGAAAAGTCACCTCAGTCATAGCAACAATAAGTAATGGCTTCAAAAAGACTTATCTACTTTCCCACAACAGAAAAAGATCAAATCTTATGGAACAATTTCTCTTATAGGGTAGACTACCATATAGTCTTATGGATTTAAGCTTTCTTCATTTCTTCAATGGCATCCGTGCCATTTTGCTCTGTGTGAATGCACCCTAAAACTAGCAAATGTTTACCCCTAGGAATCAAAAGCTAAAAGCAAATCTGGCACCCGAAACTTCTGTCCTATTTAAGAATTGCATATCATTGGGGTAGAAAAAGCTGCATTCTTTATTCTTTACTAGGGTCTATTAGCTAACAGCATAATATTTTTTTCAATCAATTTGGGTTTCTAATAAATATACATAGAAACCTGTCATCATAATATGCTGCCCTAACACAGAATAATGAATATAAAAGTATTGTATCAAATCATATATTAAAAAAATTAATAATTCTTATTATTCATAAATAATACCTTCTAAAGGAATTATTCTAGAAACTAATCTAAAAACATGACAATATATTCTATTTTCTACCAGGCAGCATTGAACCTACTTCACCCATTCAGATGTGTTAAATCAAACACTAATTTATTATTTCCTGATGTTCTGTATACAATTGAAGTAGAGCTGCTAGATAACTAGATGAACAATGCTAACATGCCTTGTATGGAGAATGAAGATAAAATGAAATGTTCAGCTTTGGCTTTTCTTTCCTATTCAATAACATACACAACAAAGAACATCTAATTGCTTCTAAGTCGAGACAAAAAGATGGCACATTAAAGGAATATATTTCCAATGTTGCTGGAAAACTTCTGAGGCATCACTTGGTGTATTTCCCTAATATTAAAATTCTTCAGACCTCATTCCATCTCTCTGCTTAAGATGAAAATAAATGCGCACATAGAAATAAGAGCATCTTCTGACATGTCTTTAAGACATATTAGAAGATCACATGAATAGGGATCCAACTAATAAGTGAAAGAAAAGGAAAAGGGAGATTCAGCAACCCTTGTCTGTTGAGTCATTCCCTTTAATGAAAAATGCCATAGTAGAACATGTCCAGAGTTTGGCCTTTGGGTCAAATGTGGCCTGTGTTCAAATTTCACCCAGCCCACCAGCACTGTTGCCTTTAGGGAGATCACTACTACTTTTTTAATAGGCAGTGGACGTCTGGTAACGGCCTCTATTAACTTACCTATCTCCATTCCTGCTTGCGGACTCCTTTTTCCTCATCAGTCACTGGGGTGTACTGCACATCATAGCGACCTGATTTGCGGTACACAGGTCCCATTGAAGGCTGAAGAGGGATGAGGAGGCCGTGAGCAGGAGTGCAGAGTGGTAAGTGAATGCAGCCTCGTCTCCGTGATTCTGCCAATCCAGTTGTTAAAACTGGATTACTCCAATGATCAGTAAGGCCGGGTTCACACGATGTCTTTTGGCACGTAATGTGGCACGTAGACGCCGCAGGAGCTTTTGCGGGCCGTATACACTCCCATTGATTTCAATGGGAGCCGGGACTGTATACGCGGCGCTATTTTGCGGCCGCCGCAAAATCACGGCCACAAAATAGTGCCGCGTATACGGTCCCGGCTCCCATTGAAATCAATGGGAGCATATACGGCCCGCAAAAGCTCCCGCGGCGTCTACGTGCCACATTACGTGCCAAAAGACATCGTGTGAACCCGGCCTAAAACATAATTTTTAATTAAATGAGCATCACAATAAAGTGAATAAAATTACTAAGAAAAAAATCCTATAAACAGCAGGATGGTGGAAAATGTGTGAACCGAGAGAAAGCAGGTGGTTTGGACTCCGTAACCAGAAATGAACGCAGACGTGGTGATAAAGCTCAAGGAAAAATGTATTTACTATAGGTTAATAAAGGCAAGTTAACAGTAAAATAACAATAGGAAGGACAAGCAAAATACACAGTATAGGTTGAACAATTTAAGGTAGATTTAGCAATGTTTTCCACTTTTTCTATGTCGCTTTTACAGTATGGACTCTGAATGAACTCTATACCCAAAACTATCATTAACTGACCCTGACTTCACATTTTGTGCGCACCCCCCTTTTCCCATTGGTCCAGGTGGACCGCTTACAGTTTGTAGAAGCGCGCGTTGGGGCCCAAAGTCGTTCCTTTCTAGTGAAGCGTCTTCTCCTCATGATTATCACGATTTCTGAAGTGATAAATTCTCCTCAGCAGGCAACAATGGTATGTTACGTTTAAGTTAAACCATTTGCAAAAGGAAAATCTTTGAGTCCAACATACCACTTTAAGAGGGTTGTCTGATGAATTGAAAACAAATATATAGCAAAAGAGACTGTGTAACCAAAAAGTGTATAACTCCCTTTTATACACTTTTATACCTTTTGGCTCCATATACTGTGCTATTATCAGCTGCTATGCACAGAGGCCAGGTGTTGTATCCCTCCATTGATCCTACTAATATTAGAAATGTGAAAGTTTAGATGTTTGTGTGTTTGTTACTCGATCACGCAAAAGTAGCTGAATGGATTTGGATGAAATTTGGCACATAGATAGTTTGTAACCTCAATTAACACATGGGCTACTTTTTATCCCGGTAAATGACATGGCTGCATGACTGTTATGAATTTATGTTCATATACTATATTAAACTTATCTTGTTAGCAGGACAATCTCAACTATTTGGAGTTTGCTGATAAAGCAAGGTCTGTTATCTCTCTATGCAAACACACAGATAACACCGAGTCCATTGTGTACAAGCATCTGCATATTATCTGATCTTCTCCAGGCAGTGTGCTGAAACACTGAGATGGGAAAACCCCTTTAATCATTCCAGGAAAAAGAAAATCTAATTTGTCGCAAAATTCTAAAACAACAAGAGCTATGAAGGTAGCCAGAAGTCAACAGACTCCTCAAGCGGAGCTCAGAATTAGGAATAACTTTGTCTCAGCTTATGGATATTCCCAATGTGTTAGGCTTCAAGAAAATCACTGTAAACTACTAACAAATTGGTATCGCTCTGCATCTTGGCTTTATCGACATGGCCTCTCGTCCTCTAATACTTGCTGGTGCTGCAAATCCCAATAAGGCACATTATCCCATATTTGGTAGTCTTGCCTTGACATTCAGTCTTTTTGGCAGGATGTGCAATCCATCATACAGAAAGTCACCAAGAAACCCTGCTCTCTCACACCCGAAATTGTACTTCTGTCTCTACCGTTGCCTCACTACACCGCCTCGAAATCTAACCTAGCTACCCATTTGATCGCAGCAGCTAAACTACTTATCCCACAGTTTTGGCTTCAGACTGATCCTCCTACCAAACAACTCTGGATGACTAAGGTGTCCCAAATTGCTCGCTTTGAAGAACTTTCAAATTGGCAAAACAGAACACACCACAAATTTCTAACACTGTGGCAACCTTTCTTAGATTTCAGACATTGATAGCTTACTCTCTTTTTTGCTCTTCTGCTTCTGACTTTCTCCTCACCTTTCTTAACTTCCTCTCTTTATTTTTTCCTGCCCTACCCTCTTTGAACGTTTCCTTTTACTCCTACCAACTCTTCCCTACTAACTGATTCCCATTTCCCTCCCCCTCCCTCTCTAGGGGATACGTATCCTCTTCCACATGGATATGATTTTCTCACTGGTCCTAGGAAACTTAATATTGTCTGTATCTTCTTCTCAATTGTAACACCTTGTAAAACGTGTTGTTTTTATTTATAAGTTTTTGATCTGTTCACCTGTTTACTGTTTTTGATAATACATGCAATCTTGGTCACAGCATGACCTTGATACTATATATGTTCTTTCTACAGTGTTCATTTTACTTTGTAAAATGTTAAAACTCAATAAAAACACTTGAAAACAAACAAAGATCGTTTTTGTAGGCAACCACATCCACACCTAACATATGGTCATCACCATTCATTATCATCTACCTTTTTTTCGCCTCTTTCTCCATGCAAATGTCATTCATCATACATAAATGAATGTCTGCCCAGTATCAGCAATCAGCATCCAGTCATCCCACTAGTTTACAACTTTAACTCCCACCTGGCCAAGTTACTGGCAGTGTGGTCACTGCCATGCCACTAAGTCAGGAGTAGGGAACCTTCGCCACTCCAGCTGCTGTGAAACTGCAAGTCCCAAAATGCTCCATTCACTTCCATGGGAGTTCCAAGTACAGCAGAGCAGGGGCGTGGCTAGCCGGCGAGGCAGCAGGACGTGCAGCTGTGAGCTCCTCTGCCTTAAACACCGCCTCAGCCAGCATCTCTGCAAATTTTGGCCACTACAGCCGGGACATAGCCTCAGGGGTCTCCCCCGGACCCCAGTCAGCTCACTTGAGGTGTTCCCCACCCTCCCCGTGGTGACTAGCCCGGGGACTTTGTCTGTGGCCTACCTCTTCAGCGGCGTGGCTCCGCCATCTTGGACGTGCGGCCTCCTCCTGCACCGCCGCGGCATCTCACCCGGACCTCCTGTTGCTCCTGCGGCCCGTTCCGAGTGGATCGACATGGACGGCTGTCGGCGGATCTCTCCTGTCCTGCGGTGTGGCTGGAGCGGGCATCCCGGATCTCCCGCTCCTGTCTTCTTGCGGCCGCCCACCACCTTTATACACGGCCTCTCCAGCGCTGCGGCCTGCTCAGCACCCCGCGCCGCCACCGGGACATCCCAGCTGCCTCCTCTGCAGCCTTCCTTCCCTCCACCTCTGGTGACTCCTGGGGCCGCTCAGATCTGCCGAGGCCTGTACAGTGAGCAGCACCTGAGGCCTGTACTGGAAGAGGCGGGCCTCCTGAGACGCTGACCCACGTGGGATTGGGAGAGCAGCAGCGGACTCCTGGATCTCCTGCCTGGATTTCTCCCCTGCCGGCGGTGAGTTCCTCCTAGTGTGGCTTGACTCCTTGGGCACTACTGAACCATCCCTACTGGCCCTTACACCCCCCCAGGCAGACTCTCCAGCCGAGACACCCATTGGAGTGGCTATTAGTGGTCCCTGGACTCCCCCCCTCCAGCACTATAGCAGAGTGGAGTTTTGGCCTGCTGCTGCCTGTTCCGCTGGGCCTGTCTGCTGCTTTTGTGACCCTGCCTGCCTGCTGCTGCCTGTTCTGCTGGGCCTGTCGGCTGCATTTGTGACCCTGCCTGTTAGAGTGTCTCCTCCTAGCCTCTTGGACAATTCCACCTGGCAGTTGGCCCTCACTCCTCATTGATCCCGCACCTCCTACAGGTCTTGCAGATGGCTATGTGTAACTGCTTCATGTGAGACCAGGAAGTTCCACAAGTGTACCCTTACTATATCTTTTAGTCTGGCATCCCCGTGCCATGTCCAAGAGACGTCCTAACAAATCTTCTGCTCTCCACCGTACACCGAGCCGGTCGCTGACACGCTCGCCAACTATTTCTAGCTATCTTTCTCGAGCTGTTGCTTCTGCCACTTCCTCCGATACTGAAGATCTAGCACCTCCATCCTCTGCACTGCCCCTGTCACGGCCCACGTTCTCCTCTTCAACGATGGATCCTGGTCTGTGTGTTCCTCCTCTGGTCCAACCCACTCTCTCGCCTCAATGTTCAGCGGCTCCAGTTGTCTCAGCGGACTTTCAGATGCTCAGGGACCTTATCCAGGCTCTTCCTACTAAACAAGACTTGGATGATGTGGTCTCTCGCCTGGAACAGTCACACGCTCAAGCTCTGGCGGCTGTCAGGGCGGACGTCTCTCATCTTACTACTAGAGCTGATACTACTGACCAATCATTGTCCGCTTTGGCACAACGTGTATCTGCTGTTGAGAATAACCAGTCCCGTTCCGAAGCCCATTTGCAAAACATTGCTCTCCTCCTCGACGATCAGGAGAATCGTGGTCGCAGGAACAACATCCGCCTGCGTGGCATTCCGGAGAGAGGCCCGCGTGATGACCTACATGACAGAGTGTCCACCATCTTTAACATTGTCACACAGCGCTCCGTGGATGCCTCCTATATGTTTGACAGGGTGCATCGGGTACAGCGTTCTGGCCCGATAGACCCGGATAATCCCAGAGATGTCCTTTGCAGGCTCCATTATTACTCCGAGAAGGAGCATATCCTCCGATGCGCTTGGTCTATATGAGACCCCTGCAGTTCGAAGACGTCGCTGTCAAGCTCCTCCCGAATGTGTCATCCTGCACTCTGGCCATGCGGTGCTCTCTCCAGCCTATCTTGGCCCTTGTTAAGGACAGTGGTGGCTCCTACCGTTGGGGTCACCCGTTCCACCTTATTGCCCATAAAGGCTCCTCTTCAGTCTTGGTCCGCTCCCCAGCTGACTTACCGGATCTGTTTACTCTTCTGGATGTGGCTCCTGTATCTGTCCTGAACTGGCTTGCCTTGGATGTTTCTCGACCCCCGCCGACCCGGCGTAGGAGGGGATCCAGACGCACCTCACCGGCTCCTCCTGTGGAGAGACCTCAGAGAAGCCTCTCCCCTCTACGTCTCTCTGTGGTTGATCTACCTGCACCTCCGTTGAGCCAGCCTGATTTGTCCCGCCAACTCCCTAATGAGGCGTGACATCCTGTGTCGTTGCTCTGTTTAACTGTTTACTTGTAGGGCAGGCATGCTGCTTTGCCTCAGCGCAGTGGTCTCACCCTAAGCCGTGGGGGACTGTTCCAGATGTATGCCGCTTATTTTGTCAGTTACTCTCCCGTCAGCTTTCTGTGTTTTTTCTTTTCTTTTGGGGTCTGTTGCAGAGTTCCTTTGAATCTGTTTATACTGACAGCCCCCACTGTTTTCTATTACTGCTGTAGCTAGTGATGTTGGGTGCCTGCTCTATTTTGGTGGGTGGTTTTGAATTAGCGTTATTTGGGTTACTTGCACTATACTCGTTGTTTAGTTTGCCTATGCCCTTGTTCAGTTTTCTGCACCAGCTTTCTACTTATTCTTTGCATCTTCTCTTTCTCCCCTCCCCTCGGGTCCCTGGGGGGTGGGGCACGGGTTCTCATTTCTGGTACACTCGTGGAGCCCACGGGCTCATTTCCCAGTTTCTGTTATTCCTGTCTCTCTCCTTTCTGCTCTCCCTCCTGTGTCCCTTGTTAAATGCTGTGCCCCTCTCGTTTTTTATTTTTCTCTTGCTAGGGGTACTTAGATTTGTTCTACTTTTCCCTTCCATTTCTTGAACTCCTTTCCGCTTCCTCCTTTTCTTCCTCGTTCTTTCCCTCTCTTCTCTTCCCTCGTACTTACCTCTCCCTCTTCTTCCTCCTCTCACCTCCACCCCCCCCTCCCCTTTTTTTTTTTTCCTTCTTCCCCTTTAGGGAGCGAGCGGAGGAGGACCCCCCCCCCCTGTTTCCACTATGCCGCCTGATCGGCTGTCCTCCATTTCGGTGGGCTCTCTCAATGTGCGGGGCCTCCACAGCCCAGAGAAGCGTTCCATTCTCTTCAACTTGCTCAAAGGTAAGCGACTTCATGTGGTGTTCCTGCTGGAAACCCATTATTGCTCTAGTAGACCGTTTAATCTGACAAATGCGTGGTTTCCTCATGCTTATCATAGCTCCTCGCCTGACCCTAGATCCAGAGGGACTAGTATTTTGATTTCTCGCTCCCTTTCGTTATGCTCAAGGGCCGTATTTCTTCCCAACTCTTTACTTTTGCTTCATTGTATCTGCCTAACTCTGGGCAGGGTAGGGCCCTCAGCTCCTACCTTGAGATGTTGGACGACTTCGCAGAGGGTTTCCAGGTAGCGGGGGGTGACCTTAACCTGGTCCTTGATCCTTCGGTGGATTCCTCCACGGGCCTCTCTTCTCATTCTTACTCGCTTCTTCGGGGAATTAAGAGGGACATTCATGCCCATCGGCTTGTTGACTCCTGGAGACTGCTTCATCCCACAGACCGAGACTACTCTTATTTCTCCCCAATGCATAACCGCTATTCTCGCATCGACTACTTTTTTATCTGGCACCAACACCTTCACTCTCTGTTGTCGGCATCAATTGACAACATCACATTCTCAGACCATGCGTTGATCACGCTCTCGGTCTCTTTATCCTCCCCCATCCCGTTTCAGCGGCAGTGGAAGCTTAATGTTTCGCTGCTTGAGGATGTGGCGGTTCTGACTGACGTTAAAACCCAGTTGGAGGAATACTTTGTGAGGGAAGAGTAATCAGGGGTTGATCCGTCAGTTGTGTGGGAGGCGCACAAATGTTTGGGCCGTGGAATTCTGATACAGCATGGTTCCCGCCTGAAAAGAGAGCGTCGAGCTCATGTTGACTCTCTGCTTCAACGGATCCGCACTTTGGAGATTCTGCACAAGCGACAGCTCACCGCCGATGTGTATGCTCAACTGGCTAGTGCCAGGGAGGAGTTGCGCACGTTGGTACTTGACAAGGCTAAGGGGACTTTGGCTAAGTGTGTTCGCTTGCCAGGGCCCTGCGAGTTCAGAGGTCTTCCACGTATGTTCCATGTGTGCGTTCCACTCAGGGACCCCGGGTGCATTTGCCTCTGGAAGTGGCAGCGGCGTTCCGAGATTACTACGCCTCCTTATACTCGGTTGATCCTGGTTCCTCTTCGGTCCCTGAATCCGAGTTTCGTGATAACATCCGTGCCTACCTCTCTTCTTCGGGCCTCCCTTCGCTGTCCCCAGAGGATCTGGAGTCCCTGGAATCCCCCATTGGGGAGGAAGAGATCTCTCAGGCGATTTCTAATATGGCCTCAGGCAAGGCTCCGGGCCCTGATGGCCTCCCTCTTGTCTATTATAAAAAGCTTGGCCCTGAACTTAAACCTCGATTGCTTCAACTCTTTAACTCCGTTGCCGGTGGTTCGGCCTTATGTCGCAATTCCCTGCGGGCGCACATTACAGTCATTCCCAAGCCGGGCAAGGATCCCCTCCTTTGCCCGAGCTATCGCCCCATTTCTTTGATCAATGTTGATCTAAAAATTTTGGCCAAGATCCTTTCCTCACGCTTGTCCCCTCTTTTGGGTGACATCATTCACCCGGACCAGGCTGGTTTCATGTCCGGCCGTGAGGCTCGAGACAGTACCACGAAGGCCATTAACCTCATCCATGGGGCCAGGTTATCGAACTCTCCTCTTGTGCTTCTTTCCACGGACGCCGAGAAGGCCTTCGATAGGGTCAACTGGGGCTTTATGGAGGAAACCTTGCTCCATATCGGCCTCCGGGATCGTATGATGAAGTGGATCCTGGCCTTGTACTCTTTCCCTTCGGCCATGGTCAGAGTGAATGGATTACTTTCCGACCCTTTTCCCATACTTAATGGCACCAGGCAGGGCTGCCCCCTGTCGCCCCTTATTTTTGTTCTGACTCTGGAACACTTTCTTCGGCATGTCAGGGCTAACCCACAGATTTCAGGTGTTGCTCATTCCTCACTGCTCTACAAGGTGGCGGCCTATGCGGACGATTTATTGTTCTTTCTCTCTTCTCCTCATCTCTCTTTGCCGGCCTTAATGTCTGCTTTCCGGGAGTACTCGGTGCTGTCCAATTTCAAAATAAATTTCTCGAAGTCTGAGATCCTTAATGTCTCTCTTCCCACCCATCAGGTTGATTCCTTGAGTCGCTCTCTTCCTTTCCGTTGGGCACCTTCCTCCCTTAAATACTTGGGGATCTACCTTACTCCAGACCTGAAAGATTTGTTTAGTTGCAATTTTCCCCCATTACTTGCTTCCATCAGGGCTTCCAGGTGGTCCTTGAACGCTTTTACTTGGTTCGGGAGATGCGCCATTTTTAAAATGAACATTCTCCCGCGTCTTCTCTACCTCATGCAGGCTTTGCCCATTCATGTCCCTACTTCCTTTCTCCGGTCCCTTACCACTGTTCAACTGAACTTCATTTGGTCAGGTAGACCGGCCAGAGTGGGCAAGGCCCTCCTTTTTCGCCCCAAGGACTGTGGCAGTTTGTCTCTCCCAGATATGCATTTGTATTATTTGGCCACTCACCTGACGCGAGTTGTTGATTGGTGCAGACACGGTTTGTCCAAACCTTGGGTGTATATCGAACAGGCATTTTCCACGGTCCCGTTGCAGGCGGCTCCCTGGTTGTCTTCTTCCTTTCTCTTGTCCGTTTCCTCTCATCCCATTATTGGTCCGACCCTTCAGGTCTGCTCCAGAGGCCTCATCCGGTCCACCTTCCTTCCTGGAAATTCATCCTTTTACCCTGTATTGGGTAACCCTGGCTTTTCTCCGGGACTTGTAGATCGTGTCTTCCGCAACCGGCCCCCGAGCCCCTCCTGACTTGCCCCCTTTGGATGCGTGGCGGGAGATGCAACTCCGTCACTTCCTGGCTTCTCTCCCCGACCCCTCGGAGTTCCGCTCTGAACCTACGTCCTTGGAGAGGATTTTAGTTGGGGATGGCCCCCTTCGTCATTCTCTCTTGCTCACCTATCGACTCTTAATAGAGCCTCCGGATGACTTTGTGCCCTCATTTATGTTGAAATGGGAAGGTGACTTGTCTCTTTCTCTTTCCCGGGATCAGAGAAGACAAATTTTTCGCCTTTCCTACGCCACCTCGATCAGCTCCCGCTACCAGGAGGCTAGTTATAAACTTTTGTCATGGTGGTACAGGGTCCCTATGAGGTTACACGCTATTTTCCCTCAGGTGTCTCCTTTGTGTTGGAGATGTGGTCAAGAAGACGGTGACATGCTTCATATCTTCTGGTCCTGTCCTGCTCTGTCCTCCTTTTGGGATGGCGTCAAACGTGTCACCTTGCAACTCACCAATACCCCCCACCACTTGGGTCCGGCCCTGTTTCTCCTCAATCATTGCGAGTCCTCGGTGAAAGTATATAAACGTTCTCTGCTTCGCTTCTTGGTCCTCGCTGCCCGAGCGTGTATCCCGCTCTTCTGGAAGCGTGCAGAATCCCCTCCTCTCTCCCTCTGGATTTCCAAGGTCAATGAGATTATGCGGATGGAAGAACTTACCTCTTTCCTGCAGGACTCGACTGATGCTTACATCAAGACCTGGTTTTACTGGTTCCAGTTTCAGGGTACCGGAGAGTATCGGACGCTCCTGGGTTCTGGTCCTCTCTCATAGAACTGAAGGCCTTCACTTTATCTGCAGATCTCGCTGGTACTTGGGTTTTCGGGTTTGTCTTCTGCTCCCTGCCCTCCTCCCTTCCTATCCCCTCCCCCTTCCCCTCCCCCCCATCTTTTTTTTTTTTTTTTCCTCTCTTCTTCTCTTCTCCCCCTCTCTTTTCTCTCCCCTCTTTCTTTTCCCCTCTCCTGCCATGGTTTGATACTCTTTTTCTTTTCTCCCTCTTCATCCTTTAATCTGCCTTACTTGGTTTGTCCAGGGATTCTCCCTGATGATTCCGTGTTGTTCGGTGTTTTTTCTTTTTTAGTTATTTGTCATTTTGCTTTGTTACATTGTCTTTGTACATCTTTGGGCGCTGGTTGGCCCTGATGTTCACTGTTTTTGTGTGTTATAAAAACTTGCAATAAAAACTTTGAATTAAAAAAAAAAGTACAGCAGAGCAAGTATGCATGCTGGGAGTTGTAGTTTTGCAACAGCTGTAGGTTCCCTACCTCTGCACTAAGTGGAATCCACTGCCTTTCCCCAACTATTGACAGTCTCAGTGGAGAATACCTAGCCACCATTATTTCTCAAGGAAAGTTGTTCCATTTGGGCCTCTCATTGTAAATGTAGTTGTGGAAAAAGGTACACGCCTATGTTAATGCATGTAGAAGCACTTATGGTCACTTGGGCAGGGATAATACATAGCTTTAATGGCCCACTGAGGAAGTATTTTGAGCTTCAGAGACTACAGTATAGAAATGCATCAAAGTCTAATGATTTCTAGTGCTACTTACTTAAAGAGGACCTTTCATCAGATCGGGCACATGCAGTTTTATATACTGCTGGAAAGCTGACAGTGCGCTGAATTCAGCTCACTGTCGGCTTTCCCGATCCGTGCCCGGTGTAAAGCGCTACCGGTCCCGGTACCGTAGGGCTTTAGTGTCAGAAGGGCGTTTCTGACTGTTAGCCAGGAACGTCCTTCTGCCTCGCGGCGCCTATCGTGCTGTGCTGTGGAGCGGGGAGGAACTTCCCCCGAAAGGTCCTCTTTAAATCATCTAATGGGTGCAGGGAAGTCCACAGTGGACCATTTCCTACTTTTAACTTCACCAATGCAAGCCATTTCTTACACTCCCTTATTTAATAGTTGGACGGTGAAGCGCACATTGAAGGGTACTGTTACATATGCTGGAGCGTCAATTTGAACAGCAGTATATGATTACTGTAACAGCAAACAACAGCACCTTAGAGTGGATAACTGGTGTGTGAGAAGATCAGTTTGGGGCCACACGGTGGCTCAGTGGTTAGCACTGCAGCCTTGCAGTGCTGGAGTCCAGGGTTTAAATTCTGCCAATGGCAAAAAAACATATGCAAGGAGTTTGTACGTTCTCCCTGTGTTTGCATGGTTTTCCATCCCATACTCCAAAAAAGACATACTGATGGGTAAACAAAAATGTACATTGTGAGCTCTATGTGGGGCTCACAATCTATATTAAAAAAAAAAAAGTCATGATGATCAGTTTTAGAAGATTGACTAGCTTTTTCTTCTAAATTTTTCTAATTTTTTTCTTGAAACTTTGTAAATTGTCACTACGCCAATACAGTGTTGAAGTGGCTCCCATACAAGTATAACTGGTAGGATAAGCCACGGTCTTTTCTAGCTCTCAAGTCTTGTTTTAGGGTCAGAATCCTTTCTATTTCAGAAACTATTCTAGCTTCTTCAGCTGGCACTCCCTACATTAGACTTCTGACCCTTTCCACTGTGGTGACCATGTCCTCTCTTTCCAACCACTCTGGGGGAAATTCAAGGTATGTTAGGGCCATGGACACCAAAGTTTATTCACTGGTGGCAGTGGAAATGTTTGTTCAAAAGGGTTAAAAGAAAATTTAGCTTATGTTCACACTGAGCAATTTGGAGTGTTTTGGAGTGGATTTTGATTCAGAATCTGCCTCCAAATCCGGCTCCAAAAACGGCTTCCATTGAAGTCAAAAGAACGGCTCCCAAAAGAAGCTTGCTTGCGCTGGGTGTCTACTATGTAAAACAGTAGACACCCGGCTGCCATAGTTAAACACCCGACATGCACCGTACTAGTATGGCAGATGTCGGGAAAGGGTTAAAGATTGTTTAGCGGCTGTAGGCCGTGATTGTGCAATGCACACAGTTGAGACAGTCTGCAACCAGAATAACAGTGTAGAACATGTAGTGAAGACATAAACAAGATCACCATTGTCTACAGGCTAGTATCTGTTACAGAGAAATATACTGCATGTTTACTGTAATATTATTAAATCTATTGGCTAATATTGTTTTATTACATTTAGGGTTGAGACGATTTTGAGATTTCAGGATCGATTTTAAAATCCAATTTCCGATCATTTTCCATTCGAACTTGACCCCGATCCCAATTCTGATCCTAATGTAAGTCAATGGGATTTTCTTTAATGATCAAAGATCGTATTTTAAAAACAATCCTGTTCACTACACAGCGTGGAGTCCAAAAATTGAAGCCTCCACACTGTGTAGTGATTAAAAAATCCTCCAGCTACTTAGTCCCCCCCACTTACCTGCACAGAACTGCTGCTGCCTCCTTTCCCAATGTGTATGCCGCTCCCTGGAGTTTCAGGCCATTGTTCTCTCCTCTCTCTCCTCGCACGCCGGCAGAGTGCTGTGAGCACCCCCGCCTCCCAGGATAGTGTGACTGATGCAGTTCATGTAGCGGTCCTGCAGCTGCTGCCCTTCACCTTGCTCTGCATATCCAGGATTTGCTTGCTCTCAAGGCATTTTGGGATGTTGTGACCTCATCACAACCCACCCAGGTGAGCAAGCACTTGTCTCTCCATTTAAACCACATTTCTATATAGTGGTAATACACAAGGATCGGCTTGGTGCTGTTTGTTTTTGCTTTCCTGATGCTGGGAAAAGGCAGGGCTTGTTGTGGCTTTACAGAGCCCTGTCCACTCTGTCCAGACACGACCAAAAAGATCAGCATGTCTGTCTGTATGTCCTTGTCACTGGTGACACTTTGACTATACAATCTACTTGATAAAAACTGACAACCCTGACATCATAAATTTATGTGGAAAAATATGGCATGCACTCAGCCCCTTAATAATAAAACAGTTTTCTGTGGTGCCAAAAGAAGAAAAAACATGTTCACTTACAGTTTATGTATTTTACGGTGTTCGCCTGAAGAGTCCTCCTGGATGCACAGGAAAAGGGCTCCCTCCGGCTGGAGCCGTAGCAATTGCGGTAGAAGAAAAAGAGGATCCAGCACCCAGAACTCTTGCACATGGGAATAGGGTTAAAACTTCGCAAAGTTTTAACCCTATTCCCATGTGCAAGAGTTCTGGGTGCTGGATCCTCTTTTTCTTCTATCATAAATTTATATTATGTTAAGAAATGCAGCTTAATTTGTAATCCATGGGCAGTACAGTGGCTCTGTGGTTAGCACTGTTGCCTTAATACGTTGGGTCCTGGAGTTTGCATATTCTTCCCATGTTTTCTTGGGTCTCCTTCAGGTTTTCTCCCATATGCCAAAAAACATACTGACAGGTAAATTGGTCTCTTGTAAAACTAGTCAACCTTGTGGGTGTCGGGGCTGAGAACCTATATTCCAGCCAATAACTCTCCTACTCCAAAGCACTCTGTGTTTTAAGACCCTTAGGGCCCCTTCACACGGCTGAAACGCGCGCGTTTTTTGCACATTTTTTTACGCGTGTAAAAATGAAAACGTTGCGTTTACGCGTCGTTTTAATAGACGCCGCGTAAACGCAACGTTTTAATAGACGCGGTGTAAATGCGGCGTTTACGGTGCATCTTTTGACCGCGTAAACGCCGCGTTTACGCGCCGTCTATTAAAACGTTGCGTAAATGCGATGTTTTCATTTTTACACGCGTAAAAAAACGTGCAAAAAACGTGCACGTTTCAGCCGTGTGAAGGGGCCCTTAGACTAGAATTACATCTGTGTCGGAGTCTCCACTGGAGACTCTGCTGCAGAAACTGATGAAAATTGATAGAGAGAAAAGTCACTTTTCTCTCAGCCAGTTTCCACTCGGCACACCCCATTATAGTCTATGGAGTCCGTGGGTGTCTGCAGGTAACTGCTGTTTTAGCCGTTCAGCTCTCCGTCATTCGGGTCCCCTGGTGGATTTGAACGACAGAGACCCATGTACAGGTGTGTACCCAGTCTCAACAAAAGCGCATTACAAATGTTTGTCATTTGTCATCCACATACTATATTTGGATATACAATGTGAAAAATGTATCCAGCAAACCAAAAATTTAAATATAACTTTTACTTCATTTATTCTCCCTATATTATAAAAATGAATTTCTGTCTGTCTGTCTGTCTGTCTGTCTGTCTGTCTGTGCTCTAATGCGAACCAAACGACTGGACCGATCTTCACCAAATTTGGCACACAGATACTTCAGGTATCCGGGAAGGTTTAAGATGAGACTCCAACTCGCTCGGACGTACCGTTGCTGAGATACAGCATTCCAAACACAATGCCCCCCCCCCCAGCCAATACAAACCTGCAAGTCTTTCACTCATATTCCAACTGCAATACACACGATCACTCCACATGCACAATACAACACTGATATCCAAACTGAGATACATGCATCAGAGGATTAGATACACAGATCAGCACACAGTATCACACGCCAGAGGATTATATACACGCATCTGCACACAGTCCCACAAACCAGAGGATTAAATACGCGCTTCTGCACACAGTTCCACATGCCGAAGGATTAGATACACGCGTCTGCACAAAGTACTACACGCCGGGGGATTGGATACATGCGTCTACACATAGTACCACATGCCAAAGGATTGGATACACGCATCTGCACACAGTTCCACACACCAGAGCATAAGATATGCACATCTGCACACAGTACCACATGCCAGCAGATTAGATACGTGCATCTACACACAGTTCTACATGCCGTAGGATTAGATACGCGCCTCTTCACACAATACCACACAGGGGAGGATTAGATATGTGTGTCTGCACACAGTACCACACTTTGGAGGATTAGATACATGACTCTGCACACAGTACAAAAAG
Organism: Leptodactylus fuscus; assembly: GCF_031893055.1. NCBI lineage: Eukaryota > Metazoa > Chordata > Amphibia > Anura > Leptodactylidae > Leptodactylus > Leptodactylus fuscus. Next base: position 126,333,472 of record NC_134267.1, on the reverse strand, counting down.
CCAGAGAATTACATACACGTCTCAGCACACAGTACCACACAGGGAGGATTAGATACACGCGTCTACACATAGTTCCACATGCCGTAGGATTAGATATGCACCTCTTCACACAATACCACACAGGGGAGGATTAGATACGTGTGTCTGCACACAGTACCACACTTTGGAGGATTAGATACATGCCTCTGCACACAGTACCATAAGCCAGAGAATTACATACACGTCTCAGCACACAGTACCACACGGGGGAGGATTAGATACGCGCATCTGCACACAGTACCACACGGGGGAGGATTAGATACGCGCATCTGCACACAGTACCACATGCCAGAGGATTAGATATGTGCATCTGCACACAGTACCACACAGGGGAGGATTAGATACGCGCATCTGCACACAGTACCACATGCCAGAGGATTAGATACGCGCATCTGCACACAGTACCACACGCCAGCGGATTAGATACACGCGTCTGCACATAGTACCACATGCCGTAGGATTAGATATACAGTCCTATGAAAAAGTTTGGGCACCCCTATTAATCTTAATCATTTTTAGTTCTAAATATTTTGGTATTTGCAACAGCCATTTCAGTTTGATATATCTAATAACTGATGGACACAGTAATATTTCAGGATTGAAATGAGGTTTATTGTACTAACAGAAAATGTGCAATATGCATTAAACCAAAATTTGACCGGTGCAAAAGTATGGGCACCTCAACAGAAAAGTGACATTAATATTTAGTAGATCCTCCTTTTGCAAAGATAACAGCCTCTAGTCGCTTCCTGTAGCTTTTAATCAGTTCCTGGATCCTGGATGAAGGTATTTTGGACAAACAATTCAAGTTCAGTTAAGTTAGATGGTCGCCGAGCATGGACAGCCCGCTTCAAATCATCCCACAGATGTTCAATGATATTCAGGTCTGGGGACTGGGATGGCCATTCCAGAACATTGTAATTGTTCCTCTGCATGAATGCCTGAGGATTTGGAGCGGTGTTTTGGATCATTGTCTTGCTGAAATATCCATCCCCGGCGTAACTTCAACTTCGTCACTGATTCTTGAACATTATTCTCAAGAATCTGCTGATACTGAGTGGAATCCATGCGACTCTCAACTTTAACAAGATTCCCGATGCCGGCATTGGCCACACAGCCCCAAAGCATGATGGAACCTCCACCAAATTTTACAGTGGGTAGCATGTGTTTTTCTTGGAATGCTGTTTCTTTTTGGACGCCATGCATAACGCCTTTTTTTTATAACCAAACAACTCAATTTTTGTTTCCAAAATGAAGCTGCCTTGTCCAAATGTGCTTTTTCATACCTCAGGCAACTCTATTTGTGGCGTACGTGCAGAAACGGCTTCTTTCTCATCACTCTCCCATACAGCTTCTATTTGTGCAAAGTGCGCTGTATAGTTGACCGATGCACAGTGACACCATCTGCAGCAAGATGATGCTGCAGCTCTTTGGAGGTGGTCTGTGGATTGTCCTTGACTGTTCTCACCATTCTTCTTCTCTGCCTTTCTGATATTTTTCTTGGCCTGCCACTTCTGGGCTTAACAAGAACTGTCTCTGTGGTCTTCCATTTCCTTACTATGTTCCTCACAGTGGAAACTGACAGGTTAAATCTCTGAGACAACGTTTTGTATCCTTCCCCTGAACAACTATGTTGAACAATCTTTGTTTTCAGATCATTTGAGAGCGGGCTGTCCATGTTCGGCGACCATCAAACTTAACTGAACTTGAATTGTTTTGTAGAAAGAAATGGTCCAAAATACCTTCATCCAGGATCCAGGAACTGATTAAAAGCTACAGGAAGCGACTAGAGGCTGTTATCTTTGCAAAAGGAGGATGTACTAAATATTAATGTCACTTTTCTGTTGAGGTGCCCATATTTTTGCACCGGTCAAATTTTGGTTTAATGCATATTGCGCATTTTCTGTTAGTACAATAAACCTCATTTCAATCCTGAAATATTACTGTGTCCATCAGTTATTAGATATATCAAACTGAAATGGCTGTTGCAAACACCAAAATATTTAGAACTAAAAATGATTAAGATTAATAGGGGTGCCCAAACTTTTTCATAGGACTGTATGCCTCTTCACACAATACCACACAGGGGAGGATTAGATACATGTGTTTGCATACAGTACCACACTTTGGAGGATTAGATACATGCCTCTGCACACAGTACCACAAGCCAGAGAATTATATACATGTCTCAGCACACAGTACCACACAGAGAGGATTAGATACACGCGTCTGCACACAGTACCACATGCCGTAGGATTAGATATATGCCTCTTCACACAATACCACACAGGGGAGGATTAGATACATGTGTTTGCATACAGTACCACACTTTGGAGGATTAGATACATGCCTCTGCACACAGTACCACAAGCCAGAGAATTATATACATGTCTCAGCACACAGTACCACACAGAGAGGATTAGATACACGCGTCTGCACACAGTACCACATGCCGTAGGATTAGATATATGCCTCTTCACACAATACCACACAGGGGAGGATTAGATACATGTGTTTGCATACAGTACCACACTTTGGAGGATTAGATACATGCCTCTGCACACAGTACCACAAGCCAGAGAATTATATACGTGTCTCAGCACACAGTACCACACAGAGAGGATTAGATACACGCGTCTGCACACAGTACCACATGCTGTAGGATTAGATATGCGCATCTACACACAGCTCCACATGCCGTAGAATTAAATACGCACCTCTTCACACAGTACCACACAGAGGAGGATTAGATACGTGTGTCTGCATACAGTGCCACACTTTGGAGGATTAGATACAAGCCTCTGCACACAGTACCAAAAGCCAGAGAATTAGATACGCATCTCAATACACAGTACCACACGCAAGAGGATTATATACGCGCATCTGCACACAGTACCACATGCCGTAGGATTAGATACGCGTGTCTACACACAGTTCCACTCGCCGTAGGATTAGATACACGCCTCATCACACAATACCACACAGGGGAGGATTAGATACGCGCATCTGCACACAGTTCCACACACCAGAGGATTAGATAAGCACGTCTGCACACAGTACCACATGCCGTAGGATTAGATACGCGCATCTGCTTACAGTTCCACATGTCAGATGATTAGATACGCACATCTTCACACAGTTGTACACGCCATAGGATTAGATACACGCGGCTGCATACAGTACCACATGCTGTAGGATTAGATAAGTGTGTCTACACACAGTTCCACATGCCGTAGGATTAGATACGCACCTCTTCACACAATACCACACAGGGGAGGATTAGATATGTGCGTCTGAACACAGTACCACACTTTGGAGGATTAGATACATGCCTCTGCACACAGTACCACATGCCAGATAATTATGTGGTACGCGTCTCAGCACACAGTACCACACGGTGGAGGATTAGATACGTGCATCTGCACACAGTACCTCACGCCAGAGGATTAGATACACCTGTCTACACACAGTACCACACGCCATAGGATTAGATACGCGCGTCTGCACATAGTACCACATGCCGTAAGATTAGATATGCACGTCTGCACACAGTTTCACTTACCGGAGGATTAGATACGTGCCTCTTCACACAATGCCACACGGGGGAGAATTAGATACACACATCTGCACACAGTACCACACGCTGGAGGATTAGATATGTGCATCTGCACACAGTACCACACCAACAAGGATTAGATACTTGCATCTAAACACAGTACTACACGGGGAAGGATTAGATACAGCTTTACTCCAGGTATCCATAACAACTGATCACAGGTTTTTCACTGATATCCAAAATGAGATACACATAACCACAAGCCAGAGAATTAGATACACGTCTCCGCACACAGTATCACACGGGGGAGGATTAGATACGCGCGTCTACACACAGTACCACATGCCATAGGATTAGATACACGCGTCTACACACAGTTCCACACGTTGTAGGATTAGATACGCACCTCTTCACACAATACCACACAGGGGAGGATTAGATACACGTGTCTTCACACAGTTGTACACGCCATAGGATTAGATACACGCGTCTGCACACGGTACCACATGCCGTAGGATTAGATACGCGCGTCTACACACAGTACCACATGCCGTAGGATTAGATACACGTGTCTTCACACAGTACGACATGCCGTAGGATTAGATACGCGAGTCTACACACAGTTCCACACTCCAGAGGATTAGATACGCGCGTCTGCACACATTTGTACACGCCATAGGATTTGATACACACGTCTGCACAGAGTACCATATGCCATAGGATTAGATACACGCGTCTACACACAGTTCCACATGCCGTAGGATTAGATACGCGCATCTGCACACAGCTGTAAACGCCATAGGATTAGATACACGCGTCTGCACACAGTACCACATGCAGTAGGATTAGATACGCGCGTCTACACATAGTTCCACATGCCGAAGGATTAGATACGCGCCTCTTCACACAATACCACACAGGGGAGGATTAGATACGTGTGTGTGCACACAGTATCACACTTTGGAGGATTAGATACATGCCTCTGCACACAGTACCACAAGCCAGAGAATTAGATACGCATCTCAGCACACAGTATCACACGGGGGAGGATTAGATACGCGCGTCTGCACACAGTACCACACGAGGGAGGATTAGATAAGCGCGTCTACACATAGTACCACATGCCGTAGGATTAGATACGCGCCTCTTCACACAATACCACATGGGGAGGATTAGATATGTGCATCTGCACAAAGTACCATACCAACAAGGATTGGATACTTGCATCTAAACACAGTACTACACGGGGAAGGATTAGATACAGCTTTACTCCAGGTATCCATAACAACTGATCACAGGTTTTTCACTGGCATTCAAAATGAGATACACATAATCACATGACGCTTATGGACATACACAGAAACAACATACAAAATACATCAGTGCAAAATTGGACAATTCTTATGGGGCCACTACACAAACATAAAATGTAATATACCTGTGCGAAGCCGGGTCCTCCCTCTAGTATAACATAAAGTTACATTTTTCTGTTTGATTGACAAGAACCAATGTGTCCATATAAACATAACCTTCTCCCGGCACTATCCGTATTTCTCATGTAATGCATACAGATCTATTCATTTTCAACATATTCATTCACACACATGTGGTTTTTTTATGGACTATGGTTCTGTAAAAAAAAATGGTAGAGTGTCCACTTTTTTGTCCCTGATGTGGATGCATTACAGATGTACCAAGCCAAAGCAGGTCTGTGAGTGCATAAGAAAAGCAGATGGCATCCATGTGTCATCCATTTTTCATCAACTGAAATACAGTATAATGAAAAAAAATCGGATAATTTTTAGGGGTGTAAAAATTAGATCAACATGGACAGCAGGGGAACAAGGACTTTTCACTCTACCGCTACTATCAGAGACTACTCTTGCTATTTACTTACCAAGTATAATAGAAACCACTAAGCATATGGTACTACCAATCTAGCCGTACCTATGTGTGAGATAAAGATTCTTGTTTTGCAAAAAGTGCCTGAGGCATTCCAATGATACCACCTCCATACAAGCGTGATATTCAGCCAGTGTTTGCCTTCACTTAAAGACAGAAGAGAATAACTGTTATAAATTAGATTTCCTTGCAGCTGCTATCAGATGTATATTATTGATTTGCTCACAATGCATTTTCTTGACAAAATCAGCAAAATCCAGAATCCCCTTTGTAAATATTTATTGATGATAAAGGAAACTAGACACCCATGTGAATTAAGACAGCTGCTATATATATATATATATATATATATATATATATATATATATATATATATATATATATGATATGGTGTAGGTCTACTACAGTATTGTGCGGTCACTTTTACATAAATGTAGTAGCGTGTAATGCCAAAAGTTTGATGAGTTCAGTCCCCAGCTCTGCACCAGGGGTAGAAATGTTTTCTTTCCCAGTATACAAAAAAAACAGTAAAGGTAGAATTGTGCACCCCTTATGTACAGTATATGCTATTTAAACATATTATTAGAACAAGAATGAGTGATGGAAAATGCAAGAGTTTGTGTTTGTGCAACCACTGTCAACTCTAAAAGACATTCAAGGCATAATAATAATATCTTTAGTCACACCAATTAATTTGTATCTTTGTCTATGGTTTTACAGATGCATGCAGTAGAAGTCATTCATTGTCTCTAACTAACCAGAACAAATCGTATTACTTCATATCCTATTAATTTGTAGACATTAGGTTAATCTGTTCTAAGCAAAAAATCAATGTACTGTACAGAGAGATGCAAGGACAAATAATAAACACTGCGCTCTTTACATGCAATGTACAGACTATCGATTAACATACAATGTTGTCTTATTTATACACAATGGATTGGTAAGACATTCAGGCTGCTTGCCAGCTAGAGTAAAATCAGAGTCACATGTATCATATCAGGAGCTGTAAGCAGACAGCAGTATGTTGTTCAGAAATATGGCCAAGATGGCCCACAGGTCTGCTCCACCAAACTCACAGCAAATAGTGAACATTGATGTTATAGGTTGCAACTGAACCATGGGGCCACTGTCCCATACTCAAATTATGCTATGAATATGGGTTAATAGACCCATCATTGTACTGGAACTCTCAGCATCAAAGATTAGGAAATGTATTGGTCACACAGGCCGTGTTTCCCATCCACACACAGCCATCTGAACTAGTTCTTAGTGTTATAGTCATATTGTGTTATAGCTTTTTTATTCCCATTAGCTTTGGTAGTGATAAATGACACTTATTAAAGTGTCAAGTATGTATTACTTTTCATAATCTATAAAAGGAAGCAAAAAAAAAAAAAAAAACTGACAATAGCAGTAGTTGAGGTTGCAAATCTTTTTATCTTATATGCCACATGTCCTGTTTGCAGCTCATTTAGATGAATATGGCTGTGCTGAAATTCCAAGCAGAGGGCTTATACAATGTATGATGCTGTGCTTGGTATACAGGGAAAGGCTGCAGTGCACAGCCAAATGCTATGGATTCTTTAAGTAGCTGTTCCAGGATGAGCAAACTTCATCATAAGCTTGAGGTCTCACTAAGGGGATGTTCATACTTGAGCCCCTGTGTGCCCTGTGTCAGTCTGCCGGGTTTCCGTCCTATTCCCCAGAGAAACTGCCTAGGGGACGGCTTCCTGGTGGTCAGTTTTAAAACCCATTCAGTTGAATGTGCTTTAAGAGCAAACCGCCGGTGTCTATATGCAGCCTCTTCGCGGGAAAACCTTTTTTTTGGGGGGGGGGGCCGCACACAAAGTCCTGCATGTCTCGACAGGCCCCTGATGTCTTTTTTTGGTCTTATTTACTTACCGATCCTTGCTCCTGCTCATGGCCCTGATGCTTCTCCTTATGCGGAAGTGGCTGTGATCAGGAGAGGGAATCGGTAAGTGAGGCTGCAAGTCCGCAAACCCCACATATACTGCTATCATTATACTCGGAGATCTTTTCAGATTCCCAAGTATGATTGGAAGACTAGGACCTCATCCACTTAGTGAGGCAAGCCCATCTAACAGTAAATGTAGAAGGCCATGAGACAATTTTCCATCACTACTTAAATCCCAGCAACAGACCCACCCTCCTCTCAAAACGATAGTGCTGTGGGTTTTGTTGTTTTCTCTAAAATCAGAATTTATCTATGGAATCAATTCAATACATAATGTCTGGTAGTACCCTCTTCACTCCCAGGTTCCTTCTCTGGGTGTTGAATGATTCCCCGCAAAATCAGGCTGTAGAGTGTAGTGGCACACACTCTACACCAACAGTGTCTTCACCTAGAAGCAAGAATGGTAGCTATATAGGAGGCATAGCTGGGCCTTGAATATTTTGTCTAATATGATCTGAGTTCTGTAAACTTTTTCTTCTTTTTTTTTTTTTTTAAATGTAGATTGTGAGCCCCACATAGAGCTCACAATCTACATTTTTGCCTATCAGTATGTCTTTTTTGGAATATGGGATGGAAATCCATGCAAACACGGGGAGAACATACAAACTCCTTGCAGATGTTTTTTTGCCCTTGGTGGGACTTGAACACCAGGACTCCTGCGCTGCAAGGCTGCAGTGCTAACCACTGAGCCACCGTGTGGCTCCCTGTAAACTTTTTCTTCATTTAGTCTTTGATCTAAATTGATTTAGGTGTCGTTTGGGATCTGAATTTAGGGATGTGCATTAATTTAGGGGTCTGTTCAGGGTTTTCAGATTTTTAGATATCTGTTTTGGGGTCTGGATTAGAATTAGGGTCTAATTTGAGGTATGAATTTTTTATTTAGAGGAATTACTTTAGGTGTCTTCTTTGGGGCTTGCATTTATTTAAGGTCTAGTTTGAGATCTGAGTTTAAGTAGGGGTCTAATTTGGGTTTTGAATTAATTTTAAGTTCTAATGTGAAGTCTGAATGTATTTGGGTAGCTGTAAAGGCTGCAGTCATTGGGAAAAATCACCAGAGCAGTGTGTGATGAATGGATGGAGGGATAGATAGGAGAAAAGGAAAAAGAATGGGTGGAGTTTATTAGAATTGTTATTTAATATGCCAGTTCTGATTTCCTGTGCAACGGAGTAGAGATACTTCTAATTTATTAGTGACCATTGGTGGCCAATGGCTCCAAGCATCCAGGGTACATGCCCACATCACAAGGATCTATAAAAATAGACCAGATCAGACTAAATACTATGCAACTTTAATGAGGATGCTGAGAGTATTGGTTGGGGTACTAGTTTAAATCATAAAATAAATTAGCCAATAGAATTATTTCTCTACATTGCATTAATATTAAACTGACATTTAAAGGGTTTTTTCCATCTCCCTATCTCAGCAGGTTTGCCTGCTGTCTCTTCTTTTCACTTCCTTTATTCTTGTAAACTGGGAGGAGGCGGATTTGACCGTTTAATGAACAGGGCACTATGAAGTATCACAATATAGACTTTGCCTTTACCATAGGAGATTATTTATGATTACTAGAAATGTAATATAAATTCAGATCAAACAATGTATATTACATTACACAGGTTTGTATAGAACACTGACCATGCTTCTAGAGAATGGACTCAGTGTTATCTTTGTGTTTACATAGAAAAATAATAGACTGTCTGAGCCTTTATCAGCAAACTGAAATTAGCTGAACTGTCTATCCTGTAGGCAAAGCTGTACATAACAGTGAGAGCATTCAGAGAGAGAGAGCAGTGATTGACATTATCTGTCCTGTCTTATCATACAGGCCGTGCTCCATGAAAATGATATGTAAACAATGGGAGGAATAATTTCACACAGCATGCAAACAAAGCAGCTAAAGTAATGTAAGTAGGAAAACTTTTGAATTTACATAGGCTAGCAGTATAGATAAGACCCTTGAGATGGGAACACCCCTTTAATGTGGAAAAATAATAGATAAAACATTTATCCTGTAGAATTACATATTACATTTCTACTAACAAATAATGTTAAAATATTGTAATGTCCATCCTGGAGATCTAGATTCACAATGAGGAAAGATTTTTGCTACTGTAGTATGAAATATTCTAAAAACTAAGAACAAACTAAGTTTAACTACCCAGGAAAGTCAAACCAGTTTGGTATATTTTTAGGCCACAGTTAGAAATATGTGCGACATAAGAAACATATTTGTTTTAACAGAGAAGATAAGAAACTCATGAATACATTTATGTTGCCTCCACAGGTCTTAAAACTAGATGAGAACAGAAAAATGATAAAGGCACAGCTGTTACACAAAGAACTGCCCAAGGGTAATGTATACCAGACATTGCCTTTTGACTTAATATAACCTACATTGAAATTATACACACATGGTAAACAAACCTTATTTGAAAGTTTTATTTTATCATATATATAATATACTGAGTATTGTAGTAGATCCTCAAAGGTAATTTAAACATCTAATATAATATTTGGCAAAAGTAATGTATAGTTTATAGCTAAACAAATACTATGCATGAAACTATAGGGGGGGTGCAGATGTAGCAGTCACGTTTTGTATTTGGGCCCTGGAATTTGAAATTATTCTCCAAAAAATCAACTGCATTATGCTGAACATATATGAATAAATAAATCTAATAAAAAGAAAATACATAGTGCATTGTCAGCAAACTTCAACACTCCTAGAATGCACACTTGCTCAACTGTTCTCTAAACTTCCATAGAAGTTGTAAGCCGATGGCTGGTCAGGTAATGGAGGGGGTGTACATCTCACCCAGACTACTCAGGTGGGTGAGATTAGAAAACTCCAGGAATATTTGTTCTCAGCAGACAACTTTCGTCTGCTGAGCATTTTGGTAAATGCTCAGTATTGGGCTGGATTTTTAGGAATGACAGGTAGGATTGGTAGTGGGACCTGTCATTCCACTTCCCCTCCAGTCCACACTTTGGGGATGATCCGGCAGTGACTCAGCTGTTGAGAGTCTCCTTGTCAAGGAGGCTTAAGAAGTCAACTCCAGCAGCAGACCTTTGGCAGAGCTTGGCTGGAGAGCTGACAGAGAGGTCATATTTTTGGAGCTGTGTCCTGAATGGTTCCACTGGCTCTTGGTTTCTGTTATTCTAGGTGAGGTAACCTGCTCTATGGTTAGTTAGAGCCTAGCTGGGCAGGTATTTATTTTTGTATTGTTTCCTTTTGTTGCTGCACTACTTTTGTGAGTGAAGATAAATTCTACCTTTTTTTGGACTAAAAGAAACTGGACTTGTGTGTCTATGCCACCCCACCTAGCAACCCCAGACCCTGGCAAAGTGCATGGGACATGTTAGGAATTACTCAACAGCTAGAGTGCTGAAGGTTGCTGACCCCTGTCTTAGTAATTATAAGAGGAGCGGGAGAGAAATTTTTACGTCATTACATGAAGAAAAAAACATTATTTTCAAAATGGTGGAAGGCAAGGCTATCATTTGGCTGACCTGGACAGTCATTTTGTCACCAAGCTGACCTAGTATGTTCATAGGGATCCTTGCAGATTCACCAAGCAACCTTGGTTAGAAACACACAGGTCTAAAACTGCAAACTGATACAATAAAATAATCTTCCAGAAAATGTAGTTTGCAATTTATATAACTACAATGAAGTTTGCTCACCACAAACAGTCTCTCCATTGGGCAAATGTCCCCAGCCTCTTGTCCAACACCATTGTTGATTTTTATGTCTATACTGGCTTCCACCAGTTCACAATCTTCCCAGTTGGAACATATCCTATGTATAACTATTTTTCAGGGCATCAGCTTAGATAGGAAGCATCTACTCTCCCCTCTATTAGATCTAAACATATGCTTTTCTGTTAGTGGCGTTCACACTACCATTGGATTCTGTCAACAGCATCCGTGGCTATTGTCCATACAAGATTTTAGCAAAGGACACTAGCTGGTCCGTTTGCAATTTCCATTCATTTCAATGAGATTTTATCTTGTGTCCGTTAGTGTCCACTTACACCCAAGTCCGTTTTTTCAAGTGGACAAAAAAATCCTACATGCAAGACTTTTCTGCCCGTTATTTTTTTAACATTGAAGTCTAAGGGCAACGGAAATATAATGGATAGTAACTGATAGTCATCAGTTACTGTCCATTTGTGTTCGTTATGATAGGTGTCCGTTTTTTGTTTTTTTTTAAACTGACACCTTCTGAACAGAATCCAATGGTAGTGTGAACCCTACCTTACTTGTCACAGCATTGAGGTACATAAGAGTCACCATCCACATCTTCCCATCGGTACCAGGCTGTACATCGTCCTAACTCACAATCCGAAACTCTCATGACAGCAAAGCAGGGAGAACTTGCAAAGTGTAGGCAATATACAATATATACTGTGCATATATAGATATGTAAAACGCTCAAACAAATAAACTACTCAGGGTTCGTTCACATCTGCGCCCGGCACTCCGTACTTCAAGTTTCCGTTTCCTGCATAAAACAGAGCAGGATACGGAAACCTGCAGGAGTCTTTCTCACCCATTCATTTGAATGGATGAGAAAGCTGTCCGGCCGTGAGCGGTGGTGAGCGTTTTATGCTCTCCGCCGTGAAACCGGGTTTTATAATCCAGACACAGAGTCGGACATGCAGTACTCTGTGTCCGGATTAAAAAGAACGGTTTCGCGGCGGAGAGCATAAAACGCTCACCGCCGCTCACGGCCAGACCCGGTCTGGGGTTTCCGTCTTCTGGCATGCAGAAGACGGAAACCACAGAACAGACAGCTGAACGCAGTTGTGAACCTAGCGTCAGCAGTCTCTCAGATGCAGTAAATCAATTGAAAGAAATAGGCAACCAATATCAAAGGATATATCCACCATCTAGGTGCTCCATAGAAGGAGAGCAAAAGGTTTACTCCTTAAAAGTGTGAATGGGAAAACAAATTACTCTCAAATAGGCCATTGAGAAGATCATCAGCAGGGACTAAAATGAAACAAAAGTCTATACAACACGAACAAAACCTCACGAGCTGCCCAGTACTGTTGTGCATTATACTTAGTGACAAAGGAATATCCTTCATTAGCATTGACAAGCTCAGGTTGCCTAGACACTTCTGCATCAGAAAACAGCAGATTTTTGCTCATATATTAATTGGTTGAATGCTGTAATAAGGGCTGATGCCTAGTGAGATTATGACGGCAGTACTTCTAAGGTAATCCCTAAGGATACATGTACATGGTGGAGTTGGGTGAAGAGCAAAATGTATCGGTAAAACCTATGTGCACTTTTGATGTCATTGATGGTGCAGTTTTCTAATTTTATAGTTACTTTTGTCATAACTTTTAACCCTTTAGGATCTGACCTAGTTTGTTATGTAGCTATGCAGTGATTTTGAACCCCACCACTGTGATGTTACTATGAGCTCCCCTGCACTCAGGGTTTGAGGTTCTGCAGCCTGGATCACTGGGTCCTTCTTCTAAATATCCCCTGATGAACACTTATGCAAAACGAGAGGGAAACGAAACATAAATAGGGCTGTTAAGGTCAGTTTTGAGACCGCCCTTGTTAGGGCAGGAGCTATTTATGGGGCGACAGGGTGTTTCAGTATTGTTCTCCTGCACCCAATGTGTTTCCCTTGCTGCTGATAAGCTGCGTGACCTTAGTGCGCGATGCTACATTACCTACTGCAACCGGTAAGAATGTACCATTATTTTTACTACACCTTTTTTATTGATTATGGGATTGGTTTTTTTTTATTGAGACTCAATAAATGATATATTTTATCTACATTATATTGGAGGATCTGTGATCTGAGATCTGTGCGGAAGGTAATGCTTCTTTGGTTCTTGCGTTTTTTGGCTTTACCCATAGACAGCATGATATGTTAGTGCTATACAGGATCTGCCCAGTCATATACACAGTTAATAGAAAATCAGAGGAGCATAAAGAAGGGTCAGAGCATGGATATAAGCTTGAGATTTCACAGAAAAGAGCCAACATTTTATATAATGTATATTACAAAATGTATTTATAACACAATTGCTGTCATAAAAACAATTATCATTCCAAAGGTTAGTTATGTTTTTACTGCTACTGGTTGTTACAATTATGGCAGTGATAAATTTAATTTCTTTTTTGTTTCTCTACCCTCGCACTATAAAAACGCTTTCATGAAAACGTTATTTATTCTTGTGTTATTGCATTACCTTTATAATGGCTAACTGTTTCATTTTACTTACTGACAACATTCTTTTTACAATTCAATGGAGATTAAATATAATTGAACACATACATCAGTTATTGTAGTTTTGTCTTGTTAACTTGTTTAGCTGTATTTGAATTATATCAACCAAAGCTGTACATATGGATATATCTACCCTTAAATGATCTCCAGTTTTGTTGAGTACTTAAAGGGGTTGTCCAGGATAAATTAATCTTTTAAATATCAGCTCATAACCCCGCCCCCATCATACTTTCTAAATCACTAAAAAACGTTTCTTTTTCTGTATCTCCAGGGCGGTCATGTGACCATCCAGGCACATTTTTCTAATGTGTATTCTGTGGATTGTTTAAGTGGGGACATTTTGTGTTGTCAGGGTCTGGGGTTGCTAGGTGGGGTGGCATAGACACAAAAGTCCAGTTTCTTTAGTCCAAAACAAAGGTAGAGTTTATTTTCACTCAAAAAGGCAGTGCAGCAACAAAAGGAAAGAATGCAAAAATAAATACCTGCCCGGCTAGGCTCTAACTAAACATATAATAGGTTACCTCACCTAGAATAACAGAAATCTAAAAGCCAGTACAATCATTCAGGACACAGCTCCAAAAATATGACCTCTCAGTTGGCTCTCCAGCCAAGCTATGCCACAGTCTGCTGCTGGAGCTGACTTCTTAAGCCTCCCTTGATGAGCAGACTCTCTGCAGCTGAGTCGCTGCTGGAACATCCCCAAAATGTGGACTGGAGGGAGGGTGTAATGACAGGTCCCACTACCAACCTACCTGCCATTCCTAAAAATCCAGTCCAGTAACCGGAACTCTGAAATAACCCTCAGCAGACAATAGTTATCTGCAGAGAAAAGTTCTTTCTGGAGTTTTCTCATCTCACCCACCTTAGTAGTCTGGGTGAGATGTACACCCCCTCCATTACCTGACCAGCCATCGGCTTACAGTGTGTTATGATTGAATGATAGTGATACAGTGGTATGTTATTTGTCTTTGTGTTGTTTTGTGTTAGTGATGTATATGTATGTGTATTTGGGCTTCTATTGGAGGTGGCCATTTTTAGTGTTATTTTTTTTACATTTAAATGATATCTGAGCATGTGCAGGATTTGGAGATATCGCGAAGCTATGTGGTGCAGTTAGTAGTTACTGGATTACTGGATAATGGCGCCATTGTCAGCCAGGTAGAGCGTTTGCAGGTGTTATACTCATATATACAGTCCTATGAAAAAGTTTGGGCACCCCTATTAATCTTAATCATTTTTAGTTCTAAATATTTTGGTATTTGCAACAGCCATTTCAGTTTGATATATCTAATAACTGATGGACACAGTAATATTTCAGGATTGAAATGAGGTTTATTGTACTAACAGAAAATGTGCAATATGCATTAAACCAAAATTTGACCGGTGCAAAAGTATGGGCACCTCAACAGAAAAGTGACATTAATATTTAGTAGATCCTCCTTTTGCAAAGATAACAGCCTCTAGTCGCTTCCTGTAGCTTTTAATCAGTTCCTGGATCCTGGATGAAGGTATTTTGGACAAACAATTCAAGTTCAGTTAAGTTAGATGGTCGCCGAGCATGGACAGCCCGCTTCAAATCATCCCACAGATGTTCAATGATATTCAGGTCTGGGGACTGGGATGGCCATTCCAGAACATTGTAATTGTTCCTCTGCATGAATGCCTGAGGATTTGGAGCGGTGTTTTGGATCATTGTCTTGCTGAAATATCCATCCCCAGCGTAACTTCAACTTCGCCACTGATTCTTGAACATTATTCTTAAGAATCTGCTGATACTGAGTGGAATCCATGCGACTCTCAACTTTAACAAGATTCCCGATGCCGGCATTGGCCACACAGCCCCAAAGCATGATGGAACCTCCACCAAATTTTACAGTGGGTAGCATGTGTTTTTCTTGGAATGCTGTTTCTTTTTGGACGCCATGCATAACGCCTTTTTTTTATAACCAAACAACTCAATTTTTGTTTCCAAAATGAAGCTGCCTTGTCCAAATGTGCTTTTTCATACCTCAGGCAACTCTATTTGTGGCGTACGTGCAGAAACGGCTTCTTTCTCATCACTCTCCCATACAGCTTCTATTTGTGCAAAGTGCGCTGTATAGTTGACCGATGCACAGTGACACCATCTGCAGCAAGATGATGCTGCAGCTCTTTGGAGTTGGTCTGTGGATTGTCCTTGACTGTTCTCACCATTCTTCTTCTCTGCCTTTCTGATATTTTTCTTGGCCTGCCACTTCTGGGCTTAACAAGAACTGTCCCTGTGGTCTTCCATTTCCTTACTATGTTCCTCACAGTGGAAACTGACAGGTTAAATCTCTGAGACAACGTTTTGTATCCTTCCCCTGAACAACTATGTTGAACAATCTTTGTTTTCAGATCATTTGAGAGCGGGCTGTCCATGTTCGGCGACCATCAAACTTAACTGAACTTGAATTGTTTTGTAGAAAGAAATGGTCCAAAATACCTTCATCCAGGATCCAGGAACTGATTAAAAGCTACAGGAAGCGACTAGAGGCTGTTATCTTTGCAAAAGGAGGATGTACTAAATATTAATGTCACTTTTCTGTTGAGGTGCCCATATTTTTGCACCGGTCAAATTTTGGTTTAATGCATATTGCGCATTTTCTGTTAGTACAATAAACCTCATTTCAATCCTGAAATATTACTGTGTCCATCAGTTATTAGATATATCAAACTGAAATGGCTGTCGCAAACACCAAAATATTTAGAACTAAAAATGATTAAGATTAATAGGGGTGCCCAAACTTTTTCATAGGACTGTATATATATATATATATATATATATATATATATATATATATATATATATATATAATGTTGTTTTTTCTCGGCACCTTCGTGACACATGCTACTCATGCCTGTACAATACAGCCGGAATGCCGGCATGCCACAGTATAGTCAACAGCTGGCAAGTGATGCACAGGGTGACTCTACTATGCTTGCGTGGACGGTCAGCGCATGTCACAAACAGGAGGTGATGGCCGGCACCACTGTGACCAACACCTAGCTTAGTATAATATGGCTGATCATGCGCAATCCATATTATACTGTGCAGAGGCCACTGTGGAAAGTATTATACTGTGCGAGGGTCACTGTGGAACATATTATATTTTGCAGGGGCCACTGTGGAGCATTATATTGTGCAGAGGCCACTGTGGAGCATTGCATTGTGCATATACCACTGTTCAGCATATTATACTGTACAGGGGCCACTGTGGAGCATATTATATTGTTCAGAGGGACACTTTGAAGTATTGTACTGTGTGGGGGCCATTGAGGAGCATTATACTGTTCAGGGGCCACTATGGAGTATATTATACTGTATAGGGGCTGCTGTGGAACATTATATTTGTGGAGGGCACTGTGGAGCATTATATTGTGTGGGGGCCACTGAGGAGCATATTGTACTGTGCAGGAGCCACTGCAGGGATTATACTGTGCAGGGGGTCACTATGTACAGTGAAGGAAATAACTATTTGATTCCTTGCTGATTTTGCAAGTTTGCCCACTGAAAAAGACATGAACAGTCTATAATTTTAAGGGTAGATTATTTTTAACAGTGAGAGATAGAATATCAAAAATAAAATCCAGAAAATAACATTGTATAAATTTTATAAATGTATTTGCATTTTTGCATGGAGACCCTAATTTGCTTCTTTCTGAGCCACTCCTTTGTTGCCTTGGCTGTATGTTTTGGGTCATTGTCCTGCTGGAAGACCCAGCCAGGACCCATTTTTAATGTCCTGGCAGAGGGAAAGTGGTTGTCACTCAGGATTTTACGGTACATGGCTCCATCCATTCTCCCATTGATGCTGTGAAGTAGTCCTGTGCTCTTAGCAGGGAAACACCCCCAAAACATAATGTTTCCACCTCCATGTTTGACAGTGGGTATGGTGTTCTTTGGGTCATAGGCAGCAATTCTCTTCCTCCAAACATGGCGAGTTGAGTTAATGTCAAAGAGCTAAATTTTTGACTCATCTGACCACAGCACCTTCTCCCAATCACCTTCTGAATCATTAGAATCATTTACAACTGAAATGACCAAGCATAGCAGAGCCCTGACACGAACGTGGGGGAACTCCTGATGGTCTCACAGTGATCTTCTAACAATCCCCTGAGTAGCCTTCTGTATAACCCCGTCACCAAGCATATTTACTACCGCCCTTACAAGAACGGTCCAAATGCTGAACCTAAAATTGCCCTGTTAATACCTCCATCCCTTCTAATATGTTTCACATCTAAAACAAGGATGCTCCTCAGGGGATTGATAGAAGATCACTGTGAGGCTGTTAGGAGCTCTCCTGTACTTGGGGAAGGGCTCTGCTATGCTTGAGCATTACAATTGTAAGGGTGGGAGTTAATATCCTTGGGTGACAGGGTTATACAGGGTCAATCTCCTGCACCCATCCTTGGTTCCCTTTGCCTTTGGATAAATTGTGGCCCTAAAGGTGGGGCATGACACCCTTCATTCTGGAACGGGTAACAGAATTCCAATTGTTTTCCAAGTTTTATACCATCCACTCATTAGGCTTAATTATATTTTAGATGATTATTAAATGTTATGTTTTATTTGTCATATAATTGTGGATCTTTGCTTGCTTGGATTGTGGAGGCCCAGGAGAGGTGACAAGTGCAAAAACCACCTTCTGTAACCTCTTTTTGACCTTCTCGCAGCACCTGGCACTCTGTGTCTTTCTCCTTGCAGCATCTGGCGCTCTTTTGTGACACCATATACCTGGGGTCACCACTAAGGCCTCAGCTGTAACATGGGCACACAGTGTGTCATGGCATCAGAGAAGAGCACCAGATGCCACCAGGAGGAAGACACAGAGTTCTGAACACTGCAAGGAGGCCCAAAAGAGGTAACAGAAGGCGACTATAAATATTTGTTTATTGTCGTTACCTCTGAAAACACCCAGAGTATAATAATTTCCTTTGCAGTTCTATTGGAACAAGTTCGGTCTGAACCAATATGACCATGAAATGATCATGTGTGAGCAGAGTATGGGGAAACTTATTGAAAGGTCTACAGTAGTACTGAATTTTTGATAGCAGTGATAGTGCATCTTTTTGTGTACTCACCTGGGATTTTACACTGAGATCAGAAAGTATATTTTTCAATATTGAGTAGTTACCTACAGAAAACTTGTCTGGATTAAGCCAAAGGATTCTGGCTCATGAGTATTTCTGTTTTAAGAAAGCAGCATACTGTATCACTGTATGGATTAGGGGGACTGAAATATGGTTCTATGCAAAGCATCTTTTGCTTCAAGCCCTACTTTCTTTAGTTCGTATTTGTCATGCGGTCCTGTTGATAATCCCATTCCTCTTCTTCTACTCATGCCTTGCTCTTGTAATGCTGCTCCCTTTGCTATAACTGGGGTTGCTCCCAAGAGGTTCTCTGTACAGTGTTGCATAAAGAGTAAATATCGAATGTATTATTTCAATTCAGTGAAGTATAAAGAAAAACACATAGGCGAATACTGTAATTTTCTGTAAAGTTATGACTTTGTAGCCTTCTCATACGTTCTCTTGTACACATGTACAGTATATCTGGAGTATTTTCATTCTATTGCATATATGCCTTACACATTTATCATAGCTCAGTTAAGTTGTTGTGTGATGGATTAATACACACCTAAGAACAATACTTAAAGTATCAAAAGAAAACCAAATGATAGGATTTTTTAGTTGCCTGACTCGGATGATTTTTCATCTTTTGTTCCATTAGAGCTGTCACCTGTCAGCAAGTTTGCAATGCCACAGGCTTCTACTGTCCATTTAATTCACTTATCTCTCTGTGCCAGGGAATAGCATTTTTCACAAAGTACATCGGAATTCCCTTATCCCGAGGGGTTGGAGACTGAAAGCAATCCTCTCATATAGAATCTTTTTCTGCTAGGGAAACCGGTTTCACTTTGCAATCGGTTAATAATACAGTTAATTAAAACCAGAGCTCCACTGTGTTTTTGTTTGCTAATTAATAACCCTAAGTCTGGGTTTACACAGCGCTTCTTTACTGAAGAACTGCATGAAACTTCTAATTGCAGTAATGAGTAGCACAAGTTACTATACATTTGACCTGTGAGCTAACAGCCATTAAATTAAAACCTCTGGTGTACTGGCGTAGTAGAAAAGGAAAGTCCTCCTGGCAATGTTCAGGGGCACCATTACTCCTCTGATAGTGGATCTTCCTGCTGACATGGATTCTGAGCGGTCTGCTGCATGCAAAAACAAAGATGCAGCTGTGGACGGAGGACGGGTGCTAGACTGGTTGTCATCTTCTTGTGGCATGTTGCCCATGTTGTGGCAAGTCTAGAGGAAAAGATGACAGCAAGCCCAAGTCTGATTGCATTGACCAGTTGTAGGAGTTCACGGGTATCAATCTAGTTCTTTTGGCTGCTCAGATACAGAGCCTGTGCAGTCCAGAAAATCCATGTCTTATTCTGTGTTGAATATATTTAGCCCTGTATTAGTTCAGACAGAGAAGAAAGGTGATGGATTAGATTGGATTAAAGGGTGTGAGGTGAGGTTTATGTGTGCTATGAGGTTCTGCTGAGTGCCCACTTGAAGAAGGAGGTAAAGGAAAATATTTGACATTATGAATGCTTCAAAATCTTCTCCTTCTTTCCCTTGAAGAAGTTTTGCCATTGGGAAGGCATAAATGGGGGCTTGGCTTCATTATGATGAAAAGTCTGATAGCGGAAGGCAGTCTGTAAGGCTAACTATTTGTTGCGATGAGTCCCGTGCTTGGGTTCGGCAACTTTGGTCCCCAGTTCATCCATTATCTGGGTGAAAAGGGAGGGCCATCCTATGCCCGGTGAGACCCCGATGGTGATCCCTCAGTCCCCCCTCCTTTAGGGCATCACATTGTAGGTGACATACGTGCTTTGACCTATATCTACCTGGTATGCCATAATCTCCACCATCTGGTTAGAATTCCCTGTGTCACTATAACCACTGTGGCTGACCCTCTGATAACACCTATTGGCAGCGCTGATCTATACTGTGGTCTATTGCCGGCCTTCTGGTAACACAAAGAAATAGAAATATCCAGCTCACCATATATCTCCCGATACAAAAGTCCTCTGAAGAGCTTAGGCAAACAGGTGGACTCCTCCCGTCAGTATCAATAGACTCCAAACAGTAAAAGAAAGGCCAGCTGCATCCAGATTGACTTCAATTGTCTCGGTACTCCAATACATATAAAATATAACTTTTATTCCATTTTCGTTAAAAAGTTACATAGTAACTAAATACATGTTCACAGAAGACGGCGACGCGTTTCGGGTGTGTCAGCCTTCTTCCCAGCTCAACTGCTTCTACTAACACTCTTCCCTATATACTACAAAATCCACATGAACACGCCTACCACATTACATGTTTAACCCACTATGAACCATACATAATAATATGCATACATCACAACGCATATGCATTAACAGATGAACAATAGGTTATCCATATATGTGTATAATACATAATATCAAAAAACATTTGGAATATTCAACATTTAATAATCTTAAGTACCGTATCACTACCGCATATTCTCTATTTCATGGTATCTACCACACATCTCGTATACTATGTGTCCATACTCACCAAAAACGCACTTCCGCTAAGAGCTTCCATTGAATACTATGCTCCTCATTATTCCGGGATACCCTGACATGCGTAGATATTCCAACAAGTCACATGACCTATCACATGATACACAGCCCGGTAAAGTTTGAAATCTAGAGCTGCATAGTGTATTATCTACACACTTATCCTACAGAATAAATCTCAACTCCAAAATCGGCATCCCTATCTCATAAATATAGACTTATAACATATTAATCTCTCCTAAAGAGACATTACACTTTAACTCAAATCCTACCAAAGTATAATTTATGTGTTCAAATCTTAATAAATGTACGCTAAGTCTGATCGAATATTTAGACCATGAGGCTGACGTGTCTTCAGCCTCATGATCCAATAGGCTTCCCGTAGAAGGAGTTTTTTACGCCAGTTACCCCCCCTCAAGGGACGGGTAACGTGCTCCACTGCATAAAACCGCAAGTGCCTGATATCTCCCTTGTGCACATCAAAGAAATGACGTGACACTCCGGAGATGTTGTCTCGACTACCATTACTTTGTGCAATGTGCTCTGAAATTCTATTTTTCACAGGTCTTATTGTGCAACCAACATATAAAAGATTACATGCGGTACATTCTACTATATATACGACATGATCAGAAGCACAATTCAAAAATGATTTAATACTAAATTCATCTGAACCATCGGAGCTGCTAAACTTTTTTGTTTTATGAGCATACCGACACATGTTGCATCTTGCTCCTCCACATTTGTAAAAGCCATAGATGTCCAACCATGTAGTGGCCCTCATTTCATTATTCCGATATAAACTGGGTGACAACCTATTACCCAATGTACACCCTTTTTTGGCCACTACACGTACTCCTTCGCTCAGGATGCTACTCGTGATATTATCTTGTAGGAGAATAGGTAAATTCCGATAGAAAATGGACTTAATATCTGTAAACTGTCTACTGTAAGGTGTAGAAAACACAACCTGACTAGATTTATACTTCTAGTTCTTATTATTGGTCTCACTCAACAGAGAATTTCTATCTCTAGCCTCAACAATTTTTTCTGCTCTTTTTACACTCCATAAAGGATAACCCCTGTTCCTCAAACGATTTATAGTAGTATTTTTATGATGTACATAGTGGGCTACAGTAGAACATGCCCTTCGAGTTCTGACCAATTCACCAACCGGCACTGCCATCAAAGTATGTTTGGGGTGTTGACTACTGGCTAAAAGAACTCCATTGCCAGCTGTAGGTTTACGATAAAGGCTGGTTTGTACCTTACCCGTATTCATGTCACCAAATAACTGTATATCCAAAAAAGAGACACTATGCGTATCATATGCATATGTAAATTTCAGATTAATACAGTTATCATTAAGATATTCAATAAATTGGGGTATACTCTCTTTGGTTCCTTTCCAGACCACCAAGAGGTCATCAATATAACGCCCCATCCACACGATGCTGCCATAATACGGGTTGCATACTGTAAAAATAAATTCTTCCTCCCACCATGCTAAAAAAAGATTAGCAATGGTCGGTGAAAAGGGGGCACCTATGGGTGCTCCCCTAATCTGCAAATAATATTTCCCATTAAACTCAAAAAAATTATGTTCCAACAAAAATAACGTGACCCGTACTATATACTCACAGAGTACATCGGAAAAACAACTGTACTTAAATAAATGATGTTGCAACGCCCTTATGGCAGCATCGTGTGGAATACTGGGGTATAACTGTTCAATGTCACATGTAAGCCAAACATAGTCCGATTCCCAACTAAAGTCTCGAAATTCATTCAAAACTGACTTAGAATCCCTTAAGAAACCAGGTGTTCTCTGTACCAAGGGTTGTAGAAGTCTATCAACCCACGTACAGAGTTTAGAATTAAGTGAATCAATACCCGCTACAATGGGGCGTAAGGGGGGAGGGAAAATACTTTTATGGGTCTTAGGAAGGCCATGAAGGATAGCCATTATTGGATAATCAGGAATAAGATGTTTAGCTTGTTCCTTTGTAAAGATACCTAATCTAATCCCTTCCTCCACTATCCCTGTCAATTTCATTTTTATTTCTTCAGTCGGATTACGATCAAGTACTTTATACACCTTCTTATCATTCAAAATTTTCATACATCCCTCCACATAATGTTGTTCATCAAGAATAACGACCTTACCATCTTTATCAGATTGTTTATATACTAACACCTCTGGTAACACCTATTGGCTCTATTATTTTGCAATGTGGATCTCAGCAAATACTGACTCTCTGCTAACACATACTGGCTGTTCTGCTTTACACTGTGGACAATAATCCATATGGAGAAAGTGATAATGCCTGCTAGCTGTAGCATTCTGTAAACTTGAAACTAACTTTCGGCTAACACCTACTGGTTACTTTTAGTGTTGACCCTTTGATAACACCTCCTGGCTACTATGGATATTTATCAGTACTGGTCTTTGGTTGCTGCTGCTGGCTGTATTCTTCTGCACCGTGCCAGCAGTCTTCAAACGAACTCTGGACTTTTTAGGTTCTAATTAATTAGATCATAGGTAACATTCATAGTTATATGTCAAAATGTCAGTAATATAGGAATTAGCAATATACATGTATAACATGCGGGATACCATATATTAGCACGTGATTATTATTAAATACTATAATGATTATTTTCTTCATCAACTCCCTCCTTCTTTTTATTATATAAATGTTTTTGTTATCCAAAAAAAACCATATTGCTGCTTTTACAAACTTGGGCCTTATGCACATGAATGAACATGCACATCCACAATTGCGGATCAAAGTACAGACACACGCATTTCAATGGGCTTAGACCCACAGCCAGTAGTATATGTGGCTGTGTATCTGGGCCAAATTGAAGAGCAGGTCTTATACCTGTCCAATTGCAGCTCTGTCTATTTATTAGATTATATGGGTCAGTGAAAACCACAGATGACACACGAATATCAATCAATGTGTCACCCGTTCCATTTTTACTGACCCAGAGACTTCACACGGTCATGTGCAGGAGGCCTTACAAAATACACTGCTGGCAAATACAAATGACAACGTGAGATACAAAGTACAGGATCGAAATAAAAGCAATTGTTACAACAGCTGATTTAACCCTTATGTGACACAGACATTTCCATTTTTATGTTTTTGGTTTTTACTCTCTTTATTCCAAAAGCAATAACTTTCTCATTTTTCTGTTTACTTAGATGAGGGCTTGATTTTAAGCACAACAAGTTGTACTTTAAAATAGTACCATATATTATTCTGTACAAGGTACAAAATGTTCAAAATGAGGTGGAAATAGAAAAAAATGCAGTACAATTATTTTTATAAGGGTTTTGTTTTTATGGCTTTATTCTATGGGTCAGTACAATCAAAGTGATGTTACATTTATTTCATGTTTTAATAACTAAAAAATTTGAAATTTTAGCGTACAAAAGAATTTCTTTGAATCACCATATTCTGACATCTGTAAGGGAGCGTTCACACAACCGTCAGTGTCCGACAGGTAGTGTCCGCTCCTAGTGTCCGTTCAAAATCTCGCACGGACATTAGGAGCGGACACTAGCTGTGTCCATGACACTTTTCATTCATTTAAATGGCGATTGGGTGCGTTCTTTTACACTCCGTGCCTGTCCTTCACTGTCCGTTTGTAAAGATGTCTGACTTTTCAAGCGGACAGAAAAAACCTACATGTCGGGTTTTTCTGTCCACTTGAAAAGAACGCACCCGAACGTCATTTAAATGAATGAAAAGTGTCACGGACACAACTAGTGTCTCCTCCTAATGTCCCTGCGAGATTTTGAACGGACACTAGGAGCGGACAATACCTGTCGGACACTGACGGTAGTGTGAACGCCCCCTAACTTTTTGATATTTTACTGAGCTGTGTAAGGTGTCTTTTTTTGTGGGACAATATGTAGTTTTTATTGATACCATGTTGAGGAATGTATGATGTTTTGAGTACTTTTTATCCAGTCTTTAGGGAGGCATAGCGACAAAAAAAGTTGGCAATTCAATCTTTTTTTCCCTGCTATGGCGTTTACCATATGTGTTTATGCTTACTTTTATTTATAATTGTATGTGATCAAGGGAAAGGGGGATGATATAAACTTTTAGCTTTTTTTATTTTTATTTTTTTATATTTTTATGAAACATGAATGAAAATGCTTGAAACAACAAAGACCCAGCGGCTAGTATGTCCGCTCTACTTCAGAGCAGATGCCAATACTAGTTACTTGTAGGGGTTATGCCCTGTTCACATCTGCGTTGGTATTCCGTCCGGGGGAGTCCGCATGAGGACTCCCCCTGAACGGAATACCAAATGTAATTGAAAGCGCTGTGCTGTAAAAGCCACTGGACCCCATAGACTATAATGGGATCCGTGTGCTTGCCACCTTCGGCCCTCTGCACTTTCCTGTCCGCATGATTCGTGCATGCAAGCACACAGACCCCATTATAGTCTATGGGGTCCATGTGCTTTTACTGCACCCGCGCTTGCAATTGCGTTTAGTATTCCGTTTGGGGGGGGGGGTCCTCATGCGGACTCCCCCAGACAGAATCCAAACACAGATGTAAACAAGGGCTAAAGGGAAAAAAAACAAAACAAGGAACTTACCTAACTAGGCCCCTATGGAGCCATCCATGATAATGGACCCCATTCACCAAACTTTGCATGTAATCCTTGAAGCTGCTTTATCTTTTTACAAATGCCCTGCTACCATGCTATAGCAATAATAAATAAAAGTACAATATTCACTTCCCCACAATACACAAACATAAACCAATCTTTCACTTATCTAGTCTACTTTGATTCTAAAAAGAGCTCTATAAGAGCATCAGTAGTTTAATTTATCATCTGGTCCATTAGGTTAACTTAATGGCTGGAATCACATTTTCAAGAGTACTAATATCTATCGGGTTCACGGAGAACCACTTGTAGACTCTGAAGTCACAACGGAAATACAGATTTCCTGGTAAAATCAAAGATTGGTTAGTGTAATCAGTTAAAAACCTTAATTGCTACCTTCTCAAACTATGCATTTCTGCTAGAGTTATTAGCAAAGTGTATATAACATTCATTGTACCATTGATATTGATGTAAAAATTAGGATTAGTGATAAAAATGTAATCTCTTTTATATTGCAACCAATTCCTATATGAACATTTAATCTTAAGATTGTCTTGCAGACACTACCTGAACGCAACGCGAAGTAAAATCTACAGCATTCAATAATCCAACTAAATTTAGGATATCTCTTTATTTCTTTACGCTAGTAGTATTTTAACTGAAAAATGTTTCACTAAATAAGAAATCAAACATTTCAGCACAGCTCAAAGGAGCCCCTGTTAGAAGAAACCTCCAGTTGCAGTAGTTGGCACATAGCAATGCACTCACCAGTCAGATGAGATGAAGTCTTTTACGGTGACATGATGCAATTGAAGCAAAGTATTGTGCATTCACATAGCATTGGAGAACATTGGAAGTAAAAACACAAACAGAGCTCTCAGCTTCAGCAATTGGGCTGTAAGTTGATAAAGAAATAGCCGGCTGGGCAGTTGTAGATCTCATCTGCGATACAGCACTATGTACTGTCAGCGGCATTGAATTCACACATTGGAGGATTGGCGTATTCTTATGACCCACAAACCCTCAATTTAAATGGAAAACAAATCAGAAGAACCACTTACAGCAAGCTCCCAGTCGTAAATTGTCACCAGACAGAGAGGGGTTGCACCTGTTTACAGTGCTAGACATGGATGCAGGTGGACTTTCATAGCGTGATTGTTATGGATGTCATCAGCAATACCTGGAAAAGATCCTCCAAACTAGGTTTGCAATTACCAGCAGATAGACAGTGTTACAGAGTGTTGCTCAGTATCCGGGTCGCAAACTGAAATGAAGCCTTACTTGTACATCCAATGTAACTGCACAATATAACCAAAGCTCCATGTGCCGAAAACAACTGAGAATCATGAAGAAAATATAGAGCTTTACGAGATGTGTGTCTTCTAGACATTAGTGCCAGAATTAATGCTTCAGTCCATGTTAACTGTGCCTGTTCAGTTTTTAAGGGTAAAGATATATTGTTCAACCTTACCCTATTCAATGGGATGAAAAATTGCTGCTATATCGCTAGGTCTTCTATAATCAGCTGCATTACCTATCCTGTTAAGTGTGTATCCTGATCACAGTCTTTCATCTCTGGGAATCCAAATCCACAGATAATTCCTGATAATAGTTTCTTAGCCAGGGTCGGTTTTAGGTAAAATGGGGCCCTGGGTGAGTTTTCGAGTGGGGCCCTAAATTCTAAGATACCGTACCAACGTCACAATTCGGTAACTGAATACATATATAATCACTTTAAACTATATTTTAATTATATTAAAGAAATTCAATTTAATATAAACCACACATTATTAATATAACTTTCAATTCTGCATCCTAATGGCTGAATCCACATACCCTGTTTCCCCGAAAATAAGGCATGTTCTTATAATTAATTATCTAACGAAATATATGACCTTTCTTATTTTCGGGGGATGTTTTATGCAGCGGCTGGAGCGGGGAACAATCGGCAAACAAAGCGGGGAACAATTAGCGGAGTGCCGGCATGACTGCCAGTTGTATGTGATCCAGAAGGTGAAGGGGGGGGGGTCTTATTTTCGGGGAAACAGGGTAGATGCATATTAAAAAATGCGGTGTCTACACCACATGGGGATCCAGCCTTAAGCCCAGTTCACATCTGCGTTCAGGTTTCCATTCGGGGAGTCTGTTTGGGCACCCCATGAACAGAAACCTATACACATTGTAAGCCAATGGCTGGTTAGGAAATGGAGGGGGTGTACATCTCACCCTGACTACTCAGGTGGGTGAGATGAGAAGACTCAAGGAATGTTTGTTCTCAGCAGACATTCCTGGAGTATATGACTGAGCGAAGTAGGATGGTGACACACTATGTACCTGGAGGCTCCATTCCCGGCCAATGGTCCTTTCACTTTTCTGTAAGTGAAATACATTAATATCACCCACTTTTAATTCCTGAGTGTGCGGTAACAGCAAAACCACAGCGAGGAATTAGTGAATGTTGAACTTACCCACAAGTGACAGCACTGGTTCCTGGGAACTGGATTTGGCTATAGCTGCACCTGGTTACACAGTGTGTCACCACCTGAAAAGAAACACCCTGAGGTTGAAGCCCCATGACAATAAGTATGGTCATGTCCGTGACAGTTTAGTAACTCCATGTACTGCCTATGTAGGCACACACTCTCCCTGATGTGGACGATTGTCCCCTGACCCTGGTCTATAGTCTCTCACTCTGCCAAATCAGTATCCCTACGCTATGCTGAGGATGGCCCAATAGGCCGAAACAGCGCTGTCCATAGCTGGGAATCTGTTCCTTTTGGGACAGAAATACTGATTTGGCAATTAAATCCACATCATGATTAAAAGACTTTATAACTGAGTGATAGATAGATGCATATAAAAAAAATGCAATGTCTACGCCACGTGGGGCTCCAGCCTTAGGCCCAGTTCACATCTGCGTACAATACACATTGTAAGCCGATGGCTGGTTAGGAAATGGAGGGGGTGTACATCTCACCCAGACTACTAAGGTGGGTGAGATGAGAAGACTCCAGGAATGTTTGTTCTCAGCAGACATTCCTGGAGTATATGACTGAGAGAAGAGTGAGTAGGATGGTGACACACTATGTACCTGGAGGCTCCATTCCCGGCCACCTGTCCTTTCACTTTTATATAAGTGAAACACATTAATATCAGCCACTTTTAATTCCTGAGTGTGCGGTAACAGCAAAACCACAGCCAGGTGAGTGTTGCACTTATCCCCAAGTGACAGCACTGGTTCCTGGGAACTGGATTTGGCTATAGCTGCACCTGGTTACACAGTGCGTCACCACCTGAAAAGAAACACCCTGAGGTTGAAGCCCCATGTTGCAGAAATGCAGCTTTTTTTGTTGCAGATTTTGCTGTGTGTTTTTTTTTTTTTTTTTTTAACCAAAGCCAAAATGGCTACAAAAAGATTGGGAAATATAAAGGAAACTTCTTATACTTCTCCCTTCTGCTCAATCCACTCCTGGCTTTGGCTCAAAAAACTGCGACAAAATCTGCAACAAAAACGCTGTATTTCTGCAATGTGCGGCTTCAGCCTTAGGCCTGGTTCACATCTGCATTCCTTATTCCATTCCGGGGGTCCGTGTATTTTCATTGCTCACTGCTTGTCAATGTGTTCGGTATTCCGTTCGGGGGGGTCCCCAAGCAGACTCCCTAAACAGAATACTGAATGTAAACCGGGCCTCAGTTTTGGATAAAAAGTATGGTCATGTCCATGACAGTTTAGTAACTCCATGTGCCTCATATTAATAGCAATTAACACCATCTTTTCCCTCACATTAGCCCCTATGTGATTTATATAAAGGTTACTGATATGTGAGACATATGGCGGTAAAAATTAAGTATCTTCATCACTGAGGTCCTTTATTAGTACCCCCATATGTCTCACATATTAGTAACCCTTATGTGAGGTACACAGGGGTTAATGTGAGGAACATGATGGGGTTAATTGCTATTAATGTGAGGCACATGTGGTTACTAAAATTAAATAACCTCAAATGCCTGACAGTAAGGATCCATTCACACGGAGGAAAATGGCGCTGAATTTGGTGTGGAATTTCAGTGCTGAAAAAAAAAGCCTCCCATTGACTTCAATGGGTTCCTCAATGGGAGAATTTGTTTCAGTGCTGAAATTCCACACCAAATTCTTCACCATTTTCCTCCATGTGAATGGACCCTTAGTCTGAAGTGAGCAAGACTATAGACAGTACCCACACCCATTGCTGAACTGGAAGCTGGAGCGGAGGCGGGGCTAATACATCATACAGCAATTCATATAGAGCCCTCCCTGAAGTCACAGACCAGCCCAGAAGCCGCTGCACAGGGAGTGACCCGACTGTCTGACAGTGAGAACGGACAGTCCATCGGTTCTATAAACATGTTGGTGAAATATCAGGCAGCACAGGGGACCATTAAAGCCAGGGGTGGGCAATTAATTTTCCCATGGGGCCATGAGAAATTGTTAACGGTTCTAGAGGGCCATGCGCGTCGCGGTAAATTTAGCTCCACCCACTTCTCTGCTGACTCTGCCCATTCTCAATCATTTTTCCCATGTGCCCCACAAAGTATAATCCTCCTACAGTCACCGTAACATTATACCCCCCACATTATAATGTTTCCCTCCAAATGTCCCACAGTATTAAGTCCCTCTCCTGGTGCCCCAGTATAAACCAGCAGAAACTAGAGGGGACATTAAACTGGGGCATCTGGAGGGGGACATTAAACTGGTAGCAACTAGAGGCAGACATGTCCCCCTCCAGCTACCTCCACGGTTTAATATCCCCCTCCAGCTGTCCCAGTTTAATGTCGCCCTCCGTCTGCCCCCTAATTTAATGTCCCCCCTACATGTGCATTAAGTTTAACTGTCTCCCTACATCTGCCCCTAGTTCCCCCTCTCTTGCTCACACATGCTGTCTCTTCTCTCTTTATCATCCAGCAGCCCCCATTGCCTGCAGCTTGCAGAAAGCACACAGTCCCGTGTGGCTCCACCCACTAACGAGTCATAGCCTATCCTGGTGATAGG
Source organism: Leptodactylus fuscus (assembly GCF_031893055.1). Taxonomy (NCBI): domain Eukaryota; kingdom Metazoa; phylum Chordata; class Amphibia; order Anura; family Leptodactylidae; genus Leptodactylus; species Leptodactylus fuscus. Next base: position 126,302,448 of record NC_134267.1, on the reverse strand, counting down.
CTGTGATGACATCATCACAGGTCCTTGAACATCTGCCCCCTAATTTAATGTCCCCCATGTGCATTCAGTTTAACTGCCCCCCTACATGTGCCCCTAGTTCCCCCCTCTTGCTCACACATGCTGTCTCTTCTCTTATTATCATCCAGCAGCCTCCATTGCCGGCAGCTTGCAGAAAGCACACAGTCCTGTGTGGCTCCGCCCACTAACGAGTCATAGCCTATCCTGGTGATAGGCTGTGATGACATCATCACAGGTCCTTGAAAACCCTTCTATTAGCTATGCATTGCCCAGGTCTGATTTAAGCTGTGGGGGCCCTGGGCAATTGCCCAGTTTGCCCCTCCCTAATGCCGACCCTGTTCTTAGCTATACCTTATACTGTTGCCTTCCTGACTGACCATGCCTTTATACCCCCAAAGAAAACATCCACATACAAGCACACACTTATTCAGTTCACACTTTGGTAATTGTATGAACTCAGTTTTTATCCTGTGTACTGGATATAGAGCATTTGGTAAGCGCTTTTGAGGAGCTTTTAAAGATTTTTCAGCATTGAACTTTAAACATTTCAAACAAGAGTAACGGTATGTGGTTGCAAATTAGGTAAACCCAGGAGCATACCAATGACTTAGTATAAACTGAAAAATCCCCTTTAGAGATATGTCACACCATAAGAGCAAGGGCTGATCTAACATTGGTGCAACCAGTGCAGCTGCACAAGGGCCTTGTAGGTCAGGGGGCACAATCACCTTTACAGAAGGTAATATTAGATTGTAGGTAATGCATAAACTAATAAACTTTATGGAGGATCAGACATGAAGATTTCCCAATTAAAGAGAAACAGCTCTGGTGGGAGTATTATGTTCTTAGGCCCTTCTAGGATGCTGTGTTTGCCCTGTATGCTAAGGTGGCAGAGGTTTCCCCTGCTCCTTCCAAATTCTACGCTCTATGGTGGCTGTGGATGATGTTTCAGGAATCAACTGAGTTCTCCAACTCAGTCGACTGAGTTCTTGAAGTATCCAACAAGCCAAGAAGAGATCCAGTGTTAAAAATATATCTTAATTTTTAATTATTCCACACATCTTGTGTACAGACATCAATCAGTTAAAAAGTCCATCCAAAACTGCTTACGTGTTTTGGGACTTAAAGTCTCTTGCTCATAGCATAGGGTTTAAAAGTTTCACATTGTTTAAAAATAGAGATGAGCGAACGGCGTTCGATCGATTTGATATTCGATCGAATATCAGGCCGTTCAAGGTGTTCGATTCCAATGGAACAGCAGCTGGCAAACTCACTAAAAATAGCTAGGGATAACCTTTATTTCAGGGGGAATGTCACTCACCTAGCTCTTTGGGGCTCTATCTTGTCAGGATCCCTATCAGCCAGCGATATGCGTGAGCTGATTTTTTTCCATAGGAATGCATTGACCAGTGTTGATTGGCCGAATGCCCGTACACTGGCCAATCAACGCTGGTCAATGCATTCCTATAGCGAGATATAGCAGAGCCCGTGCGGTTAGCCTGGCTACTCCAGACACCGGAGATGAAAGAGCTCTGCACTACACCCAACCATCCCTCCAGCTACTCCTCCTGTACTAACACGACTAGCTCAGTTTGGCTATTCCTTAGTACTACTAACACACTCAGCTCGGCTATTCCTTAGTGTAATAGCCGAGCTGAGCGTGTTAGTAGTACTAAGGAATAGCCAAGCTGAGCATGTTAGTCTGCTGCATATCTGCCAGCTCTCCTACATCTCCTACACACTAAGCTTGGATATTCCTTAGTACTACTAACACGTTCAGCTTGGCTATTCCTTAGGGCTCGTTCACACGGTGTAACATGCCACGTGATGTGGCACGTGTACGCCACATGACCCTTTGCGTGCCGTACACGCTCCCATTCATTTCAATGGGAGCGGGGATCATATTCGCCGCGCTAGTTTGCGGCCGTGCATTTATTCAAAGGGTCAAGCGGCGTACACGTGCCACATCACGTGGCACGTTACACTGTGTGAATGCACCCTTAGTGTAATAGCCCAGCTGAGCGTGTTAGTAGTACTAAGGAATAGCCAAGCTGAGCGTGTTAGTACTACAAACCCCAACCCCCCCAAAACACCCCCCCGCTCCGCTTACCTGAAGCTTCCTGTTCTTGGTCCACTTCAGTTCATGGTCTGGGTTTGGGGTTTGTAGTGCTAACACGCTTAGCTTGGCTATTACTTAGTACTACTAACACGCTCAGCTGGGCTATTACACTAAGGAATAGTCAAGCTGAGTGTATTAGTAGTACTAAGGAATAGCCAAGCTGAGCGTGAAGGAGATGTAGGACAGCTGGCAGATATGAAGCAGACTAACACACTCAGCTTGGCTATTCCTTAGTACTACTAACACGCTCAGCTTGGCTATTACACTAAGGAATAGCCGAGCTGAGCGTGTTAGTAGTACTAAGGAATAGCCAAGCTGAGCTAGTTGTGTTAGTACAGGAGGAGTAGCTGGAAGGATAGTTGGGTGTAGTGCAGAGCTCTTTCATCTGTCCGGAGTAGCCGGGCTAACCGCACGGCCAGCTCTGCTACATCTCGCTATAGAAATGCATTGACCAGTGTTGATTGCCCAGTCTACAGCATTCAGCCAATCAATGCTGGTTCTGCCCAAGGAGGCGGAGTCTAAAATCGGACCAGAATGGAAACTCCTGTGGACCTATTTTAGACTCCGCCTCCTCAGGCAGAACCAGCGTTGATTGGCTGAATCCCGTAGACTGGCCAATCAATACTGGTCAATGCATTCCTATGCGAAAATGTCAGCTCTGGCATATCGCAAGCTGACAGGGGATCCCGACATAATAAAGGTACTTGATGCTCCCAGACATGCTTCCCCTGCTGTCCCAGTTGCTTTCCAGGGTGTTGGCATCATTTCCTGGGGTGTGATAGTGGACTTGGTGACCCTCCTGAGTTGAATGGTAGGATCCCCTGTAGTGAAGCATTTTCTCCCATAGACTATAATGAGGTTCGATATTCGATCGAATAGTTGAATATTGAGCGGCTATTCGAAAAGAATATCGAATCGCAAACATTTTACTGTTCGCTCATCTCTATTTAAAAAGCTATTGTTCTAACTAATAACACGCCCATTCATTAATCAATTGAAATGAATCCCAATGAAGTCTCCAACTCTTGACCTGAACACCTACTACAAATAAACATATGTATTTGTGCAAGTATCTAGATCTTATTACGTTGAAATATATGCGATACTATTCGTTAAACAAAAATGCCTAATCCTACCACATTATTTCAGTAAAACCAAACCCAAACATAAATACAATATATTGACATGTTGATATACAATGCATCCACATGAAAATGATATTTAAGTTTCAAGCATCAATGTGAATCATAATTGACAACATTCCCTGTGAACAACATAAAGATCAAGATCCAGCTCTATGGTCCCATGAGACTCTATTATATTATATGTTCCTACCTGTTAGAATGAGAACAAATACCTCATGGGATCAAAATAGAAGAGAACCGCTACACATTTGTCTGGCATCATTAGTTTCAGATTTCGGTCATGACATGCTTGAATCTGTTTGAGAGCATGCCCAGAAGGATTCAGGCAGTGTTGAAAGCCAAAGGTAAATTTACGATATAATAAAAATATAGATTTTTAGGAGCAAAACAGTAACAATGCCAATACATGACAAGAATCTACATAACTAGGGGGATGGAGCCTGAACGCTGAACTTGATGGAGGCTTGAGCCTGCAGCTCTATCAACACTCCCAATTCTACTATAACCGTCCAGCATGGGCAAACTCACTAGAGAAAGATGTGGTGAAATCCCTGGCACAGCCGAAGGCAAAACCATAAGCCCAACATGTAGAAGTTCTTCAGTAAGAAATCTGTTCATTCCCCCGTCATGACGCACAAGATGGCACTAGATGAGCCGACGACTCAGACATGGACAGCCTTCCCAGTAATGAGAGATCTGAAATGCCAACTAATATTATTACTAAAGCTTTGTTATTAAAGGCTTTCCCAAGCAGTAAGACTGTTGGTAATAAGGTAGATATCCTGAAGTCCGCATGCACTGATATATTCTCCCTTTCCGAGGCCCTCATTCAACACCTTGCTGAACAACATTCCCACCTCAACAGGGCACACTCACTAATAAAGATCTACAAAACCACAACTGGAGGTGTAACATCAAGATCAAAGGCTTACCTGAGACCTACACACACAACACCTTGCAACAGGTTGCTGCTACACTATTCTCCAACCTTTTTGGGCAGGAAATTGGCAACACAATTAACATGGAAAGAATCCACAGAGCTGTTAGACCAAAGCCATGACAGGGTGACCCTCCAAGGATGTTGTCTGCTACCTACTTACTAACACTGTAACTGTAATGACCCACAGAATAAGGTAACATGTTACTTTTGTACTACACTGTATGCCAAAAATTTAGGTATTTTTAACTCCAAAGAAATGCTATAATTTATTTTCCAGAAATGAATATGCAAATGATGGTGAAAGATAAAAATGGTAATTTTTCCAGGAATACGTCATTTCAGTGCACAATATCTTGTGTCACTCCAAAAGCTTTTGTGCCTGGGATACCTGTTAAGCAATTTTAAAATATAATGATTCTGTTGACACAAGCTAAGTACAACATATTGGGCACTGAAATGGACTATCTCTGGGAAAATTGCAACTTTCACTTTTCGTTTTCAGCCAACACTTAAGGGTTTCACTTTGTACATTAATTTTTGTGAAGCATTCCCAAATGGGGTAACTTTTAGGGGTTTTCCACTGTATTTTTACTTTAGGGGCTTTGCAATTGCGCCATGACACCTGAAAACTATTCCCGCAACATCTGCCTTTCAAAAGCCAAATGTGCTCTTTCCATTCTGAACCCCACCATGTATCCATAAAACAGTTGATGACTACTTATGGAATTTATCCTCTTGTGGATATCAAAAATTTGTATCTAGATTGACAGTTTATTGGAAAAAAATAAATTTTTCGTTTTCATGTCCCAATGTTAATATGATCCGATATGATATGATCTGTTTCAGCTGTTTCAGAATGCTCACAATGCCCCTTGATATGTTTTGTGAAGTGGGTAGTTTCCAAAATGGGGTCAATTTGGGTGGTTCCCATTCTGTTGGTACTCTAGGTGCTCTGCAAATGTGACATGGGACCTGAAAACTATTCCAACAAAAGCCAAATAGCACTATTTCCATTGTGAGCCCTGCCATGGTACCCATACAGCAATAATACACTGAGCTATTAGGGAGTCTGAGAACAGCTTGTAATTTGTAGTATACAAGAAGAAAAATATTTTTCCACCACCAGGAGCAAAACTGTAACAATGCAGTTACATGACAAGAATTTGCAGAATTAATCATGTGTTAAATAGCTTAAAAGCTAGCATGGTTAAATGCTTCAAGTCATATTTATGTATGAGATGGCCAAGATGATTGTCTAGAAAAGGATGATAGTCTCATGTTCGAAGCTGTAGTGGATGGTGAGATATGGAGCCTGAAAGTCAAAAGTTCAAATTGTTACCTTATGTTAGCTCACTTGCCATTGCTAAGCCTACAAATTGAACTCAGGATAGGTATAGTAGTAACCAGTTTTCTTTTTCTCTAATAAAAAAAAAAGTGTGTATAAAGAAAATGAAGGCAGTCATTATCCCTACACATACAGATGTAGCAGAGTTGAAGTGGCACTTAACACACTAACATAGCTTTCATAGCTTTCAATAGCTTTATTGTGTTCCATAAGCTATCAGTTTCAGATTGAACTTTGCTATATGTGAATAATGTAGCTAATAAGAACATCAAACTATATTCAACAGATAAACTTGAATCAAATAATAGGTTATATAGTGATGATATATTCCCCTCTGTTGTGTCAAGCAGAGGAAAGAATTTCAGGACAAATTACAAGAAAATAAAAGAAAAATTCACAAAGAAAAAATAAAAATACTTTAACATTGCCGGTAAAAATCATAATCATACAATTGTTTTGGCAAAATCCAGGCACTTCAGTAATTGGCCTTATGTGAACATGGCCTATAGGAGAATGTTCCTAATAACTTGAAGTAGAGGCTTAAAGGGGTTTTTCCCATGAACATAGCTGTTTTATAAATTTGTAAAGGTTTTCTCTAACCATCTTAAAGGTGACAGTTTGTTTTGATTAGTTGCCAATGGATATGACCATGAATGCAAGAATTGTATATGGATTGGGACTTGTCATCCATGATCTACTCATTGTGGGTTTGAATACTACCAAAGACAACATCTGCAAGGTGTTTGTGTGTTCTCCCTGCGTTTGCGTGGATTTCCTTCCATACTCCAAAGACATACTAATAGGGAAAAATGTACATTGTGAACCCTATATTAAAGCACCCTCAGGAATGTCTTGAACGCCCATATCTTTGCAGTCTCCTCTGAGTTGTGTTGTGTGTGAGATTTTTTATTTTGCTATGATTTACGTTATGCTGTCTTTTTACAAGGGAAAAAAAAAGAAAATTAGAAATATATATTTATAAATAGGATTCAGGCATGCTGTTGCCTTGTTTAGGTTTCTCAATGAAGAGAAGTAGTTTAGAAGTCATCATTATTTATTGTTCTCAGCCTTTCCTGGAATCCTCCTGGAATTAAAGATAGTAATGTCTTGTTCAGAAATTTAATAATGGCAATATTAGTATTTCAAGATGTGTATTCTTGAAGATCCTGATTGTTCACATCTTAAAATATAGGGTTTTTTGTGACAAGCTATACATTAGTTTACATTTACCTTCAAAACAAAATAGAACAAAAGGTTTAGTCAAAGACAGTCATTGACATACACAATCATACACAATATAGCTCCAAAATATTGGTGATGACAATTAAAAAAGCGATGGTTAAAATGAGTGTAATAAAAATAGCTTATAATATATTCAAGCATCAATGGGATTTTACACTTCCAAATAGTAGGTGAGCAAGCAGTAATATCAGGATAATATATATAATATAGATTTTTTTATAAGATGGATCCTTGAGCAAACCTGAATTGACCATTAATTGCGAGCAACTGTGAATGAGCATATTAATTAAGTATAACACTTTACTGTATTGTGTTAGCACAGAATGTGCCATCTGCTACAGTGTGACAGCGTTTATGCGCCTTGTCTTTGATTCAAAGGTTTTGTAAAACATACCCGGTGACATAGATAACCATTTCTGGCATTTATCAGCCCCTGTAATTAATAATGTGAATAACAAAGAAGCAATTGTTGCTTGTTTCCCAACACTTATTAAATTAAATTTCCTTTATGCAAATCAAATAAGAAGCAGTGGCAAATTTATTGTCATTTACTGTATTCCATTATGTTTGTAAATGTCAGCATGTATCACTCACAATAAAAGAATCACTGTTATTCACATGTGTCTAAGACTAAGTGTTCCAGGTAACATGCCGCAGCCAAAAACTCATCACGTTTTTTTTCTCCAGCGTTTTTTCACAGAAAGTTTGCAGAGTTTGCCTCTGTGGACTCTCTTGCTTTATCATACGTATATGGAAAACGCCAGCGTTTCCGTCGGTATAACTGACATGTTGCAATTTACAAAAACGCAACGGATCTTGAAATGGGAGCATTATCATTGCGGATATTTTTCTGTAATATGTGGATGGGATTAGCCAGAATCTCATCCACTTTGAGGGTACTGTAAACATTTACAAAACATGGTGCCCCGGCCTAAAGGTTATTGCGAATGGAAGGGACAACATGGATCAAAAAAAACCCTGGAGGTAAGGTGACTGTTTGGCTATCCTGTAATATATTAATTCCTAGTAGATTTACAAGGGGCATTCTGAATATAATATTTTGTATTTTTTCTAATGTGCATAGAAATTAATCTGGAAAATGGATTTTCAGGAGATCATTTGATCTGGTGATTCTGTATGTGTGGATGCAATAATTGTTTTTGGATGAAAAGTTGTGCTATCATTCTATGAAAATCTTGGCAATCCCATGACAGATACAGTGATACTGTATCTGTAGAGTAGCTGTGCGACCAGCTTTTGAATAGACATGTAGCAGGCTAGTTTCAACCTTATAAAGGTGCATCTAAATATGGCAGCAATTATGAATACTATTGTGCACCTTTAGACTATGTTCACATGGAGTTTTTTGCAGGCGGAATTTGACACGGAATCTGCCTCAAAATACACCTCAATGGATGTTAGTAAAAGTTTTTTTTCCTGTAGTGGATTTTTTCAGTTAGCGGGAAAAAAAGTGAGACGAGCTATCTTCAGTCAGATTCCGCCTTGAAAAACCTATTGAAGTCAATGGGGAGTGGAAAAAATGTGATGCGGTTTTTTGATGCAGATTTGGATGCAGTTTTTGACACGGTTTTTGCATAAACCACTAGGGTTTTTTAAAGAGGAGTTTCCAGGTCCATACTATGAGCTGGAGCAAAAAACTGCGATAAAAACTGCTACGAAAAAAAAAACAACCAAAAAAGGCATCATGTAAAAAAAAAAAAAAAAAAAGTTTTCTAATGACTGAAGAAGATTTTTTTCAGCCTGCAAAAAACTCTGTATGAACATACCATTGATGCTGGGTTCATACAGGGGGTTTTTTGACCAAATTTTGACGTGGAATCCACCTCACAATCAGGCTCCAAAAAACGCCTCCCATTGACTTCAATGGGAGCTGTTCACTTCCTTTTTCCACAAGCAGTTTTTTCCCGCTTGTGGAAAAAAGAAGCGAGCTGCCCTAACTTGACGCGGATTCTGTGGCGTCCACCTCACGACACTCCCTCCCGACTAGGCCCATTCATTTGGGCCTAAACCTGAATGGAATGCCGCGACTGGATGCCCGGCATCCACTCGCGGCTAGCCAAAGGTTTTTTTGGTCCGGATTCTGATGCAAATTCCTGCTTCCAAATCCGGTCCAAAAAACCCTGTATGAACCCAGCCTAAGGGCATTTCTGGGGTTTTTAAATTGAAGACACCAGGGACTTCTGTGGATCAACTGCTTGCGTTGTGTCATCAGTCACATGACCTGATTGCAACTCAGTCCCATTCAAGTGAATGGGCTGAGCTGCGATACCAAGCACAGCTGCTGTACAAATGTGTGGCACCATACTTTGTAAGTACTAAATAGGCTGCAGAGCTCATCCAAACACTGAGGCTTCCTCAAACATGGCCAGACAGTCTTTAATGGATGACATATACTGAGCAAAGGGCGATAATGAATACATTCGGGTAAACCTTTTTCATTCCTTCGCATCTAGAGTACATGTATTCACATCCTAACTAGTCTGTGTAGTACTGAGTAAGTGCAGTGTTTAGCACTGAGGCCAAATCAGGAAAGACAACTTCAATATTCTGATTGTTGTCATGGAAACCATGACATTGTGATGCTATTGCAGGAGGTGGTTTGCTATATGTGCATACTGAATGCTAAAAAGATGATCTACGTCCACCCAGCATTCCTCCGCATCTAGATCACCGCTAATAGAGATCTAATCCCCAGCAGCATGATCAGTGTACAGAGAAATGCTTGGATAACACAGATCAAGTTTTCCAGCTTCCTCCAGCCCTCACAGAATACATAAGTGGGAAAAAAAAACCTCTCTGTGATCTAACAGATGATTCTTTACTTCGGATTGTGCACTTATTTACAGATAGCACATAGCTGCTAAGGAGCGAGAGACAAAACTAGAATTAAAATGGTGACCTGTGATCTTGTGTATTCTAACAATAATCTACATAATACAATATAGCTGACATCGAGACTCAGTGACAGGAGGATTGTGGTTTGGGGTGGGTGGGCTACCCAGCGCTACCATTCATCGGTAAAAAACGATGGTAAGAAATAATCACAATTAATGACAAGGTGACAACAATGGTGTAGAAATTTGTGAGAAGCCTGAATACTATTGGTGCATTTTTGTATCAGTTTTGGCATCAGTTATAATGATATAAGGGCCTGAAAACTTGTAATGATACAGCTGATGTATGGGAATGCACCCTTACACAAGTTTGTTATGCTCTTCCCACCACATCCATTTTCCTTTTTTCAATTTAGTTTTATATTCCTTGCCTTTCAATGGACATATCTTTTTTATTTTTTTCATTCACATAACTGTATAAGGACTTGTTTTTTGCAGGACAAATTGTTCTTCCTAATAGCAGCAATAGTTTATACAATGCACTGGGAAACTGTATAAAATTGTGAATGGGATGTGATTATAAAAAAAAAAAAAGGCAGTTGCACTATTTTCTTGCAGATTCTTTACAGTCACTGAATGGGGAGAGGTGTAAGAATGACATGTTACCTTTAGGGTAAGTTCACACGGAGTATTTTGGTCAGAATTATGAGGCTGTATCCGCCTCAAAATCCTGACCAAAATGACGGCTCCCATTGAAATCAATGGGAGCCACTCAGGTTGGTTTGTTCCGGCTCCCGGAAAAAGAAGCGAGGTGCTCATTCTTCAGGCCGTTACACCTCGTGATTCGACCTGAAGACACTGCCTCCTTCCCTCCTAAGCCCATTCATTTGGCGTAATCCGGGTTTTCGCGACTGAGTTCCAGTGTGGTGCATCGGCTTTAAGTTGCTGCTACTCATTTTTTGGTCTGGAACGCCGCCTCAGGTTCCGGACCAAAAAACCCCTGTGAACTTACCCTTATTTTGGAGCTCATTTCAATTATAGCATTTATGATACAGCCTGGGTGAATATCCAAAATGAGTATCTGAATATATCACACAACCACATCGGGAATTTAGGCTATTCATATAATCAGATAAATTTAAAATGTATTAGAAAAAGGGCAGTACTCTCAAAATGTGTTGACTGCATAATGGGTGAAAAATTACACACCAGAATATAAGAAATATAGATGAGTTATAGTTTTTATAGTTATAATATAGTTATAAGATAATCCTTTAATAGTCCCACAATGGGGAAATTTCAGTGATACAGTTTCATAGATGGTACAGTAGTATATAACAAGAGAGAAACACATACAAGCTCATAGCAGATAGAGAAATACTAGGAATTATAGCAACTAAAAAATAAAGAAACAAAGACACACTGCAGGAACATTTAGTTCTCTGTGTGAAGTGATGGTAATAATACAGCCCGACCGTGGTTGGAGTTCACGCGGAAGGGAGTCACAGCATGTAGATATAACAGGTAGAAACGTTTTTTTGCAGAGGTAGAGGACATATGCAGCTATCATGATAACATGTGGCAGTTCCTTTGGTAGGTAGTGAGATCTCGTGCTCACAGCTGATAGTTCGGTATCTTGCATCAGCACTATTGTTCCTTAACCACAAAAAATGCCCCAAATGTCCTTCATCACAAGCCCTCCTCCTCCTTTCTTCTTACCACTGTGTTCTACTGCCTAAGGAAGTCTGAAGCCATCCAGGTAGACCGGGTGCTGCTCTCTTGCCAAGCTTCCATAAACTCATGGGGTAGGTGGGTGATGGTAGGTTCCCAGGCTGTAACAGAGTCCCACGTGTCCACAGTAAAAGAAAGAAATACCAGTCAGCTGTAGCATCTTCACACATCAGCAATAGATGCCAAAAATCATCTCATTGAAGGAAGAAGTCCGCACCTCCATACAGGTTACTCTTCATGCTTTGTCTACCGCATGGTGACCATGCTGTCCTTAACTCGTGGGGGGATGGTAACAGGCACATGTCCACACAGGAAGTTCCACCTCATCAGGTCTTGAGTCTTGTCCATGCTTTAACAATAGAAACAAAAGGGAAAAACAAATAAAAAAATACTCCACAGGGTCTTCCATTCGATTTATAGTTGCTATTTCATAGTGCTAGATTGAGGATAGAATAGAGTATTCTTGAAGATACAGACAAAAAGAAAAGGAAAGATAAAGGTTGCTCTCAGCTTGGAGCTCTGTATCGAGGCTGCCACTCATGCGGTGTCATCTTGGAAAAAAAAAATGTGTATATGTATTTTTTCCCACAATGAAATAGGGACCCCTGTTATATTATGCACTAATACCTAGCCTGGACAGTGGACCTGAGGCAACCCATTTGTGAGGAAAAGACCCACTTTTCTCTCCGCATGATTCGTGCGGACGTCGCACAAAAAACACACGGACCCCATTATAGTCTATTGGGTCTGTGTGATTTCATTGCTCACCGCTTTTTAATACGTTCAGTATTCCGTTCGGGGGGTCCCCAAGCAGACTCTCCAAATGGAATACAGAACACAGATGTGAACTGGGCCTGAGGCTAACAGGATCTTAGATCTTTATACTACCTTTTAGTAGCATGAGGGGATATGATCTGTATAAGCTAGCTGAACATGGCCATACTTGGGATACATGGAAACTGATGAAATATATACTTACCAACCAAATAAGCCAACTAAATATGACTATGCAAGAGAGACCAAGGAACTGAAAGAATGAATACCAGAAAAGTTACAACTACGTCTTTGGTAGCTTAATGTCTGTTATCAAACAACACTATTGAGATGTTTTTTGTGTTTTAACACACAAAATCCAAAGAAATAGCTGCTACAGAATTATAACAAACTGTCACAGCTTTCAAAAGTAAGTGACAAATCCACTACTGCTTTCATGTAGGATATTTATCATACTGTAATATTGGCTTGACTATGAGCAGATATGTTACTGTCTATATCCTGAAACTACTATATGTTTTCTCAATTTGCAGTTAATAATATAGTTATATTAGAAAGAAAATTAATATATCTGTCAGTGGAAAGCTATATGCTGAAATGCCTATATTCCCAGAATTCATTGCCTCATCTAAATATGCCTAAAGGCAGTGGGAACAAAGTATATAAAATGACTGAAAACACCACTGTTTACTGTCTTCATTTTCATCTCAAAATGAGTAATATTGAATTTTGCTTTTCAACAATAGATTTTAGCTATTGCACTGTGTGTTTCTTAGAAAGATGAAAATGTGTGATTGCATCTGTTATGTAGGTGTTATGTTTGTTTGCTTTTTTCCACAGGATCATGATAAAATTACCATGTACTTGTACTCCTACATACACTAGAAAAAGTATTTAAAGGAATTGCATTTTTGTCAATAGTGTAATGCCCTCATGAAAGGTTGTTTTTAGTAAAATGTTGTATTTGATTGATGGATAAGGTTGAGCGATCGTGTTTGGAAAAGATCGGATTACGATCGGCAATCGAGAAAATTTCACAATCACAATGTTAGCCCTGACACTGAGTATACGCTCTGCTCATATTGCAGTGTGAAGGCTCCGCTGCGGTTCCATAGGAATGAATGTAAGCAGCGTCCATTCATTCTAATGGGAGATTAGCTATCATCTCTAGTAGCTACTTACCTGCAGAGATGGCTGGTTCGGTGCCCAGTGTTCTCGTTCTTCTTCGCCTCGCTGCCCCTGCCTCCCAGGTTAGTGTTAAATAGCAAGGAAGAAGGCAGGGCTTGTGGCTTAGGAGAGTGTGGGCGGTACTGGGAGGGGAGACGTGATGTCCCGCCCACACTCTCCTAACCCGCCCAAACTCTCCTAACCTGGGAGGCAGGGGGCATCAAGGCAAAGAACGAGAACACCGGGCACCGGACCAGCCATCTCTGCAGGTAAGTGGACACCGGGGGGACTAAGTAGCCAGAGGATTAAAAAAAAAAAAATCCTCTGGCTACTTAGTAATTAAAAAAAAAATAAAAAAATCATTAAACAGCGTGGATTCTAACAATTAAAGTGTTCAATTGTTAGATTCCATGCTGTATAGTGAATAGGATTGCTTTTAAAATCCGATCTCCGATTAGTAAAAAAATCCTATTGACTTGCATTGGGATCGGAATTGGGATTGAGATCGGGTTCGAATGAAAAATGATCGGAAATCGGATTTCAAAATCGATCCTGAAAAGTCAAGATCGGCTCAACCCTATTGATGGATTAGTTAATAATTAATTATTATTAACTATTAATTAATAATTACTATTATTAACATGTTTATATTGTTTTGTGGAATTGCCTGCACTTTTTAAGCTTTAAATTGGCTATTGAAGAGTTAGTGAGTACTTCCTATGCTACTGTCTAGACAGGACTGGTTTATCAGAGAGCAATTTTAGCTCACAGTTAGTTGGTGGTATTTAGGTAAGTCAAGATGTCCCACACCATTGCACCCCATGGCTAGCAGAAGAATCCTGTTTTTGGAACTAAATATCTCCAATGCTACATCAGTGAGGAAACTGATGTCCAAGGCCAAAATGTCCCCTGCACTTCTCTAATAGTAGCTGAATCTGAGGACTGAGTTCAAGGGGTCTCTCCATATTTGCCACACTGAAAAGACACAGAGGACTCGAAGAGGGAGTAAAGAGTATTTCCAGCCATGTTTGTAGAGTGTCCTAAAGTGTGGATTCTGATTGCTGCAAGAGGAATGTGCCTCCCTGTTACTTGTGAAAGAAGTACCTGCTAAGTAAACTGAGCAATGAGCATCACCAATTCAACTGCCACTGTATCTCTTGTGTCTTAGAGCACCTCGAAACAAAAACATTCAGGAGATCCTCAACAGGAAGTGGCTCAAGAGAATCCTTTGCCATCATCCAAGTACTATCCCCACAACACTGAGCCACTGTAAAAACAATTAACTAAATAATTAAACAATTTAAGTAATCACTAATGTAGGCTTCCTCCTACATGCCATCTCCATACTACTAGCATTATGACATTGCATCATTGTTTTTGGCATCACAAATAGGATCTACCTCTGTTCCTCAATACAATGTCAACCCAGAGTATCAAGACAAGCAGCCAACCAAAGCTTGACTAAGAATAAATTAGCTGGTTGCAAGAACAGAGCAGCTGGAAGCAAGAATTTAATGCAGGTGCCAAGTTACAGCCACTGGAGTGCACTAACAGCAAGCTAGGTTACTACGCCACAGCTGGATCTAAATTTACTGCACCCTGGACGTAAGTTCTCCTTTACAGTTGAAGTTGGAAGTCCCACTAAGAGGGAGGGCTCAGAGGCCCCAAAGCAGAAAACAGGAAGTTACTCAGTGCCGCCATCTTGAGAGTGGTAAGGATCTCCAATGAACACAGTCACACCACGGTTAGCAGTCCTTGCCAAGAAAAAAGACTGGGGGGGGGAATCACCCCTAGGCCTTCAGATGCCATCTGGCTATCCACCTGCGAGTACCATTGCAGCATCCACAATAAAGCTTTTGGATCAGCTCCATCTTTGAGGTAGATTGTCAGAGTTTCCAACAGTATGTACTTCAAAGAGAAGTAGTTATTTATGGATGGTCATAAAACCAAGGCTGATTGCATCATGAAGACTGAGCAGCAGACCACCATCATGGTACAATCCTTAGTTCTTCATAAACCAGAGTTCCGTAAAAAGGTTGGTTCCACAATCTTTTCCCCAGTGCATCAGTTGGATTCACTAAGCTACTAAGACCAAAGGGTTTCTGTGAGCAGGATATGTTACTTCCACTCCTGACAAGTTTAGGTTGAGCCTATATCCATCAGTGGGGGAGCCAGAGCTGCGAACAGAACCTTGAGCCATGAGAAAATGACCGCTTACAATACTGTGCAAGCGGCCATTTTCTCGTGGCCTGTGGGCATGCGCAGTCTGCTCTGCCCAAGGCTTAGAAGTTACAAACCACCGCCCAAAGAAGAGGCTGAAGAGAATGCTCCTGACGAAGATGGAGGCGGCGCTGGAGAGAGTTCTTTCTTAAGGCTATTCTGACGTGGTATCTAGAAAAGATAGTGTGTGAATGATAGGATCCTTTAAATTTCAGAGTCTCAGAGGCCACTGCCTTTGGCCATACCATATTAAAGTCAGTCCTTCCAGTGGGCCCCCCTAAGGGTTATGCTTGTTAAATCCCCATTGTTGCACTGCTGCAGGGATGTAAGGGAAGTATTGATTATAACATTAATCTGTTTTCCCTTAGTCCCAACAACAGGACAAGGTTCCCTTCCTATGTATATTTAGTTGTCTTTAGAATCATCTAGTTTGGAGAGAGGTGCTTCCTCTAAGGAGGAAGAGGTTCTTACAAATGTAACTGTTTACAGGTATTTTATTAAAAATTCTGTTCTGTCCCGCTACCAAATAGGGGCAGAAATATCCCATTATTCTGCTGTTATATGGACTAGGAGAAAACAGATTAACATCATAATCAATGCTTATCACTCAACAGTCAATCAAAATGAATTTAAAATCAATACTCTAAAAATGCTATCAGATAATGTAATGAAAATGAATGTACAGTATTTTTTAATACAGCATTTACTTTTATTTGAGTAAAGTTTTAAGCATATTTAAGACATTAGATTAGGCATCCAAAGTTAGAAAGCCTTGACCAGATGGCATTATGTATGCTAAACAACTGCTGTCAGTTTAAGTCATGCTGAACATTCATAGAAATCTGTTTAGACTGCAACAGAAGTTGCTTTGGATACTTCAGTAATTAGCTGGTTTATTTGCTATAGTTAGGGCAATGTTTTATCTCTAGTAATATCTATAATCACTAACATTCAGGGCAGGTTATATTCCTTCCCCAAACCCTTCAATCAAACACTGCATTACAGATTACTGTGATGTCTTCTGCTGTGGAGCTTAGCCTTTTAGAAATGTGTTAGTTCAATACGGTTGAAAAAACTGACATTTTGCTAAAAGCAAAGCAGATTACCATGTCAGTATCACTGGGTTATTATACCAAACCACAACAAAAATATAGCACGATTTTTTAAAATAGACTCTAAAGGAAGAACACAGTGAACTCACAATTTCAAGTTCCACCTATTCTAAACCCAGAACTCTCCGCATCTCTATTGCTTAATGCCCACTATGCAGGAAGATACATTTGGAGAAGTGGGGGGAAAGGAAGGGGGGTGACAAGCTATTATGCAAAATATTATGCAAATTATGTTCCAAATTATTATGCAAATTATATTTTCCTCTGATCTTCTTGAATGGTCGATGTAAATGACAGTCAGTATAATGTTCAAGTTTTCATCCGTTAAAGTATAAGTCATATTTTATGAGACAAACTTTTCAATGATACCATTTTTTTCACATATTAAAAAATCAAAATCCACTGTCACAAATTATTCCGCACAACAGAGTTTCTAAACATTTTATAAGTTGCAAAACTGAAAATGGTCATTTGTTGAATTTACAGCATTAAGAGGTCCCATTTATTTAAAATCAAAAGCTATTTCAATCAAAACATCTTAACAGGCCACATTATATAGTAACATAGGACCCTTCTTTGATATCACCTTCTTTTAATTCTTGCATCTTTTGAACTTGTGAGTTTTTGAATGGTTGCTGTTCGAATGTCTTTGCAGAATGTTAGAATAGCCTCCGAGAGATGCTGTTTTGATGTGAACTGCCTCCAAACCTCATAGATCTTTTGCTTGAGGATACTCCAAATGTTCTCACTAGGGTTGAGGTCAGGGGAAGATGGTGACCACACCATGAGTTTCAGGGACCCAACAGGAACCTACCAGCTTTCTCGCCATGATTTGTTGCAGAAACGCAACTTTTTTATTGCAGATTTTGTTGCAGTTTTTTGAGCCAAAGCCAGGAGTGGATTGAGAAAAAGTAAAAGTAAAAGAGGTTCCTATATATTTCCCATTCCTTTTGTAGCCATTCTTGGCTTTGGTTCAAAAACGGCAACAAAATCTGCAAAAAACAAACAAACCATGAGGCCTTAGCCTAAGTAGGTTTCCTTTAATTGGGCTCACCTGGGAAATTAAATATCACTGGTGTTTAAGATGATTTCAGTGATCCAAAGATCCCAGGCACACAATACCATCCATGAGTTTAATTGAAAAACAAAAAATTAATTATATTAATTAATTATAATTAATTATTTAGTTAGTTAGTAGTCTTTTTATCAGTCTGTTCCAGTCCTTTTTTTTTTATTACAAATTTTTCCAAAACATATAATGCTAAGAAAAAAGGAATTGAGAAAATTTATGTTGCTGAGAACTACTTCTAGTGAACATTTGCTTTGATAGAATACCAGCCAGATCATGTGTTAAGAGTTATAAATTGGCTCATGCTTCAGGTGACAGGTAAAAACGGCAGCAAAAGATGTCTTGAGTGGCCCTATTCAGTACATATATAACATAAGGCAAACGTATTTAAGAATGCAGAGATTGAAACTTTATTAAATAAAATTGTATTGTATTTGGTGCAGAAAACCGCTCTAATGATGCTTATTTGACAGAGCCGTAGATAATGAAAGAAGGCTAAGCAATTAAGTCATTCTTAGTTTTCTAATAAGGGCACAATATTTAGTGCCTCGATTACTTCCTCCTTGCAGGAACTGTCTGTCAATTCAAATGAATTTCCGAGAGGTAACTGCTGTGAATGCAGGATCTAATGACAATTCATATGAATACCTTGGCAGCTCCTTCTTTCCCCAGGCCCCCAGCTTTATCTACTCTTGAATGTGATCACATTACTTCCAGTCACATTCACAGCAGATCACGTCAGTGACTTACAATGCAGTTACAGGTCCCCTGTGCCAGAATAGAAACCAGAATTCAATGAACTCTGATTTCTATTTATTTACCACAGAAGATAGAAGTAGGTGAGTATAATTTTTTTTTATACTGCTGTTTTTTTGTATGTTTGATTCTTTCATGTTATGTGGAATCACTTGAATTATATCAGGTTTATTGGACTCATCTTTTTTTTTTTTTTTTTTTTTTTGTAAAATGGTTAAAGAGGATTGTCTGAGGTTTATTTCAATAAAAATGTATCTAATGTTTTTTGTGTTTTGTCTTAAATATATTAGTACTGCCTTATTAATGACTGCTGTCTGATTGACATTACTACGGTGAGGATTTAGTATTAGCCAGTGAAAGGGCTAGTACTAACTCCCCAATTATTACCCGGGTACCGAACAGCATCAGAGGTGACTGTAATAGTTGGGTATCATCCAATACCTGGTGATCTAAATAGATGGATAGGTATTGGGGCAGTGTTATGGTCAGGGATCTCTGACCATGGACTGGCCCCTGACAACTTCTCAGTCAGAAAATAAAAGAAACATAAAAAAAAAGAGTAATGAGCAGTTTGGAATAGCTAGTGTGTGATACTCCTATACCCTGCCTTGCACACTAGAAGTAGCCGTGGGTCCAACTAACTTGCCTGAGTGGGCGCGGACACAGCCGGAGAAATAACTCACCTACCAGTGAAACAGAAACCTTACTAGTTTCACATTTATGAGGAGAGGGAAGATACAAAAAAGCCCCCCACAGATGTACAGACTAGACAAACGTTGAATATGAGCAACACAAAGTATAGAACAGAAAATAAATGTGAAACACAAATACTGATACTATGCAAAGGGATAGGATAAACAGAACCGGCAACTGTCAGAATGTAAGGCGGAGTATAAATAGCCAAAAGCAGGAGTATAAAGAAGGACAATTGGATATCAGAACCACCTGTATAGAGATCTAGCACAGCAGAGAAACTTAACCCCTTCCGAGGCCAAGACACACTAGCAATGGTCAACAGTGCAGCTCATAGCACAATCCATGCCAGAGTGCAATCACTCATACTGCATGCCAGTGTGAACTGCTACTGCGCATCGGACACTTCACATGCAGAATGCCGTTCCGACACTCCACACCTAAACCTGACAGGCTGAGATAGTGAAGACCGGGTCCCAACAGGCAGTTGCAAGCTGGTATTATTAGGCTTGCAAGGGCTAAAATCTGTGTCCCTTCCCAGACTGGTAATGTCAGGCTGCTGTTGCTTATTATATATGGCTGGTTGTGAAAAAATTGGGAGTATTACATTTTATTTTTTTCTTTGATTTGTTTATAAAAAAAAATGACATGAGGTTCTCTCCAATTTTGCCTCTTGATTCTAATTTCCAAACTTTCAAATCTGTTTCCTGTTGGTTTTCAGTTTTTTTCGCATCTGATTATAAACAACCTTCCTAGACCTCTTAAATTTGTTTACGGGCTTGACTGCTGGCTTCATCTGGCTATGTTCCTGCCTGATTATTGTGTTTGATTCCTGAATTGCTCTCTAGGTACTGACTCTTTGCTACACTTGTGATTATGTTCAAATCCAATAAAATACAAAGAACCCAATGAGTTCAATAAGTTGTTGATGAATCAATTCATAAATTAACTTAGGAGAGCACATACCCTTGATTTTAATGTTTAAATGCATGTTATTGGGTTATTTAAATAAGTTATGTTTTTACTATGGCTAAATAGGAGGGAAATTGGATATTTAGTGCCAGAGGCACTGGAATTTTTTGGCGTATCTTCCAGACCTGCTACAAGACTGTGCCCTACACCAACAACCATCTGCTTGTTCCATCACTGATCTTAGCATTCAGTAAATTTCATAATTAGTGCCAATTACAATTATTGCCTGCAGCTGGAAATATTGGAGTGACACTAGAATATTAAGGGAATTGAACAGGTAATGGCAGTACTACTCATCTTAGATTTCTGACTTATTGGGAGAGTTTTATTAAGACTTGTGTTTCACAAGCCACATCTCCTAGGTACCAGATATACTTTTTAATGAATTAATTGTATCTCCTGCATTCTGTGTGCCAGAAATTCAAGTCTACACCAGTTGGATCTAACGTAGATTTGGACTGTAATTTACTCCAGTTTCTGGCATGAATTTTAGTAAATCTGGTGGCCAAAGGAGGTCACTTCCCTCTCTAAGCCCTGACTAAAACAAACCCATTTTACAGAAAATATATTCACTGAAGGAGTAATAAAATAAAACTTAACTTTCAATATTGGTACTTAAAATAGGATTCTAAAATCACCCATCACCTAAATACACATGGTGCTCAGGGGTAGATAGATTGGAGGTATGTCCATATAATAAGGACCATACTATTGATAATTGCCTCCACTACCCCTGTTACACCACTACACACCCCTAAATGCAAGCAGGGGTTAAACTTGTATGGTCAGTAGCTTAATTTTAGCTCAGACCTGATTGCAAGTACGGCTGGACTATTTCTAACATCCTAGCCAATAGTGTTTTTGCAGAAAAATTAAAGTTCTGCTCCCAGCATATTCCCCTCAACGCTTTTCTTTGACCCTATTGCGGGTCAGGTCATCAGGAGGAATAGTGTACTCAATCGTACTGGTTGTAGTGCGGTAAAAACCGCAATTCCCCCGTCCCGTATGGTAGGACGGAGTACTGGTATATGCCGCCGACCGCGGCGTCTCTCTGGGATATAAATCCAAAGCTCCGCCCATACACTCACGCGTGAGTGTATGGGCGGTCGGCGGCATATACCAGTACTCCGTCCTACCATACGGGACGGGGGAATTGCGGTTTTTACCGCACTACAACCAGTACGATTGAGTACACTACTCCTCCTGATGACCTGACTCGCAATAGGGTCAAAGAAACGCGTTGAGGGGAATATGCTGGGAGCAGGACTTTAATTTTTCTGCAAAAACACTATTGGCTAGGATGTTAGAAATAGTCCAGCCGTACTTGCAATCAGGTCTGAGCTAAAATTAAGCTACTGACCATACAAGTTTAACCCCTGCTTGCATTTAGGGGTGTGTAGTGGTGTAACAGGGGTAGTGGAGGCAATTATCAATAGTATGGTCCTTATTATATGGACATACCTCCAATCTATCTACCCCTGAGCACCATGTGTATTTAGGTGATGGGTGATTTTAGAATCCTATTTTAAGTACCAATATTAAAAGTTAAGTTTTATTTTATTACTCCTTCAGTGAATATATTTGCTTTGAGTAATTACCCCTCAGTGATACACATTTTACAGAAAAGTCCTATGCAGGTTCAAAATGCTCTAATTTTTTTTTTCTTTTCAAAACTACTTGCGGGCAATTCTATCCAATAACTTAGAATTGTGACTGACAAAGTAATGATTCTAAAGATCTTATTTTTATACATTTGACCACAGGGTTATTCTATACATTGGTATACTGCCTTTGTTAATAATTAGAGATGAGCGAACATCGTCCGATCGAATAGGTATTCGATCGAATATCAGGCTATTCGAGATATTTGATTTGAATCAAATACCACACAGCAAACGCAGTAAAAATTTGTATCCCCCTCCCACCTTCCCGGGCGCTTTTTTTGCACCAATAACTGTGCAGGGGAGGTGGGACAGGAACTACGACAACATAGGCATTGAAAAAATAGGAATAAAGCCATTGGCTGCCAAAATCAGGTGACCTCTGATTTATAAGAATAGTGTCAGCCATGTTCGTGTCATTTGCGGCTTGGAGTTAGATAGGGAGAGACATCTGCTGAGGGCTAGAGAGGGATTAGCTTCTGCTAGGTAGGAAATATGAAGAACAACATCAGCTCTTTTCAGAGCTATACTGCAGCAAGAGGAGATATACAGTTCGGTGTATCTCCCAAAGAAACCAAAGTTGTATACAGCCAATCTGTGTATAGTATATACTGTATATATGCTGAATCCAGCTTTCCTGGTTGTATTCTACTACCAAACAAGTGGTAAACAGCTAAATAGATGCTGAATCCAGTTTTCATGGTTGCAAAAATCCAGTATTGTTTGCTCTCCATGACGTGAACTATCCCTTTGTCTCTTGAAACGCAACCCAACATGATGTCAGCCATGTGTGCCAGAGTGTCACTTGGCATGACTTCACTGGCCCCCACTGGAAGGGTCACTCTCCATTTCCTCCATTTTCTACTCCCCTTCACACCATCCGTGCTGAAGCAATGGGATGCACTGAACTTTCCCTCAAGCTCGTGTGGGACAGTGACATCAAATGCCATTTCATCCTTCTCATTTTCCTTTTCAGCCTAGCAGAGGCTACTTTTCACATAAAAATGGCTGCACTTTCACCAGTATATAAGGCACAATGGTGTAGGTTTCAAAGAACTTTTGCACCAACAAGTTGAAAACGTGGGCCGTGTGTGGACCGTGTGAGTCTGGCAAGCTCCAGATCTGCTACCAGGTTCCGGCCATTATCACATACGCAAACATGCCTGGGCCCAGGTGCAGCGGGGAAAACCACATTGCCGTCGCATCGAGGATGGCATCCCTAACCTCGGGGGAAGTGTGTTTTCTGTCGGCCAAGCTGATGAGCTTCAGCACGACCTGCTGACGTCTCCACACCCCAGGGCTGAAGCATTTATAGGTCGCAGGTGTGGTCAAAGTTGCAGCAGAGGAGTAGGCTTTCAGAGAACCCCTGCCTTGAATTTTGGCCTGGGAGAGGAGATAGGCCACCCCAGTTTGCACCCCGGGCCCAGACTCCACTACATTCACCCGGGCTGTCATTACAGAGAAGCAGCGGTGTCCCTGACCGCAGGCGCTTGTCCATGCGTCGGTGGTCAAGTGGACCTTACAGCAAAGCGTGGAACTCAGGACCCGACTAATGTTAGGGGACACGTGCTGGCGCAAGGCGGGTACGGCACACCAACAGAGGTAGTGACGACTAGGGGCATCATAGCAAGGTGCCGCAGCTGCCATCAGGTCACAGAAGGCCTGAGTCTCCACTAGCAGGAACGCCAACATCTCCAGGGCCAGCAGTTTTGAGATGAGCCTGTTGAAGGCTTGGGCATGTGGGTGGATTGCGCTGTACTTCTGACTGCAATTAAACACCTGGGAGATGGGGAGTTGCTGGGAAAAGGCGCATGATGGTGCAGGTGAGAGGAGCAGAGGCCGGAAAAGGTGCAGATGAGGGTGAACTCCCCAAAGTGTCAGAGGCAGATGTTGAGGTCCAGGCTGGTGGTCTGGACTGCAGCTCCTGCACTGGAAACTGTGGAAGAGTCAGTGTTGACAACACTGGTCAACGATTGTCCTGCGTTTGCTCTCTCCCACTGAGCCCAGGGCTTGACTTACAAATGACGGTACATGCCAGAGGAGGTAAGGTTACTCTTTTCAGAGTCCCTACTCAGTTTAGACTTGCAAAGTGTGCAAACTGCACTAAATTTGTCCTCCAAATATACATTGAAAAATCTCCACACCATCAAGGAATGTGGCCTCGATGCGGGAGTTTCTCTCAGGTGGCTAGAAGAGGGAGCATCTTGGGCCTTGCTGTCTCTGGCCTGGCTTCTGTGAAGCAGCTGTCCTGTGCCTCTGGACATGTCTCTGCCTCTAGCCACCTTTTTTCCTGCTTAGCTTGCCTCCACATCTACACTGCTTTCCCCCCTAGACATCACCCTTGTCCATGTCTCTGCCTCTAGCCACCTTTTTTCCTGCTTAGCCTGCCTCCACATCTACACTGCTTTCCCCCCTAGACATCACCCCTGTCCATTTCTCTGCCTCTAGCCACCGTTTTTCCTGCTTAGCTTGCCTCCACATCTACACCGCTTTCCCCGCTAGACATCACCCCTGTCCATGTCAGGTCGGTGGCCTCGTCCACCAACTCCTCTTCCAATTGCTCACTCTCCTCTTACTGCAAACCACACATAACCACAGCTTGCCCTGATGGCAAGTGTGTCGTCATCATCACTGAGGCCAAGAAACGCCGGTTGCAGGTCCACAACCACAAAATTGGCAGGAAATGGTGGATGCTCCAGTATTTGGGCATCAGAACAAAAGTCGTCTGGTAGCTACCAAAGTCGTCTGGTAGCTCCTGGAATTCAGGAAGTGGTTCAACAGAGGGAGAGACAGAAAAAGGACCCAAAGATAGATCCTGGGAGGGGTCAAGGGTGGGATGACTCTGCTGGGAAGATTGGGCATGTTGGGAGGAAGGAGGGTGAGACTCTTGGGTATGAACACGACTGGAGGTAGTGGCTAACTGTCTGTGGAAAAGCAGCTGGAAACATTATCCTCTAGCCACTGTAACACCTGTTCTTGGTGCTCGGGCCTGGTCTGCGTTGTACCCTGCACCCTGCTTAACGCAGCTGTCAAATCAGGAATTGTGATGAGCGCATGCTAATGTTTATTTCAGCTTAAAGTTATGTTTATGTCCATATTAATGTAGAGGAAAGAAGGTTTCCAATTATTTATCCACTTTCATAGAGGTTCTAGGGAGTTTGTAAAGTGTCCAGTGGAAAGGATGGGATAGGATTTCACATAAGTCTGCCATCCATGGGCACTCATGGTTGAGAAACTGAAGGAGCTGACTTTGATGAACCCTTGGGTTTTGGATTTGGAACTCCATCAAAGGTCTCTGCTTCTCACACACCCTGCTCAACATAGGTTTTATAGGGTTTCAGCGTGTGGTGACCTAAAAAAAATAGCCGGTGCTTCAGGCAGATGTAGGTGTTGCTGAGTGTATTGAGGCTAGCAGCGGCTACTGTAGACTTGCCAAAGTGGGCGTACAAGTGCCGCATTTTCACCACTAGCTCGAGAACATTGGAGTACTTTTTAAAGACTGTTGCACCACTAAGTTGAAAACGTGGGCCAGGCATGGACTGTGTTGGTGGCTGGCAAGCTCCAGAGATGCTACCAGGTTCCGGCCATTATCACACACGAAAACATGCTTGGGTCCAGGTGCAGCGGCGAAAACCACATTGCCGTCTCATCCAGGATGGCATCCCTCACCTCGGAGGCAGTGTGCTGTCTGTCCCTCAAGCTGATGAGCTTCAGCATGGCCTGCTGACGTCTCCCCACACCAGTGTTGCAGCATTTCCAGCTCATAGCTGGGGTCGATTTAACGGCAGTGGAGGAGGAGGAGGAGGTGTTTCAGCACTCCTGCCAGGAATCTTGGGCGGGGAGACAAGGCATCCCACCACAGTTTGTGACCCGGTCCCAGCCTCAACTACATACAGCCAGTGTGCCGTGATTGAGATGTAGTGTGCCTGGCCACATGCACTTGTTCACGCCTCGTTGGTCAAGTGAAGCAAAGCGCGGAACTTAGGGCCCGACTGATGTTACAGGACACGTGCTGGTGCAAGGCATGGACGGCACACCGGGAGAAGTAGGGACAGCATTGCGAGGTGCCACAGTTGCCAGCAGGTCACAGAAGGCCTGAGTCTCCACAAGCCAGGACGGCAACATCTCCTGGGCCAGCAGTTTTAAGATTAGGCCGTTGAAGGCTTGGGCATGTGGGTAGGTTGCGCTGACAGGCCTGGGAGATAGGGAGTTGCTAGGAAGAGGCGCATGATGGTGCAGGCAAAAGGAGCAGTGGCAGGAAAAGGGGAGGATGAGGGTGAAATCCCCAAAGTGTCAGAGGCAGATGTGGAGGTGACCTGGCTGGTGGTCTAGACTGCAGCGCCAGCACTGGCGTCACTGAGGACAGGTTGCTGGTCCACAACAACTAAATCACCCAGAGATGGCGGATGCTCCAGTGTTTGGGCATCAGGACACACAAAGTCATCTGGTAGCTCCTGGGATTGGTGAAGTGGTTGGACAGAGTGAGGGACAGTTAAAGGACCTGAAAACATCTCCTGGGAGGGGGGAAATGTGGGATGACTGTGCTGGGAAGATTGGGCATGTTGGGAGGAAGGAGGACCAGACTCTTGGCAAGGAAGAGGACTTGAGGTAGTGGCTGACTGGTTGGTGGATAAGGAGCTGTAAGCATTATATGCTAGCCATTGTAACACTTGTTCCTGGTGCTCGGTCCTGTTCAGTGTGGTACCCTGCTTAACGCAGCTATCAAGTCAGGGATTGTGATGAGCGCATTCTAATGATTCTTTAGCTTAAAATTTGGGTTTCTGTCCATATAATTGGGAAGAAGGTTTCCAGGTATTTTTCCACTTTTCATAGAGGTTTTATGGAGTGTGAAAAGTGTGTAGTTGATGGTCTGTGATACTGGGGTAAAGCTGTGACTTGGGCGTGTTACATGCCCCCAGGCATCCTTTCCCTGCTGTCCCTGTTGCATTCCAGAGGTGTTGTCATCATTTGCTGAGGTGTCATAATGGACTTGGTGGTCCTCCTGAGTCGAATAGTGGTTTCCCCTGAAATAAACTTTTTTCCCCATAGACTATAATGGGATTCGATATTCGTTCGAATAGTCGAATATTGAGGGACTATTCGAATTGAATATTGAATATTTCACTGTTCGCTCATCTCTATTAATAATACAAGTGCAGTTAACTTTTACCTCAAAGTTGTCCTTGGAAAGGGAGCAATTTGGGCAAAGAAAATGTTCACAATACAATTCCCTAATATACAGGCAAAGTTAAATATGAGTAAATTGACTGCAGTAAACATGAGACTAAGTAATTCTGTGTCACCTTCAGATTTATTATAGACGACATGACAATAAAAATTTCTCAAACCTGTGAAGCATGGCAGCAGAAGGAATTTGGTAATTTCAAATTAAACAGGTTTACAATCATTTTAATGTTTTTGTGAAAATTAGCAGACAAATCCATTCACATTCCTCAGATATAAGTATCTGGTACTGCAACAGATTTATTTCCTTTATTCCAAGTGCGATTGGGTCATTGTTCAAACCATTATAACATGGAACTCATTTTCCCAATGGAAAGAAGTTTTAGCAATGTCACTAACATGTCACTTTACTGCACTCCCACAAGAAAATATCTTGACAGTTTATTATTTTACATTTGACACTTTACAGGGTTCATCTTCTTCTGACGTGCATATATCATATTATTGCTGTAATTAGAGATGAGGTGTTACTATGTACATTATTAGTTTCTAGCTGCCCTTGTGCTTTAAATAGATATTTCTCCTTCCAGTTTCTGGTATATTTACATTTATATTGTGTAACAAGAAGAAAATGTAAGTTATAAACAAAGTTTCTTCAGCTAACATTTTAGCTTAATTCAATAAGAAGAACTTTTTCAAATATAAAGTGGTTCTGTCACCTGCCGTATGCATATTACATCGATAGTTTTATTCTTCTAATGGCCAACATTGTACAAAGTATACAGAAGATTCCTAGTTATGAGTTTACTGTATTCATAAGAACACTGTCTCTGCCTCTTCCCTGATCCCTCTCAATGTATCAATTCAGTCTTATTGGTTGATTCACATGTACCAATAATATCACAAGGTTGACTGCATTGTTTACTTCTATACAGTACTGTACATGCTGTAGATCAGTGGTTCCCAAACATTCTGAAAGCGAGACCCACTTTTAAACAAGAATTTTGCCAAGGCCCCTCTCTTACTGTATGTTGCATTTGAAAAATACATTTCTATAACCTGTATGCTGCCTCTTACACTGCTGTAATAGTTTTATTCTTCACCATGGCCAATAAAAGTATTTCTTCTGGTGTGTTACCAATATCTCTTCACTGTCAGAAGGGCGTTCCTGATAGTCTAGCTGGGCTGTGAAGAACCGCCCCTCCTGGCAGTACTGTCAATAGTGCTGTACTGTCAGAGGGGGCATTCCTTACCGCCCAGCAATGACGCTATGCTGTGATGAATGCCCCCCCGACAGTGCTCATCCATAGACTAGTATTGGCAGACGTTCTTCACAGCTTAGTGTCATGGCTGGGCAGTAAATAACGCCCCCTCTGTACACAGTACACAGCTACAGACAGTAATAGCAACAACCTTCTGACAGTGAAGAGATATCGGTAATGGCACCAATATCGCTGGCCCGGGGGACATAACAGGAAAGCCAACAGTGCACTCAATTCAGCGCACTGCCGGTTTTCTCGCGGTATATAAAACCGCATGTCCCCGAGGACATGAATTGCCCTCTTGCTAAGTGAACGCCATAAAAACTAAATGCAAACATTTATAATAGAATTGTGTGTTACTTTACATGGACTTCAAAAAATTTTAATAAAAGCTAATCAAAACATAATAAGTTCCCCAAAATGGTGGCAAATTAAAGTACTACTCATCACACAAAGAATAAGCCTTCACATAGCTATGCCAACGGATTAACAAAAAAGTTATGAATTTTGGAGGGAGGGGAGGGAAAATATGAAAACAAGTCACCAAGCATTAACGTACAAACTAACCTACATCCTTAAGGGGGTAACAGATGCAAAGAATTGGAATTGGTGGAGGTGGTGAAAGGTCTTCTTTAAATACCATGTTAACAGCTCTGCAGCATCTAAGGTGTTTGAAAAAAAGAGGGTGCTCCTTCCCTATTCATCTGCTTCATAAAACATGATCATGCTTTACTACAGCAGTCGGGGGCCTAACAAAGGCCCATATGGCTGTAATAAGTATATGCTTTCAGGTAATACCATATGCTTGGATTAACAGTCAGCCTGTCAATGTAATACTGACAAAAAATAATGCCTTGAAATACTATGGAGTGTGTCAAAGGTCATCATGAGTTATCTCTCTATATTATAAAAATGAATTTCTGTCTGTCTGTCTGTCTGTTCTCTAATGCAAACCAAACGACTGCACCAATCTTCACCAAATTTGGTACAGAGATACTTCAGGTATCCGGGAAGGTTTATAACACGACTCCAACTCGCTCGGACGTACCGTTGCTGAGATACAGCATTCCAAACACAATGCCCCCCTTAGCCAATACAAACCTGCAAGTCTTTCACTCATATTCCAACTGCAATACACACGATCACTCCACATACACAATACAACACTGATATCCAAACTGAGATACACGCATCAGAGGATTAGATACACAGATCAGCACACAGTACCACACGCCAGAGGATTAGATACACGCGTCTGCAAACAGTCCCACAAACCAGAGGATTAAATACGCACTTTTGCACACAGTTCCACATGTCGAAGGATTAGATACACGCGTCTGCACAAAGTACCACACGCCGGGGGATTGGATACATGCGTCTGCACACAGTACCACATGCCAAAGGATTGGATACACGCATCTAAACACAGTTCCACACACCAGAGCATAAGATTAGATACGCGCCTCTTCACACAATACCACACAGGGGAGGATTAGATATGTGTGTCTGCACACAGTACCAAACAGGGGAGGATTAGATACATGCCTCTACACACAGTACCACATGCCAGAGGATTAGATACGCGCCTCTGAACACAGTACCACATGCCAGAGGATTAGATATGTGCATCTGCACACAGTACCACACAGGGGAGGATTAGATATGTGCATCTGCACACAGTACCACATGCCAGAGGATTAGATATGCGCATCTGAACACAGTACCACATGCCAGAGGATTAGATACGCGCGTCTGCACACAGTACCACATGCCGTAGGATTAGATACACGTGTCTACACAGAGTTCCACAGGATTAGATACGTGCTTCTTCACACAATACCACACAGGGGAGGATTAGATATGTGTGTCTGCATACAGTACCACACTTTGGAGGATTAGATACATGCCTCTGCACACAGTACCACAAGCCAGAGAATTAGATACACGGCTCAGCACACAGTACCACACAGGGGAGAATTAGATACGTGCATCTGCACACAGTACCACACACCAGAGGATTAGATACGCGCATCTGCACACAATACCACATGCCGTAGGATTAGAGACACGTGTCTACACACAGTTCCACAGGATTAGATACGTGCCTCTTCACATAATACCACACAGGGGAGGATTAGATATGTGTGTCTGCATACAGTACCACACTTTGGAGGATTAGATACATGCCTCTGCACACAGTACCACAAGCCAGAGAATTAGATACGCGGCTCAGCACACAGTACCACACAGGGGAGAATTAGATACGCGCATCTGCACACAGTACCACACGCCAGAGGATTAGATACGCGCATATGCACACAATACCACATGCCGTAGGATTAGAGACACGTGTCTACACACAGTTCCACAGGATTAGATACGTGCCTCTTCACATAATACCACACAGCGGAGGATTAGATATGTGTGTCTGCATACAGTACCACACTTTGGAGGATTAGATACATGCCTCTGCACACAGCACCACAAGCCAGAGAATTAGATACGCGGCTCAGCACACAGTACCACACAGGGGAGAATTAGATACACGCATCTGCACACAGTACC
The DNA here is from genome assembly GCF_031893055.1 of Leptodactylus fuscus. NCBI lineage: Eukaryota > Metazoa > Chordata > Amphibia > Anura > Leptodactylidae > Leptodactylus > Leptodactylus fuscus. The sequence goes on along the minus strand of NC_134267.1, from coordinate 126,271,618 downwards.
ACACGCCAGAGGATTAGATGTGCGCGTCTACACACAGTTCCACACGCCGTAGGATTAGATATGCGCCTCTTCACACAATACCACACAGGGGAGGATTAGATACGTGTGTCTGAACACAGTACCACACTTTGGAGGATTAGATACATGCCTCTGCACACAGTACCACAAGCCAGAGAATTAGATACGCGTCTCAGCGCACAGTACCACACAGGGGAGAATTAGATCCGCGCATCTACACACAGTACCACACGCCAGAGGATTAGATACGCGCATCTGCACACAGTAACACATGGCGTAGGATTAGATAAGTGCTTCTGCACACAGTAATACATGCCGTAGAATTAGATACACGCGTCTACACACAGTTCCACATGCCGCAGGATTAGATACGTGCCTCTTCGCACAATACCACACAGGGGAGGATTAGATACATGTGTCTGCACACAGTACAAGCCAGATAATTAGATAGGCATCTAAGCACACAGTACCACATGGGGAGGATTAGATATGCGCATCTGCACACAGTACCACACGCCAGAGGATTAGATACACGCATCTGCACATAGTATCACATGCAGTAGAATTAGATACGCGCGTCTACACAGTTCTACACGCTTTAGGATTAGATAAGCGCCTCTTCACAGAATACCACACAGGGGAGGATTAGATACATGTCTGCACACAGTACCACACTTTGGAGGATTAGATACATGCCTCTACACACAGTACCACAAGCCAGAGAATTAGATACGCGTCTCAGCACACAGTACCACATGCTAGAGGATTAGATACGCACATCTGCACACAGTTCCACATGCCGTAGGATTAGATACGCGCCTCATCACACAATACCACACAGAGGAGGATTAGATACGCGCATCTGCACACAGTTCCACCCACCAGAGGATTAGATAAGCACGTCTGCACACAGTACCACATGCTGCAGGATTAGATACGCGCGTCTGCTTACAGTTCCACATGCCAGGCGATTAGATACGCACATCTTCACACAGTTGTACACGCCATAGGATTAGATACACACGTCTGCATACAGTACCACATGCTGTAGGATTAGATACGCGCATGTACACACAGCTCCACACGCCGTAGGATTAGATACGCGCCTCTTCACACAATACCACACAGGGAAGGATTAGATACGTGTGTCTGCACACAGTACCACACTTTGGAGGATTAGATACATGCCTCTGCACACAGTACCACAAGCCAGAGAATTAGATACGCATCTCAGCACACAGTACCACACAGGGGAGGATTAGATACACGCATCTGCACACAGTTCCTCACGCCAGAGGATTAGATACACCTGTCTTCACACAGTACCACACGCCAGTGGATTAGATACGTGCGTCTGCACATAGTACCACATGCCTTAAGATTAGATATGCACTTCTGCACACAGTTTCACTTACCAGAGGATTAGATACGTGCCTCTTCACACAATGCCACGCGGGGAAGGATTAGATACACACATCTGCACACAGTACCACATGCTGGAGGATTAGATATGTGCATCTGCACACAGTACCACACCAACAAGGATTAGATATTTGCATCTAAACACAGTACTACACGGGGAAGGATTAGATACAGCTTTACTCCAGGTATCCATAACAACTGATCACAGGTTTTTCACTGATATCTAAAATGAGATACACATAATTATATGACGCTCATGGACATACACACAAACCACATACAACATACACCAGTGCAAAATTGGACAATTCTTATGGGACCACTTCACAAACATAAAATGTAATATACCCGTGTGAAGCCGGGTCCTCCCTCTAGTATATACTATAAATATAATATAAACTCATGATGACCTTTGACACACTCCAAAGGGGGCTAAACCAGTCACAGGGTTTTATGACGTTTTACAACAACTAGACACCAAGTGACTGATCAAAGGAACCACAAACTCAGAGAACCTTCCTGTGAACTGATATATATGTTTTTTTGAACTGATTATTTCCATGTACTGCTTTCCATCAATTATTCATCTAACAATCTATTTCTGTATGCCTACCTTCAGTGGGGAGTGGTTGGCACTGCAGTCTTGCAGCACTGGAGTTCTGGTGTTCAAATCCCACCAAGGGCATAAAAAAACCCATCTGCAAGGAGTTTGTATGTTCTCCCCATGTTTGTATGGATTTCCATCCCATATTCCAAAGACATAATGATAGGGAAAAATGTCCATTGTGAGCTCTATGTGGAGCTCACAATCTACATTTAAAAAAAAAAAAAGAAAGATATTGTGTTATACCAGCCTGATGAAGGGACCATTTTAGTAGTCCCGAAAGCTCGCAATATGTCATCATTTTTACTTAGCCATTAAAAAAGGTATCAACTACTGAAGACTCCTCAATTTTTTTTTTTTACATTGAATGTATTTAGAGATAAAGTATTAAGCATAGTTTGCAAGGTCAAAGTTAAAGGAAGACTAGACACACTGCCTGGACATGGCAGAAAGCAGAGGTTATCAACAAATGCCACCAGATTTTTGAGGAGGCAGATGGTTAGGTATCAGCTCCATGCCCATATTCATGAACATCTACACCATTATAGACTTTTTAAGGCTAGATTCACAACTCTGCCTCAGATTCTGCCTAAAATTGGCAGAGAGGAAAGTCCTACAAAGACCCATATTCATATTCTATGTGGTCTGCAGCTGTGCTCAGGAAACTGCTTTTTAAGTGGACAAGCTCTCAGTCTTTCAGATCTGAACAAAGGAGATCCAAATGTTTGACACTAGCATAAGCCTATTGTAGAAGGAAGAATAAAGCATACACTGAAAAGAATATCTTGCCTACAGGAAGGTATGGTGGTAGCTTGATGATGTTTTAGGGCTGCTTTGCTTTATTTGGCACTGAAAACCTGCCGTAAGTGTAGAGCAAAATGAAATATATAAAGTACTAGATATCTTAGTAGTTATCTAGGCGATAACGTCATGACTTTTGTGAGGAAACTGAAGTTTCAGCATCATTGGACCATCATGTTTGCAGCAAATCATAACAGCTAAATCGTGCTCCACCAAGTACAAAAGATGCTTATCTAAAGGGGTGAATAATTCTAAGACTGCAGTAGTCATTAAAAGTGGCACTGTGGGTTGAATTGGATGAAACTGCTTATGTTATAAGTTGTATTGAGCAATTTAAATTGTTCTTATTTTTTTGCAAACAGCTGAAAGTTTGTGAATTTTGCTAATGAACATAAATTGCAATAGGGCTGAATAAATTTGCTGACAACTGTTTGTTATTTATTAAGCTCAGATGAACAACGGTACTTTGCTCTTCTTGAACACAATAATCTAGTATAATATTTGCAATCATTTTTTTAATTCAGCTCTCTCAATAAGATTTTAGTAAAAAGATACTTTAACCAATAATGTAATTGTGAGTGTGATGCTATAAATGGGAGACTGATGTGAAAGTCTAACTTCTATATCTTAGGTCAGTGGCATTTTTTCAAACTGCATAAACTTCCACATGAAATGTTACATAGATACCCTTCATTTGGTATAAGGAAAATGTTTGGTTTTGTACCGTGTTAGCCAGTGGTTATGAAATATAAAAAAAAAACAAAAAAAAAAACTTGCAAGTCTTCAGTAGGTGAGATCTTTTTTAATGGCTAACTCATAATGATGACATAATATGACGTTTTGAAGCTTACTCTGGCTTCTTCTTCAGATATATCTAAAAGCACTTGTACTCATAAATCAGTCGCTGTGCCAACATATTTCTGCCAGGAAGATCATAATATCACCAATGACATGAAAATTTTGATTTTAAGAGGGAATTTTAAATCTAGAAAACAGCGACTGATTTATGAGTACAAGTGCTTGATCCTATTTAAGACTCTGGACAATGGAATGGACACATCACTTGGGTTTATGTCTTTTTATACAAATCACTAAGACAGCCATAAAGATAAAGAATCTGGGGACTGGTAATTGATTATTTGTTTTTATAAGTATATAGTAATAAGCCTCTTCCCCCCTCCCTCCTGTAATCCTATCCCTGTGTCCAGTTATAGATAAATATTCAGCCTGCAGAAAGTGTTTTTTAGATATATCTGAAGAAGCCCAGAGTAAGCTTCGAAACGTCATATTCTGTCATCGTTATGAGTTAGCATTAAAAAAGGTATCACCTACTGAAGACTTGCAAGTTTTTTGTTTTTTTATATTTCATACCTACCCTTAGCATATTGCTAAGATACCTTTATTATTCTTTAAAACTAATACATAAAATCTTTGGGTTGGTTTCTCCGTTTGGTGGACTAGAATACAACAGTCTTTGTACATCTTACGCTGGGTTCACACCAACGTTCGGCAGTCCGTTCTCAGGATTCTGTCTTCTGCATGCAGAAGACGGAAACCTGTCATGCCGAGTCTGGCCGTGAGCGACGGTGAGCATTTTATGCTCTCCACAGCGAAATTATTTTATTTAAACCGGACACAGAGTACGGTTTCGCTGCAGAGAGCATAAAACACTCACCGGCGCTCACTGCCGGACACCTTTCAAACCCATTCAAAAGAATGAGTTTGAAAGAGTCCTGCAGCTTTTCGTCTCCTGCTCTGTTTTGTACAGGAAATGGAAACTTGAAAAACGGACTCCCAGGCACAGATGTGAATGAGCCCTGAGTGTACATCTGTGTGTAATATGTGTTAGATCTGTGTATTATTCAAGTGCTATATCTGTATCACCTAGTAATGTATCTGTAAGAAACAGGCACCATATGGGTAAAGTCCATGTGCTATTCGATTTTTTTCAAAGACCTATAGCCTTAAATGGTCAAGGCAAGTAAAGAAATCCAAACCATTTTTAACCCTTTATTCTAAACATTGTCCATTTGGGCATAAACTCTAAAGTGTGGAATTGCTCTTACAGTTGTCATAAGTCGTTGTTACCAGACTACCTTTTTCACTCCTCCCAACCTAACAATACTCCAATGGATGAGAGAGAAAGTGATATTCCATATAGTGAAAGTCTAACCAGCAATACACGTAAGGTTATCTAGCCTTCTATCTGTACTGGATCCTTTGGGCCATCATCTTAACATTTCCCCACTGTAGAGGGACCAATCAACCATTATTTGCCCTCTCCTAAAGTCTTTTAGGGGAATCCTAGTAGATCTAGCTTTCCCTTTGGTCCACAGAATAATCAGTGTCAGCGTCCATATCACTGCCAGGGGCAGTAACCTTTTTGCAATGGCTGGCATAAATACAGATACTTTTTCCCTCCAATTTGACTGAGGTGGATGTTGTCAGCAATACTTGGAAAGGATCATCAAACCTTGGGCCAAAACTCTTTTTTAGGTGTCTTTTAATACCAACTACTTTCTTGGTTTCAGGGAGTGTGGTCCTGTCACTTGTTCAAGGTCTAGAATTTTTCTCAGTCTAATATGCAATGCTACAACATACTCTCTCAGTGTGATATACTGGAATTGCATCTGTTGAAGAAAATACAGTCCTAGTCTTGAGATACTACCAAAAAGCACCTCATAAGGTGACAAGTGTGTCTTCCTATCTGGTGTGTACCTTACTGAGAATAGGGGCAGAGGGAGGCACACGTTCCCAGACTTGCCTGTCTCTTCCATAGCCTTTTGAATTTTCAGTTTGAGGTTATCATTTTAGCTTTTCCATGTTCCCCCTACTCTGAGGATGGTTTGAAGTGTGGAACCCTTGTTGTATCCCAATAGCCTTCATTATTTCTCTCATTACCTATCCAGTAAAATGAGTTGCATTATCAGTTTGAATGGTCTTGGGGATCCCATATCTGCACACCATTTTGTTTCAGTATTTTGCAGTTTGTTTTGCAGTGGCTTTCTGTACCAGTAATGCCTTAGACCATCCTGAAATGATATCAATACACACAAGCACATACTCATACCTTCCCACCTTTGGTAACTGTATAGTTAACCTGCAATCACTGGAACAGTACCAGGGCATCAGGGTATGTTTCAGGCCCACATTGTGCCTGGCTCACACTTGTCTGGCTATAGTGGTGCTAAAACCTGGAGCTACCCATTGCTTGATCACCAGGTCATACATATCATTGGGAACAATGCTCTTGGTAAATGTACTTTCTTACAACTGGCCATCAGGCCTTGTTCATCCATTTTTTTTCTTTTTGCTGTTCCCAAGTCTTCTTCTCTTCTGAATCATCTTGGTCCTGTAGTGTCTTTAAAACCTGAAAAGAGAGCTTAGCATTTCCAGTGGTCCAGTATAGTGACCACCTGTGATGAGGCATCTGCCCTCGGCTTGTGCTGTGCTACTGTGGCTGCAGCATCTGCCCTCGCGTTATCTCTACTTTATTTTGTATCAGCCTGGGTTCCTGAACAACCTTGAAATTCTTTTATTTGGCTAACCATTAGACACAAGGAAAGCTCTTACTCTCGAGATCAGACCATGGTAGTATGCTTCTTCAGTTGAGACATAAGGGTAATGGTTCTGCTTGTTTTACTGTAACATCTCTGCCTGTTCAGGTCACTGCGCCGCCCTCTGCTTGCATGCTGCGGTGTAGGAGGCATGCGCAGTTTAGTTCCTTGCTTAGAGTTTTTATTTACACTGTGTGAACACGGCTCTAGTTCTGTAATTGAATTTGCACCACACCCGTCTTCTACCCTTGTTTGACTCTGTCCATGAAGTAGTTAATTTTATTCTTGCCCTGTGATTGACAGCCTGCCTTCCAGTCAGTTCCAGGGTGGGTTCATCCTCCTCTATTTAGTCTTGGCTCACATTCACACCTGTTATTGCCTCGTGCTTGTTGGCGTTTTCTCTTGCTGTTTTGTTTCTTGTATTCTTAATACTGACCTCTGGCTTTTCCTATTGACTATTCTTTTGGACTTCGATTTGGCACTGCATTGCTTGACTGTTACCGAACCCTGGCTAGCTGACCTCCCTTTGTTGTTGTTTGTCTTGTCTGCGTTTTGTGTGTCACATATATAGGAAGGGATCATCTCCAAGTTGCCGCCTATTACATAGGATAGGGCCTGGAAAGAGGAAGGGACAATAGGGGGGCTCAGCTTAGGGCTCACTGTCTCTTGTGCCCCTTCCTCCAGGGTTCTCCAGCAGCTACTGGGGAATTGTCATCTAAGAAATTCCTTAACATTTACCTTGTGTTCAGTGAGTACGGCATATCCATTGCATAGTTTGTAGTTTCCTAAAACTCAAAATCAAAGTTAGCAATAGCTTCATCATTTACATGACCAAACCCTACTATTTTTTGTGGTATCAATTGTATACATTCATGTTGTTCCATGTCGTCATCAGAAAATATATGTGTGTATAGGTTGATTCTTCTTTTGTTCTCCCTCCCAGAATCTTTTGGTAATAGGGGAGAAGGATTGAGTTATGTGCAGAATGCAATGATAACATTAGGAGGCATAAGTAAGGCACACTATTGTCTGAGTTGTCTCGCCATTGAATTGTGCTTAGGCTGGACCTGGGATAATATACCATGTACGTCCTTTAGTGGCTTCTTTTCCTACTCTGTTTCTGACTATTTCCATATTACCCCATCTGTACTTTTGCTGATATTTCTACTACTATTTGTTACAGTGATTTCACAAGTCACTTGGGCACTCTCAAAAAGTGAAATAAGTATTCCCAGTGTCTCTATGCTGACAAGAATATGCATTCCCAGTGCCTCATGCACTTAAAAGAATAAACTTCAGTATTTCCAAAACTCAAAATCTGCACTAACAATGTGGTTGTCTTCAACATTTTCTAAATCTTGTGTTTAAGTGTTCTAAGTTATAAACAATGATATTCATGTATCATATATAACTCTTGTTCTGTGACCTGTAGAAATGCTATTCTCCCCTTTACTGTATTTACAGATTCCTTTCTGTTTATTCCCCCATGTAGCCAAGAATAATGAAAGTATATGGTACACCCCCATGTAGCTGTGCTCTCCCCCCCCCCCCCCCACAACCCCCTGCACCTTATACTGTCCTGTAGAACAATATGGCCCAGCAAGGCAAAACCAGTAATTCATAGTTTTTGAAGTTCCAGCAGCTTATTTATATAATCACATAAAAGTAAAGTTTGTACTTTAGAGCTTCTACACACAACAGAATTACAAACGATTCAATGAGGTTAGTAAATACACAAAATGATCTCAATCAATGCAGCTGGCAAAAAAGAGATAGGAGAGCATAAAATAAGGAATCAGTCAATTCATATCGTTGCCAGCTGATCTCCCAATCCATCCACTATCTACTCTAATCCTTGACACACATAAATTCCTTTAAACTTTCACCATAAAAATGTGTACATTATAAACAAAAATTCACTTAATGAACACTGAAATAAAGATTTGATTTCTTTTTCTACAAACGTTGTTACATGAGAATCTGGACTAGGTCTCCTTCTGATTACTACACATATACATTTGTAACAGGGGCACCTTGTTCATTTTTCCCTATAAATCTTTCTACAGTACAATGGGGAATAGCTTTGATTTATTAGGGCATGGTTAATGAGAAAAGAACACAATATGCAACAGATTTTACTTTCTACATCTAAGGCAGATCCATCCTGCTGGACACCCACACGGTGGAAGTATTTAGACTTAAGACAACACCAAAGCGCTAAGTCTAAGTCCTGCCTCTTGCATACCATAATTGAAACACTGATACCAAATCCTTTATGTGTCCTCAATGGATTTAAATCAACCCTTGTGCACTCCCTTGGGTACTTTTAACAAACACATTGGTTTGATAATCATTCTTTATGTGTATATTAACTCATTCTCTCCACATTTCAACATTCAAAGTTCCATTTTTTGGAATCCTTAACTTAGACATCTATGACATATTTTTACTGCATTATCCTTTGTTTTCATAATCTCTAGAGTTCCTCCAATCTGGGGAACAGCCCCATACTACCCAGGGAAATTCCCCAGGATTTGCGTAACCTCCCTGTCTCAGAAGCTCACTATCTGCCTACACACAAAGTGTTAACCATGTATATGTCTGCTGTGGAATCTCAGGAAGTGTACACAGAAATATCTTTGGCACATATAGTGTTAACCAAGTACATGTCTCTCTTGAACCTTCCAGCTTGGTCATAAAGTGTAGAGTACAGCTTCTCCTTCTATAACCTCAAAAGACATATCTCAGGCACACAATGAATTTAAATAAACACAATGTCTTGTTTTAGAACCTCAAAAGATATAACGCAAGTGCCCTCCACTTGACTAAATATAAGGAAATCACATAGTAGCCCTGGGCTACCATTTTCTCCTTTACCACAACTTAGAGGATACGGGTAGTGGGGTAACCTTTCCTTAACAACTTTCCACATGATCCATAAAATAAATAATACCAAATGGGATGAATGCCCAAAACACAGCACAAAATCTCTAAATCAGTCATTCTTCAAATATGGATACCTCATAAACAGACCAGAGGATTCACTTTGGAAGTGATAAGGATAAAGCTCATTACTTTGCAGCTGCATCTTAGACCAGTTTCAACTTTCCCCCTTGTCAGGTTGGCCCATTTCCACTTATATGGGTGAATAGCAAGCCACCTCTGGTTCCCCCAGGGATACCAATTTCTGTGAACACAATCTGCTCTAACTATAATTGTATTGAAGTCCAAATTAGTACAACTGCTGTATGAACTGTCACATCTATAACTATGTGATCTGGAGGAAGGGTGAGTATAATAGGTATAACATGATTGGGTATAATGTTGTAACTATTAGATAAAGCACAGAAAAGAAGCTACATCCCTTTATGGATAACAGTTTTCTGCAAAGGATAAGGGGATAAGTTCTGGGCAGCACTCAGGAAAGGAATGTAAGATGGCTATGGGCACAAACTGGCATCCGCCACACTTTATAACACAAATTGCAGCTTTTATGTGTCCTCTTATTTTTCTTGCTATTAAAGAGTTTTCTTAAGTAAGTTATATTACAAAAATATGTCATAATATACTGTGCGTTGGTGTCTAAATGCCTGGAAACCCCACTTATCACTAAAATAAAGACGTAGTCACAATTCTGCATTTTATAAGATACAAATCCAAGGTGGCTGATTTGCTTTACAAACACCACAGTCGATTGAATGCAGTAAACAGCAGGGTTACAGTGTCAGACCTCCACCTATAGTATTATGCTCTTGTACTTTAACTTGATTTTATAAAAGTACTGACCATTGAAAACTTTAAAAATAAATTAGATGTTAAAAATTATATATTTCAGCAGAAGTATTCTTATTTAGTTACCTCTTCTTTTAATAACTAGAGACAATGATGGCAACAAAATGTACTTTTACATTGAGGAATATATTTTTGTATATTCACATATGAAGATTAAAAACAGAAAAACAATTTTGAATTCTTATGCCCATACATCATAAATATAACATTCATGAAAGTTTATTTTTCTCAGAGTTGCTTTACTATTAGAAACACAGAAAATATGTTATTTAATTATTTATTTCCTTAGTTACGGTCGCACCTTTGTAAATCACCATGCATTGTGAAATGTCTCATTCTGAAGTATTTACAGCTCCCACTGACATACTAATGTTATGTTCATTCAAGTATAAAAACACATTTTCCAGTTTGGCCTAAGCAAGGTCAAATGAAGTAGATTAACAGGTTTGCTCTATGTTCACTTGGCCATGACATTTCTCTAATGACACAACAGTGTAAGAGCTTAGAATATAGTAATACACACCATTGAATTGATATTCCACCTTTGAAATCCTTAGGATAAACTATCAATATTAAATTGTAAGGGTCCAACACCTGAAATCCCCACTGATCAGTTGTTCTAAAACAACAAGGCTCTCAGTAAAGTTTACATATCGAGAGCCACACTGCTCTCTCACTGTACAAAGTGTAGTGTTGGATTTAGGTACTGCACTTCCCCCTGCAGCACCTAGAGCTGCCACTTTGTATGGAGAGTATGTAGAATGGCTACCAGCATGTAAACATTAGTGCAAGTGCTCTGTCCCTGAACAGTTATAGTTATATAGCTCAAACCATAACATAGTGAAACAGAAGGGGTACAAGGGACCCTGTTCTTGTGATCAGTAGAAGTCCAGAAGTCGGTCCTCCACTTATATACTCAATATCCCATATCCTATAGATAGGGGATAACCTCTTGTAACTGAAATACTCTTTACCATACTTAAATTTATCATTAATATTTATTTTATTACAATATGTGCCCCTGTGTATACATACACACCTGCTAAACACATATACAAAAATATACATATGTATATTCACTAGCAGAAATTTCCACTAGTGGAAAAAAAGGTAGCAGAACCCATTGAAATCAAAAGGGAAGCTTTTTTTTCAGCATGGAAAATTCCACACCAAATTCCTCACCATTTTCCTCCGTATGAATGAACTCTAAGGCCCCACTGGGCGGAAACGCTGCAAAAAAACACAATGTAAAATAACGGCAGAGAAAATGCTGCGTTTTCTGTATGTACATGCATTTTTCATCGCGTTTTTCAGTTTTGTGCTGTGGAAATTCATATGACTTTTGTGTTGAGTTTTTCATCGCATTTTTGCTCGAGTTTCTCTTGTGCAATAAAGGTAATTGAAAGGCTATGTTTAAAATCCTAAGGAATTATGGTCCTCTGCTATTTAGACCAGGTCCCCACGGGCCGGAAACACTGTGATTTGTCCACGGCAGAAACGCTGGGGGAAAAATTGCATCGTTTTACAGTACTTGCAAAGTGGATGGGACTCATGCCAATCCCATGCCCACTTTGCGGAAAAAAAAATCGCAGTGCGGACACACTGCGATTTAAAAAATCATTGCAGTTTAAAAAACGCACCATGTCAATTATATCTGCAGAAACACCGGCGGCTTTCCCATAGATATAATTGTAACAGAAAGTCAGTGGAGGAAAACTCCATGAAGCGCTGCGGGAAGAACCGCAATGTGTTCATGCCACAGTTATTTAGCCTATGGGGCCTTAGCTTCAACCAAGCAAAACAGTCAGTTTTTGTCTGCGGATTTTGATGCTTTTCCGCTGCGTTTCTGCAGAGTTTCCACAACACATTTATCATGCTACGTTTTTGCTGCGGTTTTCACACTCTCCATAGAAATCTATGGAGGGAAAAACTCAGCGTTTCCGCAACTATAATTGCCATGCTGCGTTTTTGAAAAAAAAAATTTCCACAGTGTGGGGCTAGGATTAGACAAAATTGCATTCACTATGTTGGTACTGTAAAACGCAGCGGTTGTTTCCGCAATGCCTAAAAACACTGCGTTTCCGCCCAGTGGGGCCTTAGCCTAAATATTAGAGATGAGCAAACACTAAAATGTTCGAGGTTCGAAATTCGATTCGAACAGCCGCTCACTGTTCGAGTGTTCGAATGGGTTTCGAACCCCATTATAGTCTATGGGGAACATAAACTCGTTAAGGGGGAAACCCAAATTCGTGTCTGGAGGGTCACCAAGTCCACTATGACACCCCAGGAAATGATACCAACACCCTGGAATGACACTGGGACAGCAGGGGAAGCATGTCTGGGGGCATAAAAGTCACTTTATTTCATGGAAATCCCTGTCAGTTTGCGATTTTCGCAAGCTAACTTTTCCCCATAGAAATGCATTGGCCAGTGCTGATTGGCCAGAGTACGGAACTCGACCAATCAGCGCTGGCTCTGCTGGAGGAGGCGGAGTCTAAGATCGCTCCACACCAGTCTCCATTCAGGTCCGACCTTAGACTCCGCCTCCTCCGGCAGAGCCAGCGCTGATTGGCCGAAGGCTGGCCAATGCATTCCTATGCGAATGCAGACTTAGCAGTGCTGAGTCAGTTTTGCTCAACTACACATCTGATGCACACTCGGCACTGCTACATCAGATGTAGCAATCTGATGTAGCAGAGCCGAGGGTGCACTAGAACCCCTGTGCAAACTCAGTTCACGCTAATAGAATGCATTGGCCAGCGCTGATTGGCCAATGCATTCTATTAGCCCGATGAAGTAGAGCTGAATGTGTGTGCTAAGCACACACATTCAGCACTGCTTCATCAAGCCAATACAATGCATTAGCCAGTGCTGATTGGCCAGAGTACGGAATTCGGCCAATCAGCGCTGGCCAATGCATTCTATTAGCCCGATGAAGTAGAGCTGAATGTGTGTGCTAAGCACACACATTCAGCACTGCTTCATCAAGCCAATACAATGCATTAGCCAGTGCTGATTGGCCAGAGTACGGAATTCGGCCAATCAGCGCTGGCTCTGCTGGAGGAGGCGGAGTCTAAGATCGCTCCACACCAGTCTCCATTCAGGTCCGACCTTAGACTCCGCCTCCTCCGGCAGAGCCAGCGCTGATTGGCCGAAGGCTGGCCAATGCATTCCTATGCGAATGCAGACTTAGCAGTGCTGAGTCAGTTTTGCTCAACTACACATCTGATGCACACTCGGCACTGCTACATCAGATGTAGCAATCTGATGTAGCAGAGCCGAGGGTGCACTAGAACCCCTGTGCAAACTCAGTTCACGCTAATAGAATGCATTGGCCAGCGCTGATTGGCCAATGCATTCTATTAGCCCAATGAAGTAGAGCTGAATGTGTGTGCTAAGCACACACATTCAGCACTGCTTCATCAAGCCAATACAATGCATTAGCCAGTGCTGATTGGCCAGAGTACGGAATTCGGCCAATCAGCGCTGGCCAATGCATTCTATTAGCCCGATGAAGTAGAGCTGAATGTGTGTGCTAAGCACACACATTCAGCACTGCTTCATCAAGCCAATACAATGCATTAGCCAGTGCTGATTGGCCAGAGTACGGAATTCGGCCAATCAGCGCTGGCCAATGCATTCTATTAGCCCGATGAAGTAGAGCTGAATGTGTGTGCTAAGCACACACATTCAGCACTGCTTCATCAAGCCAATACAATGCATTAGCCAGTGCTGATTGGCCAGAGTACGGAATTCGGCCAATCAGCGCTGGCTCTGCTGGAGGAGGCGGAGTCTAAGGTCGGACCTGAATGGAGACTGGTGTGGAGCGATCTTAGACTCCGCCTCCTCCAGCAGAGCCAGCGCTGATTGGCCGAATTCCGTACTCTGGCCAATCAGCACTGGCTAATGCATTGTATTGGCGTGATGAAGCAGTGCTGAATGTGTGTGCTTAGCACACACATTCAGCTCTACTTCATCGGGCTAATAGAATGCATTGGCCAGCGCTGATTGGCCGAATTCCGTACTCTGGCCAATCAGTGCTGGCCAATGCATTCTATTAGCTTGATGAAGCAGAGTGTGCACAAGGGTTCAAGCGCACCCTCGGCTCTGATGTAGCAGAGCCGAGGCTGCACAAGGGTTCAAGCGCACCCTCGGCTCTGATGTAGGAGAGCCGAGGGTGCACTTGAACCCTTGTGCACCCTCAGCTCTGCTACATCAGAGCCGAGGGTGCGCTTGAACCCTTGTGCACACTCTGCTTCATCAAGCTAATAGAATGCATTGGCCAGCGCTGATTGGCCAATGTATTCTATTAGCCTGATGAAGTAGAGCTGAATGTGTGTGCTAAGCACACACATTCAGCTCTACTTCATCGGGCTAATAGAATGCATTGGCCAGCGCTGATTGGCCAGAGTACGGAACTCGACCAATCAGCGCTGGCTCTGCTGGAGGAGGCGGAGTCTAAGATCGCTCCACACCAGTCTCCATTCAGGTCCGACCTTAGACTCCGCCTCCTCCGGCAGAGCCAGCGCTGATTGGCCGAATTCCGTACTCTGGCCAATCAGCACTGGCTAATGCATTGTATTGGCGTGATGAAGCAGTGCTGAATGTGTGTGCTTAGCACACACATTCAGCTCTACTTCATCGGGCTAATAGAATGCATTGGCCAATCAGCGCTGGCCAATGCATTCTATTAGCGTGAACTGAGTTTGCACAGGGGTTCTAGTGCACCCTCGGCTCTGCTACATCAGATTGCTACATCTGATGTAGCAGTGCCGAGTGTGCATCAGATGTGTAGTTGAGCAAAACTGACTCAGCACTGCTAAGTCTCTGCATTCGCATAGGAATGCATTGGCCAGCCTTCGGCCAATCAGCGCTGGCTCTGCCGGAGGAGGCGGAGTCTAAGGTCGGACCTGAATGGAGACTGGTGTGGAGCGATCTTAGACTCCGCCTCCTCCAGCAGAGCCAGCGCTGATTGGTCGAGTTCCGTACTCTGGCCAATGCATTCTATTAGCCCGATGAAGTAGAGCTGAATGTGTGTGCTTAGCACACACATTCAGCTCTACTTCATCAGGCTAATAGAATACATTGGCCAATCAGCGCTGGCCAATGCATTCTATTAGCTTGATGAAGCAGAGTGTGCACAAGGGTTCAAGCGCACCCTCGGCTCTGATGTAGGAGAGCCGAGGGTGCGCTTGAACCCTTGTGCAGCCTCGGCTCTGCTACATCAGAGCCGAGGGTGCGCTTGAACCCTTGTGCACACTCTGCTTCATCAAGCTAATAGAATGCATTGGCCAGCACTGATTGGCCAGAGTACGGAATTCGGCCAATCAGCGCTGGCCAATGCATCCCTATGGGAAAAAGTTTATCTCACAAAAATCACAATTACACACCCGATAGAGCCCCAAAAAGTTATTTTTAATAACATTCCCCCTAAATAAAGGTTATCCCTAGCTATCCCTGCCTGTACAGCTATCCCTGTCTCATAGTCACAAAGTTCACATTCTCATATGACCCGGATTTGAAATCCACTATTCGTCTAAAATGGAGGTCACCTGATTTCGGCAGCCAATGACTTTTTCCAATTTTTTTCAATGCCCCCAGTGTCGTAGTTCCTGTCCCACCTCCCCTGCGCTGTTATTGGTGCAAAAAAGGCGCCAGGGAAGGTGGGAGGGGAATCGAATTTTGGCGCACTTTACCACGTGGTGTTCGATTCGATTCGAACATGGCGAACACCCTGATATCCGATCGAACATGTGTACGATATAACACTGTTCGCTCATCTCTACTAAATATAGAGATGAGAGGCTGTATTTCTTCTCACAGCACATCTGCAGGAAGCTTTCTTTGTACACAGCAGGCACTAGGAGAATTGTACAACTTTCTGGGGCTGGTTAACAACTACAGGTGTTTTATCAAGGACTTTATCAAGGTCACGTGACCACTATATACTATATTTGTTGGCCAGAGCAAGATACTATTATCCTTGATGGAGGCAGCTGGGAGCTGAAGGAACTAGCACACAGATATCAGTTTATAGACTTCATCTATAAATTTGTATTGCAGAAGGACGGGGTTCTGAAAGGACTGGGAGTGTTAATATAAGATGCAGTATTGGGCTGGGAGCAATAATCTCAATGTGGGTGCACTGTCCTGGGCACCCATAGAGGCAACCAGCAGGAGTATAGATGAGAACCAAAATTTTACCCATGTATTGACAGTAGTGCACCAAATACTGCTGCAGCGGACTATGGAGCAACAACACTAGTTTGCTGTGTGTGAAAGGGGATTGAAACGTCACTAAGATTGCAGTGGCATTCCCCACCAAAGACTGGACAACTGAGTCACCAGTTCAGGGTCTGTGGAAACACATTATTTTTCTCTTATCCCTGTCCTGCTGAGCTCCATTCAGATGGATGAGTGATAGAGAATCGATGTAGGCTGTATCAGATACAAAAGACATACTGCACTTAATATAATCCCCAGGAGAATGGTACCTGCCTGAGTTGAGTATGAATTGGACCCTCTTGCAGCTACTATTCACCTTGGAGGAGCAGAGGAAGGATGGTTAGCTAAATTAATCCAAAAATTTGGTGTGGCTGTATAGTTGCATGGGACTACTGGATAATCCCAGTTTATGCTGATGTTTGGGTGAAATGGAAGTTTGCTGTTAGACATGATGATGCCAAAGTGTAACAGACCTGGATGAGAGGGCAAGGGTGGCAAATAGAAGAGTTTTACAAACTCGTGGGTCAGCATTTCAGTACCCAGTCTCTGTAAGTGAACCATAAATTGAAGGAGCAGCATGTTAGTGATTGGGTACTGGTAGAAAACCAGTTTGCCTGATGGGAGGGTAATCTGAGGTGGTGATGGGAGCCTGTCCCTTCTATGATGATGGGACAGCTTAACACTTAGGGGCCGTTCACACGGAGTAATGCGCCACGCATTCAGGCACGTATACACGTGTCAGAGCGCGGCGCTTCAAAACAGATTCCATTCATTTCAATGTGTGCTGGCATACGCGCAATACACATTGAAATCAATGGGAGGCTTTGTAACCCATTGATTTCAATGTGTATCGCGCGTATGCCGGCACACATTGAAATGAATGGGATCTGTTTTGAAGCGCCACGCTCTGACACATGTATACGTGTGTTACTCCGTGTGAACGGCCCCTTAAGTGCCATGTTTTGACGGCTTAGGGGCTGCCAGGGATATGCATTGTAACTTGTTGCACCCTTGCATTTTATGGCATACTTGGAAGATTTCAGGTTCTCATCACCTTGTACACCTTCATACATGGTAAATTTGGTATCTGTGATCGTGCTAACCCAAATAATAGATATAATAAATATATTTATTTATTTATTTTGATTAATTTATTTATTTTATACGTTATTCTTACCGCACAATGAATAATGAAACAAATTAAATATGTAAGAAAATTGATAATTTTTTTTCTATTAAATGGTCCATTAAGTTTATGATGAAAAATATTAAATGGTACCATTAAGTAGAATTTGTCCTGCATAAAAAACCCCTCATATGACTCTGTGGATGGAAGCAAATGCAAAAATCAAAAAATGAAAAATGGCTTTTCTTATGCTCCTATTCTTATTTGTATATGTGCTTTGGATCATTGTCTTCACATCAATCAATATCCCTTTAGTTTGAGATCCTATACTGCTGCCCTTACATTATCTTGAAAAATGTTTTGATATACTTTACAGATATTGTTTCTCCACTGACCATAAGATGTCTAGGCCTTTAGGGTACAACGTAGCATCAAACCATCAAACAATTTTGGTGTTCAGTGTTCATTTTATTCAATATATAGCATTTGGCATTGATGGAAAAAAAAACTAAACTACTGTTTAATCTTTCCGCTGAATTTTTTCACATTGTTGAGCCTTCTGGAAAATCGTTCTCTGGCAAACGAGACCAAAGTGGACCTTTTTTGCACAGATGAGCAATACTAGACATGTCAATAAGACCCAATTGTACACTAACACCCATCTTGTTTGTTAGCTGATCCTATTGATTCTATTGATTATGCCGCAATCCAAATGCTTAGTGGCTTCAAATATCTATCTATAAGCAGATAATGTTTGTTTCCGTATGGGAGAATCAACATTTGCTGAAGCAATTATTCAGTTGGCCTTTAAAACAGGTGCCTATTGATATGCTGTATTGATAGTTTATGCTCGTTCATGAGATAGTCTTGTGATCTGAAATTGGGACTTTAACCTAGACTTGTACACTCACTAGTACAACATAGCTGTACAAAATCTGCAACAAAGATCTTAATATTTGCCTTTGTTAACTTAACAGGTAAAGAAATACAAGGGTACTGCAATACACAAGATAGGATATAACTAAATGATCGCTGTGTTCATTCGTCTGCACAAAGCAGACAGTTCACTTTCTTTTCTTTTTTCATTCTGTGCAGTGGTGTAACTACCAGGGAAGCAGCGGAGGCAGCTGCAACAGGGACCGGGACATTAGGGAGCCCGGCGACAGCCGCTACCGCTGCATTTTTTTTTTTTAATAGGTTGTTACTGGCTGGAGTTACTCCAGCCAGTAACGAGCCCTACTTACTTACCGATCCTGGCAGGGGCTGGGATCGGTAAGTGACACCGCGGGCTCCGCAAACATGATTATTATACTCAGGGGTCTTTCAGACCCCTGAGTATAATGATGGGAGGCCCGGGAGAGGTAAGCGAACATAACAAACAGTGTTACTTACCTCTCCACGCTCCGTGAAGGCTTTGGGGCCTACTTGTGTGACGTCTCAGACGTCACATGACCGGGGCCTGTGTTCTTATGCGTCGCAAAGATAGCCGACAGCGGGGAGCGCAGGGATAGGTAAGTAACAGTGTTTATGTTTGTATCCCCCTCTCGGTCTCCAATTATTATACTCTGGGGCAGTGGCGTAACTAGGAATGGCGGGGCCCCGTAGCGAACTTTTGACATGGCCCCCCCCAAACAGACGCCGAAGACCTCGACCGACCCCTCCTCCGCACTCTATTATGTCCCTTAGTAAGCCTTGCACACAGTATTATGTCCATTA
The DNA here is from genome assembly GCF_031893055.1 of Leptodactylus fuscus. Lineage (NCBI taxonomy): Eukaryota > Metazoa > Chordata > Amphibia > Anura > Leptodactylidae > Leptodactylus > Leptodactylus fuscus. The sequence continues at coordinate 126,252,357 of NC_134267.1, read as the reverse complement.
GTGGCCCCTGCACACAGTATTATGTCCCTTAGTGGCCCCTGCACACAGTATTATCCCCAATAGTGTCCCCTGCACACAGTATTATCCCCCATAGTGTCCCCTGCACACACAGTATTATCCCCAATAGTGTCCCCTGCACACACAGTATTATCCCAATAATGTCCCCTGCACACACAGTATTATCCCCAATAGTGTCCCCTGCACACACAGTATTATCCCCAATAGTGTCCCCTGCACACACAGTATTAACCCATATAGTGTCCAATGCACACAGAATTAACCCCAATAGTGTCCCCTGCACACACAGTATTAACCCCAATAGTGTCCCCTGCACACACAGTATTAACCCCTATAGTGTCCAATGCACACAAAGTATTGACCCCTATAGTGTCCAATGCACACAGTATTATCCCCCATAGTGTCCCCTGCACACAGTATTAACCCCAATAGTGTCCCCTGCACACACAGTATTAACCCCAATAGTGTCCCCTGCACATAGTATTATCCCAATAGTGTCCCCTGCACACACAGTATTAACCCCTATAGTGTCCAATGCACACACAGTATTGACCCCTATAGTGTCCAATGCACACAGTATTATCCCCCATAGTGTCCCCTGCAGATAGTATTATCCCAATAGTGTCCCCTGCACACACAGTATTAACCCCTATAGTGTCCAATGCACACACAGTATTGACCCCTATAGTGTCCAATGCACACAGTATTATCCCCCATAGTGTCCCCTGCACACAGTATCATGTCCATCAGTGGCCCCTGCACACAGTATTATGTCCCTTAGTGTCCCCTGCACACACAGTATTATCCCCAATAGTGTCCCCTGCACACACAGTATTATCCCCAATAGTGTCCCCTGCACACACAGTATTATCCCCAATAGTGTCCCCTGCACACACAGTATTAACCCCAATAGTGTCCCCTGCACACACAGTATTAACCCCAATAGTGTCCCCTGCACACAGTATTATCCCAATAGTGTCCCCTGCACACACAGTATTAACCCCTATAGTGTCCAATGCACACAGTATTATCCCAATAGTGTCCCCTGCACACACAGTATTAACCCCTATAGTGTCCAATGCACACACAGTATTGACCCCTATAGTGTCCAATGCACACAGTATTATCCCCCATAGTGTCCCCTGCACACAGTATCATGTCCATCAGTGGCCCCTGCACACAGTATTATGTCCCTTAGTGTCCCCTGCACACACAGTATTATCCCCAATAGTGTCCCCTGCACACACAGTATTATCCCCCATAGTGTCCCCTGCACACAGTATTAACCCCAATAGTGTCCCCTGCACACACAGTATTAACCCCAATAGTGTCCCCTGCACATAGTATTATCCCAATAGTGTCCCCTGCACACACAGTATTAACCCCTATAGTGTCCAATGCACACACAGTATTGACCCCTATAGTGTCCAATGCACACAGTATTATCCCCCATAGTGTCCCCTGCAGATAGTATTATCCCAATAGTGTCCCCTGCACACACAGTATTAACCCCTATAGTGTCCAATGCACACACAGTATTGACCCCTATAGTGTCCAATGCACACAGTATTATCCCCCATAGTGTCCCCTGCACACAGTATCATGTCCATCAGTGGCCCCTGCACACAGTATTATGTCCCTTAGTGTCCCCTGCACACACAGTATTATCCCCAATAGTGTCCCCTGCACACACAGTATTATCCCCAATAGTGTCCCCTGCACACACAGTATTATCCCCAATAGTGTCCCCTGCACACACAGTATTAACCCCAATAGTGTCCCCTGCACACACAGTATTAACCCCAATAGTGTCCCCTGCACACAGTATTATCCCAATAGTGTCCCCTGCACACACAGTATTAACCCCTATAGTGTCCAATGCACACAGTATTATCCCTCATAGTGTCCCCTGCACACAGTATCATGTCCCTCAGTGGCTCCTGCACACAGTATTATGTCCCACTGTGGACAGCTATAAACAATTATTATACTCTGGGGTCTGAAAAGACCCCAGAGTATAATAATCGGAGACCCGGGGGAATAAAAACATCAGAAACAGTTGCTTACCTGTTCCTGCCGGCTGCTGCTCTTGTCCTGCTTTAATGACGTCGGACGTTACATGACCCGGGAAGCAGGCCTGGGTCTTGTGACGTCAGAGACGTCAGACACGAATGACGGAGGCCTGACAGGATCGTGGAGAGGTAAGTAACACTGTTTTTTATGTTTCTTACCTCTCCGGTCCGCTGATCATTATACTCGGGGGTCTGCAAAGACCCCCGAGTATAATGATAGTGTTTGTGGGGCCCGCGGTTCACTTACCGATCCCGGCCCAGGCAGGATCGGCAAGTGAATAGGGCCCGTAATGGACTATTGAAAAAAAAAAAAAAAACGCAGCGGTAGCGGCTGTCACCGGGCCCCCTAATGGCCCGGGCCCTGTGGCAGCCGCCTCCGCTGCCTCTACGATAGTTACGCCACTGCTCTGGGGTCTGAAAAGACCCCAGAGTATAATAAATGTTAATGGGTGTCCACAATGAAGCATAATACTAGGTGATGGGGCCACTATGGGGCATAATACTGAGTGAAGGGGCCACTATGGGGTATAAATGCTGTGTGCAGGGGCAACTATGGGGCAAAATACTGGGTGAAGGGGCTACTATGGGGTATAATGCTGTGTGCAAGTGCAACTATGGGGCATAATAGTGCGCACAGGAATGCGGGGGGGGGGGGGTTGGCCGGGGTCTTTGGCATCGATCGGGGGGGGGCCCATGTCAAAGGTTCACTACGGGGCCCAGCCATTCCTAGTTATGCCGCTGATTCTGTGCATTATATATCTCCGTATTGTATGGACTGCAGTTTGCTTGTTATTACCTATTGAATTTAAATGTAGTCTGATCCTTAAAGAGGCTCTATCAGCAAAATCATGCTGATAGAGCCCCACATATGCGTGAATAGCCTTTAAAAAGGCTATTCAGGCACGGCAGGTCACGGCAGGCATGGCAGGTCAGGAGGACAGGCCACAGCCTCATGCCTTTAAAAAGGCTATTCAGGCACTGTAAAAGTTATATTAAACTCCTCCTCCGGCGCTCGCGAACTGACATTGCTTTAAAAAAATGGCCTGGGCGCATGCGCAGTAGCCGTAGTAGAAGCAGCATGCTACTGCGCATGCACCCAGGCCATTTTTTTTAAGCAATGTCAGTTCACGAGCCCCGGAGGAGGACGGGACCCGAGGACATCGGAGGAAGAAGAGGCGTGGATGAAGAAGACGGCGCACCCTGAATGCCCGCCCAGCGTGCTTGTTCGGTAAATTTATCACATTCTGTTTTTGAGTTTTATTTTAAACCGGGGGCTAGTTTAATATAACTTTTACGGTGCCTGAATAGCCTTTTTAAAGACTATTCACGCATATGTGGCGCTCTATCAGCATGATTTTGCTGATAGAGCCCCTTTAACTTCATTTTATGTATCTCACAATTTTTCTAAACCCATATGTATCAGTATTGGACATCCAGTATAATCTCATATGCTCTTTCCTTACGCAAGCAGATTTATCTCCCGGTGTTCTATAACCTTAACCCTTTAAGGACGTAGGGTAATTTGTATGTTAATGCTCAGTGACTTTTTTCATATTTCCTTTCCTTCTCTTCCAAAATTCATAACTTTTTTTTATTTTTCTGTCCACATAGCTATGTGAGGGCTTATTCTTTACTCATTGAATAGTACTTTTATTTGCCACCATTTTTGGGTACATATACAGTCCTATGAAAAAGTTTGGGCACCCCTATTAATCTTAATCATTTTTAGTTCTAAATATTTTGGTGTTTGCAACAGCCATTTCAGTTTGATATATCTAATAACTGATGGACACAGTAATATTTCAGGATTGAAATGAGGTTTATTGTACTAACAGAAAATGTGCACTATGCAATAAACCAAAATTTGACCAGTGCAAAAGTATGCGCACCTCAACAGAAAAGTGACATTAATATTTAGTAGATCTTCCTTTTGCAAAGATAACAGCCTCTAGTCGCTTCCTGTAGCTTTTAATCAGTTCCTGGATCCTGGATGAAGGTATTTTGGACCATTCCTCTTTACAAAACAATTCAAGTTCAGTTAAGTTTGATGGTGGCTGAGCATGGACAGCCCGCTTCAAATCATCCCACAGATGTTCAATGATATTCAGGTCTGGGGACTGGGATGGCCATTCCAGAACATTGTAATTGTTCCTCTGCATGAATGCCTGAGTCGATTTGGAGCGTTGTTTTGGATTATTGTCTTGCTGACATATCCATCTCCGGCGTAACTTCAACTTCGTCACTGATTCTTGAACATTATTCTCAAGAATCTGCTGATACTCAGTGGAATCCATGTGACCCTCAACTTTAACAAGATTCCCGGTGCCGGCATTGGCCACACAGCCCCAAAGCATGATGGAACCTCCACCAAATATTACAGTGGGTAGCAAGTGTTTTTCTTGGAATGCTGTTTTTTTTGGACTCCATGCATAATGCCTTTTTGTATGACCAAACAACTCAATCTTTCATCAGTCCACAGGACCTTCTTCCAAAATGAAGCTGGCTTATCCAAATGTGCTTTTGCTTACCTCAGGCGACTCTGTTTGTGGCATGCTTGCAGAAACGGCTTCTTTCTCATCACTCAACCATACAGCTTCTCCTTGTGCAAAGTGTGCTGTATTGTTGACCGATGCACAGTGACACCATCTGCAGCAAGATGATGCTGCAGCTCTTTGGAGGTGGTCTGTGGATTGTCCTTGACTGTTCTCACCATTCTCCTTCTCTGCCTTTCTGATATTTTTCTTGGCCTGCCACTTCTGGGCTTAACAAGAACTGTCCCTGTGGTCTTCCATTTCCTTACTATGTTCCTCACAGTGGAAACTGACAGGTTAAATCTCTGAGACAACTTTTTGTATCCTTCCCCTGAACAACTATGTTGAACAATCTTTGTTTTCAGATCATTTGAGAGTTGTTTTAAGTAGCCCATGATGCCACTCTTCAGAGGAGATTCAAATAGTAGAACAACTTGCAATTGGCCACCTTAAATACCTTTTCTCATGATTGGATACACCTGGCTATGAAGTTCAAAGCTCAGTGAGGTTACAAAAACAATTTTGTGCTTCAGTAAGTCAGTAAAAAGTAGTTAGGAGTATTCAAATCAATAAAATGATAAGGGTGCCCATACTTTTGCACCGGTCAAATTTTGGTTTAATGCATGTTGCACATTTTCTGTTACTACAATAAACCTCATTTCACTCCTGAAATATTACTGTGTGCATCAGTTATTAGATATATCAAACTGAAATGGCTGCTGCAAACACCAAAATATTTAGAACTAAAAATGATTAAGATTAATAGGGGTGCCCAAACTTTTTCATAGGACTGTAATGTTTCGATTAGCTTTTATTTGCAATTTTTGGGGGTCAATGTGAAATAACATGATATTTAGCGTTTGTTTTTTTTTTTTTACAGTGTTCACTATGCATTAAAAGTGACATGTCCACTTTGTCCGGCAGGTCATTATGATTACGGCAATACTAATTTTTTGCCGCTTTTATAAAAAATCATTTTTTAAAAATGAATGATTTTCCTGAAATCACCTTTTTTCTGACACCTATAACTTTTATACCTGGGCTCTATATTTGCAGGACATTGGAACCAATGTTTGGTATGTATGATTTTTTGATCAGTTTTTATTGTAATTTTTTTGGGAAATCAAAGTTACCAAAATACATTAATTTACACATTGCAGTATACATATATATATATATATATATATATATATATATATATATATATATATATATATATATATATCCACCATACGGGGTACATAACGCTATTTTTAGATATTGGGGCTGATATGCAAATAGGGATATCTAACATTAGTTCCTTTGGGAATTGTGCTTAAGCAGGCAAGGGACCGTGGCCTGTCCTCCTGACCTGCCATGCTACCCCACAGAACCTGTGATCTTATCGCATGGCATTCGATGGGTGACAGGAAGAGGATATTCCCACAAACCTCCTGGATGTCATGGTCCCAGTCCTTGGTTGTGTAACACAGCCAAGTGCCGAAAGTAATGCTGCCAGCACAACTTCTGTTCCCATGGCATTACAGAGCTGAACTATTACAGCGCTAAGCGTTAACTATACACTCAGTGTGATGTAGAGGAGTTAAAAATATTCTGCCACTTTGAACATGATGATGCTCTCCATTCACCAATATACCATATTGGCTATTGATTATTATGAGTTTTGTAACAATTTTCTTACGTATTGTCAGAAATGTCAGTATGTGTTATACATCACAGCATAGCGCCCGTTTTCCTGGCCCCACATAGTATAACACCCCATTTACAAACACTAAAATGTCCCAAAGTGGCCTCCAGATAGTATATTGCCCCATAGTGGCCCATCCAAACAGTATAATGTACCATAGCGGCCCCTCCACACAGTATAATATCTCACCATGGCCCATGCACAAAGTAGAATGTCCTACTGTGTCCCCTCCACACACACACACTATTATGCCCCATAGTGGCCCCTGCACAAATATTATTATGCCACCCCGTGGCCCTTGCACACACACTATTATGCACCATCATGGCCCCTGCACACACTGTTATGCCCTATAGTGGCCTCTGCACAGAGTATTATGCCCTATAGTGGCCCCTGCACATACTATTGTGCTCCATAGTGGCCCCTGCAAACAATAATATGCCCCATCGTGGCCCCTGCGCACACAATTATGCCATAAAGTGGGCCCTGCACACAGTATTATGCCCTATAGTGGCGACGCATATGGGACATCATCAAAGGGGCAGAAAAACTGCCGGAGCGCAGGAGAGGTAAGCAACAATGTTTTTTATGTTCCCTCATCTCCCCGTCCTTCCAAACATTGTACTCGGGGGTCTCAGCATATGACTCTGTCACTGTCACATTTAGGTCAAAGGGATTGAGCATGCATTTGGGAGAGGTTTAATTCAATATAGTAACATTAATACATTGAAAAATCTTCCTCATTGTCTCAAAAATGGTACACATGCAATGCAGATCTTTTACTGCAAGTTTTTCACACTTTTATTTTACACCTAAACATATTAGAACATTTGTCTAGAAAATGGGATGTGATATAAAATGTGCCCACGCCGTTGTGGTTTTTGCGCTAGTTTTTTCAATTCATGCCTATATTTATAAATTTCTCCATATGTATGCACGTTCCCCTTTAACTGCATTGTGGATTGTACATAGACTCCAGTACAGAGGACTCCTTTAACTCCACATGGCACATGGCTGGACTCCATTACCACTGCACAGCTTGTCTGCAATGCAAAGTCTTTCTAGTTCCTGAACTGTTCTATAGTCCCAACCAATTATACTAAAGGACAGGGGAACACAATATTGACTGTTTGTTCCTTGTGAAGGATATTTGCCTTGAAAAATAAATGTTTTGAGAATAATTGAGATGATGCTTGTGATGCTTATTGTAGAGCTTTCTTCCTTATAGTAGAATGTACAGAGAGCCAGTCATTAGAATGTACTGCACTAAACATCATCCCCCTCTGATACAAATGGTTTGCTCTACAGCAGGTGGGCCACATAGACAGACTAGTGAGGTGAGCACAGCTTCAGCTGTCTGATCACCTCAGGTGTTTCTCCATGTAACTGTGCTTTGTGAGGACTAAATAGAACCAGCACATATGAAGGTAAGAGATGTCTGTAGCACACAAAATCCTGACAGGGAGAGAAGAGCCCTTCATGTCACATTATCCTGACAGGTAGAGAGGGGCCCTTCATGTCACATTATCCTGACAGGTAGAGAGGGGCCCTTCATGTCACATTATCCTGACAGGTAGAGAGGGGCCCTTCATGTCACATTATCCTGACAGGTAGAGAGGGGCCCTTCATGTCACATTATCCTGACAGGGAGAGAAGGGCCCTTCATGTGACATTATCCTGACAGGGAGAGAGGGGCCCTTCATGTCACATTATCCTGACAGGTAGAGAGGGGCCCTTCATGTCACATTATCCTGACAGGTAGAGAGAGGCCCTTCATGTCACATTATCCTGACAGGTAGAGAGGGGCCCTTCATGTCACATTATCCTGACAGGTAGAGAGGGGCCCTTCATGTCACATTATCCTGACAGGGAGAGAAGGGCCCTTCATGTGACATTATCCTGACAGGGAGAGAGGGGCCCTTCATGTCACATTATCCTGACAGGGAGAGAGGGGCCCTTCATGTCACATTATCCTGACAGGTAGAGAGGGGCCCTTCATGTCACATTATCCTGACAGGTAGAGAGGGGCCCTTCATGTCACATTATCCTGACAGGTAGAGAGGGGCAGTTTTTACCTCATCAGCCTGAGATGTCCTTCATAGCACATAAATCTGTCAGACATTGCTTAGCCCTTCTTATCACATAGGGTTCGTTCACACTTGCGGCCGTTGTCCAGTGTTTGCATTCAGCCGGATTTCCGTCTTCAACCCCGGCGAAACTGGACAGGTAACAGAAATCCAGTGGTCAGCTTTAAAACCCATTCACTTGAATGGGTATGTAAAGTGGACCGCCATTGTCCAGCTGCTGTATTTCTGCGGGGAAACCGTTTTTTTTTAGCCAGGCACAAAGTCCTGCATGTCTGACTTTGTGTCCGGCTAAAAAAAAATGTTTTCCCCGCGGACATGGGGGGGTGGGGTCACCTTTACATACCCATTCAAGGGAATGGGTTTTAGAGCTGACTGCCGGTTTTCCGTTCCCTGTCCAGTTTCACCGGGGCTGAAGATGGAAACCCGGCGGATTGCACACACCGGACAAAGGGCGCAAGTGTGAAGGAAGGGATACTGTCAGAGAATACGGGCCCTTCCTACCATATAATTAGACTATCAGACAATGTGGCCTGTTCTTTCCACATCAGCCTGTCAAGGACTAAGGGCCTACTTCCTCAGTCTAGATCAGCGGTCCTCAAACTATGGCCCGCGGGCTACATGCGGCTCGCCGAGGACATTTATCCGGCCCGCCGCATGTGGCCCGCGCTGTCGTCTGGATCGCTCACTAACAGGGAATCCAATTCCCCGTTAGTGAGCGGATCGCCGCTTTCAGTTGTATGTGCATTTGCACATACAACTGAAAGCTGTCAGGGGCCGCCCGACCGCGGCCTACACTGATGGCAAAGAGTGACCTCTGCCCCCGACGCAGGCGCGATGACGTCATCGCTCCTGCAGTCTGGAAGAAGGAGGACGCACCGCGGCGGCTCTTCATGGATAAGTAGGACAGTGTGGGTGTGATTGTACTGATGAGCATATAATATGGGGGGGAGGGTACTCCCCCCACTGTATTATATGCTCATCAGTACCCCCCACTGTATTATATGCTCATCAGTACCCTCCCCCCACTGTATTATATGCTCATCAGTACCCCCCCCCCACTGTATTATATGCTCATCAGTACCCTCCCCCCCCTGTATTATATGCTCATCAGTACCCCCCCACTGTATTATATGCTCATCAGTACCCTCCCCCCCTGTATTATATGCTCATCAGTACCCTCCCCCACTGTATTATATGCTCATCAGTACCCCCCCCCCCCCCCTGTATTATATGTTCATCAGCATATAATATAGTGGGGGGAAGGTACAAATGAGCATATAATACAGTGTGTGTGTGTGGGGGGGGGGGGGGTACTGATGAGCATATAATACGGGGGGGGGGGGGGGGTAGTGATGAGCATATAATACAGGGGGAGGGGGTAGTGATGAGCATATAATACAGGGGGAGGGGGTAGTGATGAGCATATAATACAGGGGGAGGGGGTAGTGATGAGCATATAATACAGGGGGGGTACTGAGGAGCATATAATACAGTTGGGGGGAGGGTACTGATGAGCATATAATACAGTGGGGGGAGGGTACTGATGAGCATATAATACAGTGGGGGGAGGGTACTGATGAGCATATAATACAGTGGGGGTACTGATGAGCATATAATACAGTGGGGGGAGGGTACTGATGAGCATATAATACAGTGGGGGGAGGGTACTGATGAGCATATAATACAGTGGGGGGAGGGTACTGATGAGCATATAATACAGTGGGGGGAGGGTACTGATGAGCATATAATATAGTAGGGGGTACTGATGAGCATATAATACAGTGGGGGGAGGGTAGTGATGAGCATATAATATAGTGGGGGGGTACTGATGAGCATATAATATAGTGGGGGGGTACTGATGAGCATATAATATAGTGGGGGGGCTAGTGATGAGCATATAATACAGGGGGGTACTGATGAGTATATAATACAGTGGGGGGAGCGTACTGAGGAGTATATAATACAGTGTGTGGGGGGGTATTGAAGAGTATACAATACAGTGGGGGGTACTGAGGAGTATACAATACAGTGTGGGGGGGTACTGAGGAGTATATAATACAGTGGGGGGGGTACTGAGGAGTATATAATACAATGGGGGGTAATGAGGAGCATATAATACTGTGGGGTGGGGGCATACTGAGGAGCAGGGGTGAACCTAGCCTTTTTGCCACTTGAGGCGAAATATTTCGGCCCTCCAGTGTTTTGAGGGACAGTGAACTGGCCCCGTGTTTGAAAAGTTTGAGGACCCCTGGTCTAGATGAATGTAGTCCCCTCGGATAAAATCAGCAGTTTGCCAGCGATGCTTAGAGGAGTTTGATCAGCTGATTATTTGGGGGGTTCCATACCAAAAGGGACTCTGACTCAGATGGGATAACCACTGCAACAATATTAGTGGGAAGTTATAGATGGACACATCTTTAAAAAAAAACACATGGTTGCGATAAATATATATTTTTGGCCCTCAAAAAAGTCATCACCATTAAGTGTCAGCACCTTGCCACTATCTGAGAAAATAGATACTTTCCTTTGAAGTAAAGTGATTTCTGGTTCCTAATCAGGTCATGAGAATCTTATCTATGGGGGTCTGACACTTGTCAACTGTTCAGGATCTAAATGCCAGAAGTTGCTGCAAGTAATAAGAACAGAGCTGCAGCTCGGTCCACATTATAGTGGCGGTGTTGGGGATCTGCAGCTAACCTTCTATTACTTGAATAGAAGCAGAGGGGCATTCACTTCCCAGCAGTTTTGGTGATCGCACAGGAAGAGCTGGTCTGTGGGGATCCTGGTGTTGAACCCTCCCTGATCAGATACTGATGACCTATCCTGTGAATAGGTCATAAGTATGAAACTTGCATCAGGGGTTGGAAAAACCCTTTAATTGGAAGTGACAGCCAAATCCTCAAGCATTATGAAGCTGAAGCACAATATGATTTAAACCTTGCCATAGACAACATCAGTACGTAGTATACATGGGTAAGATGTCTGATGATACATATGATCAGATATCATTTGTTTGTTTTTTTCTTCCAGGGCAAATTATGGATACGCAAAGCTGTCTTCAGATGACAGCAAAAGTGGCTTTGGCAATAGCAATTATTAGAAATAAACCAGAAGGAAAGAGTAGCAAGCAGTATACTGAAGAACTGGCTAAGATTATGGCTGATCGGGAGGTGAATTGGGAAATGAAGGCAAAAGAGCTGGAAGCCGAAGTTTTACATTTGCGACAAGAGTTATTTTTACACAAGATTCACAATAAATCAGAACTGGAAAATGGTAATTATGCAAATATCATTGATATACATATATTTTATTTATTCAAATACAGCATATAATGCAGATTTGGAGAAGCTGACATTTCAGCTACCTGGAACAACGGAGAGGAGATGGGTAGAGTGGGTTTAATGGGGGTTTCCAGGAGTTACATATTGATAACCTATCTTTAGGATCAGGGGCATAACTAGGAAAGACAGGCCCAATAGCAAGCTCTTGACTGGAGCCTCTCCCAGACCCCACATGGTTTAACTCCCCCCCCCATACATTATACTGTCCCTGTTTCAGGTTCCCATACAGCAAGTGCTCCCGTTACAGTCCCCCATAAGAAAGTGCCCCTGTTTCAGGACCCCATACAATAAGATCACCTGTTACAGGCCCCCATACAATAAGTGCTCATGTTACAGGTCCCCATACAGCAGGTAACAGATAATATTCACTTGCCTATTACAGCTCCACTTAGGCCTCCAAGGTGCGCTGCATATTATGTCCTGATGCTGAATGCAGCATCAGGACGTAATATGCAGCACACCCTAGAGATGCAAATGCAGCAGGGAGCCGGCCCCAGGCCGCCTAAAGTCACGGGTCCCAAAGCAGCCACTATGACTTCTAAGGGGGTAGTTATGCCCTTGTTTAAGAAAGATCATCAATATCTTATTGGTCCAACATCCAGAACCAAGATCAGCTCAGGGACTTAACTATAGATTCTGCATAGTTAGCAAGTGGCTACCTGGCCGTGACCCTTGAGAGGGCCTAATGTAAATTTTACTTTGAGGCCCAGGAGCTTCAGGTTAACCCCTTCAGGCATTTTTCGATTTTTGTTTTTGACTCCCCTCACCCTCCTTTTTCAAACCCCATAACTGTTCTATTTCTCTGCTCTCAGAGCCATATGCGCTCTTAATGTTTGTGGGCCAATTTTTTCTTCATGATGCTACTATTAATTATTCTGTACAATATACTGGAAAGCTGGAAAAAAATTCAGAATAGGGTGGATTTGAAGAAAAGGTGCATTTATGCGACTTTCTTACAGGCTTCGTTTTTACGGCGTTCACAATGCAGCCAAAATGACACGTCATCTGTATTCTATGTTTCGGTACAATTCCAGGGATACCAAATTTATATGGTTTTATTTACATTTTAACCCCTCAGTCCTCACAGTGCCTCCTGCTGCTGCACCCTATAAATCTGGCAGAGTGGTTGGCTCTTCACCCAGAATTCCCTCACCATGTCTCCTTTTGGAGTGGAAAAAGGCACGGGTGGCTGAAAAACATCAGCAGTGACAAGAGATGTCTCAACTGGCATGTCAAAAGTTGCAAACCTTGGAAAATCTGGCACAGATCAATATCCCCTGTGGAGTCTGAACTAGGGGTTCTCGCTTATTCTGTATATATTTCTCAACTCCACCTAACCTCCTGATTTGCTCAATTTACTGAGGGGTTTGCTACTTTGTGTCAATGTAAGCATCTGCATGGACAGTGGCTTGCAAAAGTATGCATACCCCTTGAGCTTTTTCACATTTTGTCACCTCACAACCACCAACTTACATGTATTTAATTGCGATTTTAAGTGATAACAACACAAAGTAGCAGATAATTGTGACTTTGAAATGAAAGTGAAACATTGTTAACACTGTACCAGGGGTGTAACTACCATAGAGGCAGCGGAGTCGGCTGCCACAGGGCCCGGGCCATTAGGGGGCCCGGTGACAGCCGCTACCGCTGCGTTTTTTTGATTTTTTTTAAATTGGCCGTTACGGGCCCTATTTACTTGCCAATCCTGGACATAATACTGTGTGCAGGGGCCACTATGGGGATAATACTGTATGCAGGGGCCACTATGGGGGATAATACTGTGTGCAGGGGCCACTAATGGACATAATACTGTGTGCAGGGCTTACTAAGGGACATAATAGAGTGCGGAGGAAGGGGTCAGTTGAGGTCTTCGGTGTCGGTTGGGGGGGGGGGGCATGTCAAATGTTCGCCTCGGGGCCCCGCCATTCCTAGTTACGCCACTGCACTGAACCCCATGATTTTTGCAATGTAACCTATGACAGGATTTGACATTGTAGCATCACAATGACTAGAACTATCAGTTATCTGTTCTCTGTATACAGAGCCCCCTATAGTCCCTGCAGCAGCTGCCACTTCACACACATATAAATATATATATGTAGATATACTTCTAGTTCTGGAGTGGCAGCAATTACATCATGGTCATAATGTAAGGAGCAATCCAGAAAAAAAAGACAAACACCACAATGTAGATTTTTAATTTATATATTTTTTTTATTGATTTGGCAACATTGTAATTAAATTATTACTGGCCCTTTAAATTAAATAATGGTCACAGTGACTCTCAGGTCAGGCTTGGTGGATGGCAAAGAACTTATTGTTCACTTTGTCCAGTCCAACATGTCCTGAGATGACAGTCACTGGGCCCAAAGATCCAGAGGAAGGCAAAACAAACCCCCCAGAATTATACCTCAGGGGGGGCAAAAATTCCTTCCTGAGCCGAAATGTGACGATCGGACATTTCCCTGGATCATATTTTACCTGATGCTTACTGTTATGTCCAGCATTGTCCAGCGAATCCAGTTTAGTCCATAGAGGCAAACTGGTAAAAAAAAAAACCCAGACAAACAAAAAAACACCTTAGTAACATGAATAAACAACAATTTTTATAGGGGCAGGTATATTATGGCTTGTTCGCCAGTTTTCTGGCCTACAAAGCATTAAAAAAAGTCACTAATTTTTTGAGCAAAGAGGTTTTTGGGCAAAAAAATGCACTTTTTCTGTTTTGCGCTGCGTAGGTGACACAATAGGTTTATTATCATTTACGTCAGTTTATTGACTTAAATGATCCCTGAAATCTAGAAGATCTCAGTGTGCAGGCACAAGACCTAGTGCAGGGTGCGCCTGATCTACAGTGTTGACCAAAAGTATTGGCACCCCTGCAATTCTGTCAGATATTACTCACAAATTCTTTGGTATTACTATCTTCATTTAATTTGTCTTCAATGGAAAACCACAAAAAGAATTGTCAAAAAGCCAAATTGGATATAATTCCACAGCAAACATAAAAAAAGGGGATGGACAAAAGTATTGGCACTGTTTGAAAAATCATGTGATGCTTCTCTAATTTGTGTAATTAACAGCACCTGTTACTTACCTGAGGCACCTAACAGGTGGTGGCAAAAACTAAATCACAATTGCAGCCAGTTGAAATGGATTAAAGTTGACTCAACCTATGTCCTTGTGTGTACCACATTGAGCATGGAGAAAAGAAGACCAAAGAACTGTCTAAGGACTTGAGAAGCAAAATTGTGAGGAAGCATGAGCAATCTAAAGGCTACAAGTCCATCTCCAAAGACCTGAATGTTCCTGTGTCTACCGTGCACAGTGTCATCAAGAAGTTTAAAGCCCATAGCACTGTGGCTAACCTCCCTAGATGTGGGTGGAAAAGAAAAATTGACGAGAGATTTCAACGCAAGATTGTGCGGATGGTGGATAAAGAACCTCGACTAACATCCAAACAAGTTCAAGCTGCCCTGCAGTCCGAGGGTACAACAGTGTCAACCCGTACTATCGGTCGGCATCTGAATGAAAAGGGAATGTATGGTAGGATATCCAGGAAGACCCCACTTCTTACCCACAGACATAAAAAAGCCAGGCTGGAGTTTGCCAAAACTTACCTGAGAAAACCAAAAATGTTTTGGAAGAATGTTCTCTGGTCAGATGAGACAAAAGTAGAGCTTTTTGGGAAAAGGCATCAACATAGAGTTTACAGGAAAAAAAAGAGGCCTTCAAAGAAAAGAACACGGTCCCTACAGTCAAACATGGCAGAGGTTCCCTGATGTTTTGGGGTTGCTTTGCTGTCACTGGCACTAGACTGCTTGACCGTGTGCATGGCATTATGAAGTCTGAAGACTACCAACAAATTTTGTAGCATAATGTAGGGCCTAGTGTGAGAAAGCTGGGTCTCCCTCAGAGGTCATGGGTCTTCCAGAAGGACAATGACCCAAAACACACTTCAAAAAGCACTAGAAAATGGTTTGAGAGAAAGCACTAGAGACTTCTAAAGTGGCCAGCAATGAGTCCAGACCTGAATCCCATAGAACACCTGTGGAGAGATCTCAAAATGGCAATTTGGAGAAGGCACCCTTCAAATCTCAGGGACCTGGAGCAGTTTGCCAAAGAAGAATGGTCTAAAATTCCAGCAGAGCCTTGTAAGAAACTCATTGATGGTTACCGGAAACGGTTGTTCGCAGTTATTTTGTCTAATAGTTGTGCTACCAAGTATTAGGCTGAGGGTGCCAATACTTTTGTCCAGCCCATTTTTGGAGTTTTGTGTAAAATGATCAATGATTTGACTTTTTTTCATTCTCTCTTGTGTTTTTTTCATTGCAAGCAAAATAAATGAAGATATTAATACCAAAGAGTTTGTGCTTGCAATCATTTTCTAGAAGAACAAGAGTATTATCTGACAGAATTGCAGGGGTGCCAATACTTTTGGCCAACACTGTATGAAGAGGCCGGCACCTCTCCTGCAGGGGATATGAAGGCTGGCATATAATACACCAGTCTTCATAAATCTCTGCCATACTCCCTTTTCTTCATGCCTCAGTCTGGCACACTGCTGCATGTAATCCAGATCCTCTGTCCTCTTCTATCTGTCAAGTGACAAAAGATGGCTCAGGTTAAGACCTGTACAGATTCTAGAACAATTGTGACATCATGTGATGTCTGTGATGTCACGTGCTCTATGATGTCATATGGTGTCTACAGTGCAGCAGAGATCCGAACCATAAAACCATCATGTACATGATCACCATTACCAATTAATAACTATAGCATAGCACAACATGTAAGAGCCATGATATATCACGATACACATTTAAAGGGACTCACATTGCTGTAATACATATCACCCACTGCTCTATGTAATATAGGAAATACAGGATGTCAGCAATAATTGTAAGTCCCCAGTCACCCCCTAATCCAACAGGAACAAGAGAGGCTGATCTCAGAGTCAATAGCATTTAGTAGTAGCATTTATCAGGTTTATGTTTATTTATTTATTATGCTTACTTATATAGCGCCATAATATTCTGCAGCGCTTTACAGACATTTACAGTAACTGTCCCATATAGGGCTCACAATCTACATTCCTCATCAGTATGTCTTTGGTGTGTGGGAGGAAACCG